>NC_054470.1:135147624-135452624 GCF_017639515.1 Carcharodon carcharias
CACGCAAGTTCTCTGCAACCTGGTGGGGGAAAATAAAGCAAAATTAATAACATTAATTAAAATTTAAAATAACTAAAATAATAAAATTAAAGCAAAATTTATTTTTAAATTGCTATTCTAAAGCACCACAAGTTAGGATTTTTTTAAAAATTCTTTAACGGGGTGTGGGTATTGTTGGCAAGGCCACCATTTTTGCTGATCCCTAATTGCCCTTGAACTGAGTGGCTTGCTAGGCTATTTCAGATGGCAGTTAAAAGTCCACCAAATTGTGGATGGTCTGGAGTCACACGTAAACCAAACGGAGTAAAGATGGCAGATTTCCTTCCCTAAAGAACATTAGGAGCCAGATGGGTTTTCATAACAATCAAGGGTAATTGCCATGGTCACCATTACTGAGACTAGCTTTATACTGCAGATTTATTAATTAAATTTAAATTCCACCAGCTGCTATGGTGAGATTTGAACCCATGGGCAGAATTTTACAGTCCCGTCAAAGCCAATGAACTTTTGAAAGACTCGCCTCATTTTACAGTCCCACCCCTGCTGCAGCAGGGCCATAAAATTCTGCCCCATGTCTCCAGAGCATTAATTTTGCCACTGCAAGAACACTCTCTGGAATTAAGGGCAAGCTGTAATTTTATATTAAATACTCATTAAGGAATGCTTCCTCAGGCAGGGAGTTCCCACGTTCCCAGCCAATCATGTACAAAATGGATGGCAGCTGACTGGTACAGCAAGTGAGACTGAGCATACAATTGACTCTAGTCAATCCATGGGGAGGTGGTGGTATAGTGGTATTGTCACTGAGCTCATATTCTAGAAACCCAGGGTAATCCGCTGGGGACCTGGGTTTGAATCCCACCACAGCAGCTGGTTAAATCTGATTTCAATAATAAATCTGATGACCATGAAACCATTGTTGATTGTTGTAAAAACCCATCTGGTTCACAAATGTCCTTTAAGGAAACCTGCTGTCCTTACCTGTGATAATGTGACTCTTAAATGCAAGGCCATATGGCCAGTGATGCCCCTATCCCATGAATGCATAAAAAAGTGGGTGAATTGCAGCTTGGACTCCCCCAAAGGCCAGCAACTCACTTTTTTTTCTCATATCAAGGGACACAGTTCGCTGCATTACGGGAAGAGTGGGTGAGGATGGCTTACAACACCATGCAGCACAACACACTTTCACTTGCATTTACTGATTTGCAGAAGAAGACCTGAGATGTACCAATGGTGGCACAAAAACCAAGATATTTGATCGCAAAAAACATTTCTCAATTCAACAAACTATGAAAACAGAATGTATGTGAGGTTAAACCTTGCTATATGACTTGAAATTTACCTGGCTGCTATTTTAAAATTGTTTTAAAGTGGTGTTGTTATGCCATTATGTTGTATTGCAATTTCACCTAAAGCTACCACAGTAAAACATGCATTCTGTACACAAACTGATCTCATTTGGGATGTCTATAGTCATGAATCACATCAACACCCCAACCTTAAATAGTACTTCACAAGAGGTGAAGAATGGACAGTTAGGAAAAGGAAAGGTGCTCAAGGCATAGGGCAGAATTTTCTGTGTCTGCTGGCATTGGGTGTGTTTGGTGGTGTGAGCGGACAATATGGCAAGAAGGCCAAAAATCAACCAGTTCACAATTATCTGCTCTGCCCATCAATGACGGGCCACATTTTCCACCATCGGACTTCGGGAACTTCTTTGTAATACATCTGCATATCATTATAAGCCCAGCTGTCCGGAATCATCCCCCCACGCTGGATCACCCAAGCAAATCAACGGAAAAACACACCCGTGCAGAACACGTGTTGAGGTACAGAAGTCGGGACTTACCGTTAGGGTCTTGCTCACATCACAGACATCCGAGGAGCAGAAAGATACAGGAGCCTGACAGCAATGGGACCCTGGAGGAACATCCATCACATGCTGAGCAGATTCTCACGGACATGGCTCTGCCACAAAGCAGCTCACGGTAGGTGGAAAATCACTGTTGAGAGTTTGCTCAGTGTCTCAGCCATGGTCTGCAATGGATGGTTGTTCAAGGGGGTAGCGAGGAAGGTCCAGCTGTGTTTAGAAGAGGAAGATGTATTGGGGGTGAGAGGGGAATGTCTAGGCTTGACTGGGATAGGAAGGTGTGTCCAGGTGTGGAGCGGGGGTGGCGGGGGGGGGGGGGGGGGGTGGTGATGTTGGGGTTGGGGGGGGAACAGAAATGTCGGGTGGGGTGAGATTGGGAGCGGGGGAATGAAGGTGTCGATGGGTGGGATTTGGAGCAGGGGAGGGAGTACGGGGGAGGAGGGAATAACAGGGAAGAATATGGCAACTGGGGAAGTAGGTGTAAGGGGGACGAAGGTGTAAGCAAAGGAGTTCGGAAGGGGGAAGAAGTCCAGAGAGGGGAAGGAGTCTGGAGAGTGGAAGGAGTCCAGGGGGAGGGAGTTCGGGGGAGGAAGGGGCCCTGAGAGAGGAAGGGGTAAGGGTGGAGGAAAAAGTAAGGCTGGAGGAAGGAATCGGGAAGGGGGAAAGAATAAGCCTGGTAGAAGGAGTCCGGAGAGGGGTAAGAGTAAGGGTGGATGAAGAAGTCAGGAAGGGGGGAGGACTAAGCGGGGGAATTGGCCGGGGTGGGGGGGGAGCTCCAAGGGGGAAAAGAAGTTCCAAGGAGCGATGGAGTCCAGAGAGCGGAAGGTGTCCGGGAGGTGGTGGGAAAGAGTCCAGGTAGGGGAAGGAGTCCGCATGGGGGAAGGAGTCTGGTGGGGGAAGGAGTCCGGGGGAAGGGAGGAGGAGTCTGGAGGCGGGGAGATGGAAGGAATGAAGGTGGGGAAGTGGGGGGTAATGTCCAGGTGAATATTCAAGGGAGGGGTCTGTAGAGTCGATGACTGCCTCCTGGGGTGTGGACTGAGGGTGGACATCATAGGAGGGAATGGTGAGAATGACCGAGGGCAGAGTGAGATGGTAGGGTGAGGGTGCCATGATAGCAGTAGAAGGGATGTCGAGGGTTGTTGGTGGGGATTTGGAGGCAGGCACGGACCCTGGGGGTGGGAAGGAGGAGGTCGGGGAGGTTAATGTGGATGGGGGTGGAATTTTTGGGAAGGGAATGTGCAAGTTCACCTGGACATTGGGTTGTGGCTGGTAAGTGATGGTGGGGAGGTGGAAAGTGATGCCAGTGGGGTCGACAGTGATGGGGTAAAGGAAATGGGTGACGAGGATGGGAAGGGTGGTGGGGGAGATAGGTGACCTCAAGAAAAACTCTACCACCACCATGCTTGTAAAATCAAAAGTGAAACATGGTGGGCGAGAAAAGGTGCTGCATGGGAGTGTGATCAGTGGGTGGGCGGAGATGCAGGTCAGCTCAGATGGACACCCGAGAGTGAAGCCCAGCAGGCAGCCTTGAAAATGAACAGGACATTGAGATGAGTGTGATGGGGGAAGGATCCGTGAGTGTGGCACAGTACTTGCACGAGGCTCCAAAAGGCGTTGCCATGCACAACATCTCCAGAATCACTCGTGGAATGGCTGCGTGTAGCTGAACTGCTAGTGGGCTGGGGGGTAGGGGAGGGGGATGCAGGGGAAGGGCTCGCGAAGTCTATAAGTGAAGCTGAAAGACACCACTACACATTATTCAGTGAAAGTGAATATATTTTCAGGTTGTAAAGTGACAAAATGTGTTCACCCATGCAACCAACTGTGATCAGAAATTCTTAATTGTTTTACGCCTTAGATTTCTAGGTGCTGCCCTGACATCCGCAGCAGGGGTGGAGACAGCTTGTGCAATGGTTGGCCCTATTGCCTCTGATGACTTTGGCATGAGTCTTCTGGAGAGCCGAGGCCTTGGGGGCCCCAGCTTGCTTTGCCTGTCCTCCTGTGGGCCAACTGCTCCCTCTGCGGTGGCAAAGGATGAGGTTGAGGGGGTCACAGGCAAAGGGGACTGAGAGGGAGAGGACAGACTGAGATTCCTGAGAGGATGACCAGGGATGTCCAGCTGCCACTCCTCCTCCCTTTGGGTTCCCCAGGGCCCTGGCCTGACTTCTTGAGGGGAAGGAGCACCAGGAAGGACATCGAGGTGCCGTGGTTCTCTCTCGCATTGCCATTGCGGGAACTCACCCATGGCTACCGTGATGGAGTGCACGTCTGTGCGCACCTCTGCGTTCTGCTGGACCAGTATCCATTCTTCCCATGGAGACCTCCATACACACACGTAAACAGCAGTTCACCAGAGAGCAGGTGGAAGCACTCCTCTGACTCACGTCTGTCTGCCAACAGCTTAGTGTGATTTCCCCCACTTTCTGCTGACTCTCCAGGATGAGTTGGAAGGCCGAATCCAGAGGCTCGTCACCTGACTCGGACCTCACAGATGCCTGATCCCCAGCAGTCCGAGCCAGGGAGCTCAGCTAAAACTGCCTCCTCCTGCTGCAGACATGTGTCCGTGCAGTGACCACCAAATTGTTAACCCAAGCCTGCTCTAGATCTAAGTCCCACCGAGGTGTGTGTCTCTGTGCTGGTGGAGGGTGTGGGTAAGCACTGTGATGGGTCTTCCAGGCTGCTTATTTCCAGCTCTTCAATGGAGGAGGAGCCCTCTTGGCTGGAGGTGAGAACCAAGATGGAACTGAGGGACAGGATGAGGGTGTCGGTCGCTTGGCAGAGCTCCCTGTTAACCAAAGTAGAGATAATTAGTGCATGGCAGCAGAGTCAAAAGCAGGAGAGAGAGAGCACTCACAGTTACATTGAGAGGAATGATGTGGTGCAGGATCCTCACTAGGGTGTTCACTGCCGACTTCACTGTCACTGCAGGCATGGTCCATGTCCTCACCAGTCAGCACAATGGCATGCTTCTCAATGTGAGTGAGGCGTCTAATGTGGGCCATCGTGCTGATGGGGCTGGGACCTCTCCCTGTTGATATGAGCCAGCTTCTCCTGCATGAAAACTGATGGAGAGAGTGTGAGCAGGTCACATGGCACTGCATGGAATGTCTGTGTGGTGAGCGGAGCCATGGACAGATATGAGGTGAGGAAGATGTGAGGGTGTGTGTGTGTGTGTGAGTTAGTGGTATTGTCCCATGATGTGTAAGATCCCTGTGGATGTGTGATTGGCTTGAGTTGAGTGATAAGATTGAATGACTTATCCTGACAGAACGGATGGGACCATTCATTCTCTTGTGGCACTGGGCGGCTGTCCTCTTTTGCAAGGCATTGGCAATGACCACAGCTGCCATCGTCTCCCACGCTGGACTGGCGACCTTGCTTGCTGGTCTTTGTCCAGAACAGGTGTAGAGGACATCATAGTGGGCCTCCATGATGTCCAAGCTCAAGGGATGCGTCACTAAACCAGGGGGCTGCAGCCTTCTTGCCTTTTGGGGCCATTTCTTCTTTGCAGCAGCCCTGGGCTGGAAGCACTGAGAGGTGTGCGCGCGGCTGCATTTTAAATATGGCGCCCGAAGTGAGGAAGTAAGAGCTGGCCTGCTATCGAAACGGTGTGTTTCCCAGGAATGCACGATTAATGAGGCGGGATTGGGACGATGCAGTGTGAAAAGCTGCCATTGCGGCTGCTGGAAAAAACGTTCTTTTTCCCGCCCACTGCCACACTTAATGCAAACCTGGGATGATTACGCCAATAGTTAGAGAGGGAGGTTTTAAGGAGAGTTTGAAGATGAAAGAGAGGTGTAGCAAGATGGATGCGTTTAGGAAGAGAATTCCAGATGGCAAGTGATAGTGGCTAAGGATGAGGAGAGTACTGGGAATTCAAGTCAGGAGTCAGAAAAGATGTGAGGGCTTGAGCAGTGATGAGGATGAGGTAGAGATGTGGGTGGAATATGTTTCAACATAAAGGTTGCTAATGTGCAATTGGACAGCTCAGCATGCTACAAATACAGAGTTTATAAGATTGTTATGATTTAAGACTGTCTCTTTAAGGTTAAAATGGAGGAATGAAGGGGGTCAAGTGACCTGCTCTGAATTCTGCCCGACAGCAAGTCTTGGTTGTTACAGGTTAAAGGGGGCCTAAATTGTTTTACTTGGAAGAAGATGCTAGATGATCACACCTGTAGACAATGGTAAGAGCAGTTATGCTGACCACGGGTAGGTCTGGATTTTGCTACCAAGGTAGAGAGCTCAAGTCAGGCAATTGCCCAACTCGGCAGATCTGCCTTGGTTTAAAGGGCCCCTTCAAACCCAATTTTTTGATCCAAGAAGGAAGGAGCGGGATAAATTTGGGCCCAGGGAGCCTGGAAGCTGATCCTTGGTGGCCACACGGGTGCGCTGGACTTTGTTCCAGTTGTTAAGCCCTCTAGCCCTCACCCTTCACACTCCCATGCCACCCACCCAGGGCCCTGCCATGCCAACCCTTGCCCCCCACCAATGCCCCATGCCCACTCATACACCCCAAACCACCTCATATCTCCATGCCACCTCCATAGCCACTCACCCAGTATCCACCATAGGCAGACCTCAGGAGCCATGTGTAGATGAAAAACAAACTTCTAACAATCTAAACAATTCTCACTCATACACACTTGTTAATGAAAAAACTCCCATTCATAAATCCTATTCAAAGCTTGTAAATCTCAAGTGTTCAATCTCTAATAAAAACAAACTTCTATTCAGAGCCCACATCAAAGACAGTTAACTCTTTAATAGCCTCTTAAACTGTCAACTATGAACTCAGAAGCCCCTGCTGAGATAATTTGAAACTCAGCCAAGCATTCTGACATTGGGAACTGTCAAACAAAGAACTCTATTAAAATTGCATGACTAGATGGTAACTTTTCTTTCTAACCTACACCAGATGCCCTGTCAATCAAAGAACTCCAGCAGAGGTGTTTTTTTAACTCTCACTGATAGCTTCAGACTTTTTTCTCATGCTTTAAGAACTGGGGATTTAAAAAACTTCAGATCATGATACTGGATAAGGTCTGTTTCAGTGTCCCCTTCAAAAGCATTTACATCTACTCTAACAATTTGTGACTTTCACACTGCAAAAGTGCAACAGGCCCTGCAACATTGAAAATGGGATCTGTTTAAAGTCAGCACTAAGTTCAAATGGCCCTGCTGAGTTCAGGTTTCCCTCCTGTGTGAGTCATGTTCCACCCCTTCCCCTGTCAGCAAAAATCAGATCTGTCAAAAATGGGCGTGGTACTTCTACATCCGGGTCCTGCCCACCATTTTTAAAGGTCTACAAAGTCTCCACAACTCTGAAAATCCATCCCTTAGTCTTCAAGTCTCACAAGGTAGAGTTAGGATTATTTACTTTTATAAACAAGTTATACCTTGAACTGTCTGCGCAATTCCAAGATAGAGTGGAGTTGGGACTAGAGGATAGCTAATTAGCATTTCTACCTGGATATAAGGCCTATGGATTCACAATGCCATGGGGATAGGCCTTGGAAAGGAAGAGTCCAAAGCAAGCCACTGTAGTATCAGTTTACAGGGTTTCCAAGATATCCCTGAAAATCACCGACACTGGTCGGTCAGCAGCCATCTGAGAGGCAAAGAGGAAGAGATAGAGGCAGTCAGTCCTACACCTGAAGCAGAGAAAATGCTGACTGTTCACCATGCAGAACACAGGTGGGCGCTTATGCTCAGATTGAAGAGACTGAGTTTGTGAGGATTTAAAGGATGCTGGAAGATTCTCCTAGCTTGGGCTGAAGGGAAGGAATCTCCAGTCTAACCCACACAGTGCAAGTCAGTTCTGGGATTAGAAGTTACCCGACTGGGAAAGCAAAAAGGAAGCAGGCCATCAGGAGCAGAGAATAGCTTTGGACTGGTTCTGGGAGAATAAACTTTCAACTTAAGGGATAGTATCAAGTATGACCATGGCATGGGATTGTCAGCAATGTTAAAGGTCACATGGGGGATCTTTTCCGTAGTGTAAATTGCCGACTAATGAGTGGTTAGTCAGAGTTACTTTTAATTCGTTTGTTACAGTAAAAGTCTTAAAACTTGAAATCTTGTCATGTGATCCTTTCAGTCCGTTGTTAGAAATTCAAATATCTTTTTTTAAAAGTTATCAGTCTCTTTGGGAATAGTAATAAGCAATAGTCATGGAGGGTGTTGGCAATTGGTAAAGCTGGGCATCAGCAGCACACATCAGGAGGCTGATTGCTACATACTAGTGACAGGAATGACTTTCATCCTATCAGTTAGGACGCAATTGAAATATTAGAATTCTAACCGATCGCTGTTTGCTGATTCATTAATTAAAATGTAATCATTTTTCCAGGATTTAAACCTTTGACTTTAGGGACTGTATACCTGTCCCAGAAACTTATTTGAGTAAGTAATTTATACACTGCAAAAATATACAGTATAACTATAACTTCCAGGATGGAACACTGAGTTTTACGTCCTCCGCGGTACAGGTTCTATACCTGTGTAAATGAACTTCAAGACCTCTGAGTAGCAGGCACAGAGCAGTGAGTCTAAAATGATGACCCTTACTGGCTGGCTGTTATGAAGTAAAGCTTGGCTGGAGATCAACGCAATGTCCATTTCGTCTATTGTAAACAGATTGTGAGCAATCTTCCTAGGTAATTCACCAGGATCACTTGCAACCTCCACACCAAATAGGAACATAAAGATGTGGCTTGCATTGCACAGCACAACCCTGTGAGCTCTAGCCACCTCTTGTCCATCCTTGGAAGAAAACACCACATCTGTACACAAAGAGCTGTAGTATAGGTTCAGCAAGTCACGATGATACTGGGATTCTTCAATCTTTAAACAGGGTAGTTTGACTAGAAAGAAAAACAACAGAGACAATAACCAACTTCAGCACAAAACCAAAAATATGCATATAACAGAAACTTAGTAAGATATTCTGTTCATATTTTAATTGGTACGTGAACCATTTAATAAGTGTATAGTTTCAAGCTCCAATACCACAATGTATGTTTCTTTTACGTAAAGTTAAATGACTTATATATAGATTGATGACTTGCCACCATTGCATACTAAGATCTCCACCAAGAAATTCTGTACAGTTATTTTATTTAAATCTTCACATTTTTTTTGAAAAAGAAAGATGGACGTCTATCTTAGCTTACAAGCCAGATTTCTTAGGGTAGAAATTTGAGTGTGAAACATTCAGGAACCAATTTCAGGGACCAACTGTGTTTAATTCACTGTCACTTCTTTTCCAGGAATGTCTACCTTGAAGAAGATCTGCTCTTCTCTTCAACAGGATTTCAGTTTGTCACTTTTACCTTGTTCACCTTAATTGCTTTCCATTTCCCTCCTGGTATTTGATTAGCTGTCTACCAAAACTCTTTCACAACCACATCTCCTTCCTCAATAACTGTCTCTGGCTCCGACTTATTCCATGTGGATTTCAACTGAACTTCCATCCTTCACGTTTTGAATCTACCCACGATTACAGGTATCTCCGAGACATACAATGTTCCTTGGACTGCTGTTCTCGCTGCATCCTGAGATCCACACCCAGTGCTATGCGCCGCCACATGTACACTCTCCACTGCTCTCTCCAACAGCACTGACTCACCCTATCCCAAAGCTGTCCTGGTCCAAAGTTTCATTTCATCCTTCGTACCATCGAACGCTTTAACACTTTTTTCTTCCTTTCAGATTATAAGGAACACAAGCTCCAACAACTCATGAGTACCGATGGCCCTCCAGATCTCTCTTCCCCATTCACCTCCCTCTGATCACAACCCTTCTTCTAAACCCACCTCTTGCCATATCCACTATACCCTTTCACCTATCCCTATACTGTAGTTAGCAACGGACTCAGATTTATCCCCTTACACTCCTTCTCAATGAGTTTGAAGCTCAGACGATATTGAGCTCTTCTCCTATTGCCTTTGCCTCTGTGCTCACTTCTTTGGCCAGGAGTTCCCCTCCACCACCCAACCCACCCCCCCCCCCCCCCCCCCCCCCCCCCCCACCACCCCCCCACCCCAACCACCGCCCCCCCCAACCACGCTGCTGCCGACCAGCTGACTCTTTCATTCACTTCCAGTATTGTCCCTCTACCTCGACCCCTCTGTCCGGCAACTTGCCCGCTCTTGATCTTTTCATTGAACTGTTGGCGTGACATTGGCCATCGTAATTTCTCTGCTTCTCTCACTCTGTCTAACTGGTTTCCCTCTGAATTTGTTGCATTCCATTCTCTCAGGTCTAACTCCGAAATTGTTGTCAAAACTGCTGACAAGGGTGGAGCTGCATACCGATCTCTACCGTGCAGAGGTTGAGCACCAACCCTACCTCCCCCAGACCATGACCCCACCACCAAACATCAAGCAATTGTTTCCAGGACTGTCACTGACCTCATCTCCACTGGAGATCTTCCCTCCACAGCTTCCCATTTCATAGTCCCACAATCTCAGACAGCCCACATTCTGAAGAAGAACCATATTCAACTCAAAACGTTAACTCTGTTTCCATCTCAACAGAATTTTCTGTTTTAATTTCAGGAACCAACATCCCATGTAAAAGGATGCCTGAAAGTGATAATAGATTGAGCCATTTTTCAGATGTCCCTAGCAGCTGCTTGAAACAGGCATAAGGAACCTTACATAGGCAAACGCAGAGGCCAACACCTCCCTTTAACTTTAAACTCCCTCTGTGAAACTCAATATTGCAAAGCTAAGCAGATACTGGGCCTGTTCCACTTAAATACTTCAGCTGCTGCTGTGGCCTAAGCTCTTTTTACTTCCCCTGCATGGTGGGAAAATTTCCTCTGTCAACAATTTTATCAAAAAAATTGTCATGACCGTAAAATAGGATTTTCATTCTGTACTTACACTGATAGTTTCTTAAAATCATGGGTAGAAGAAACTTCACCCAATACCCTAGCCTTTGCAAAGCACCTCCTATTGATCAACTATAACTATCTGTTTGGGTATTCCTGAGCAAAACTGCATCAAGCAATAGAATATTATGCAAACATGTCAACTAGCGTGTTAACTAAATCATTAATGCCAAATAATAGCTATGTGCTCTGGACCTATAAAGTTAGTAAGAACTCGTTTGAGACCGGATTCGATGGGTCAAATGGCCTCTTTCTGTGCATTAACCATTCTAGTTCACTAGGATCCTTACAGCCAATTGAAAAAGGAAAGTTTCATTCTAGCAATAGAGATTGGATTTGTAGCCAACTTCCAAAAATGGCTATTATTCAGTCCCACTGTCCCTATTCCCATTGTTGAGCTTATTCTAAGGTGACCATTCAATTTATTGATGGAATACCATTAGTTAGAGAACCTTTGATATTAATAACTTCAGTTTTCCTGGAGCATATGACAAACAATGAAATAATTTGCCGTTTTCTATATCCCCATCACAGGACTCCTTCCCTTATCTATTCTTACCTGGCTCTCTAAGTCTAGGCGGTGGGATTATGTGGGGTCTGCTGCCCCTTTTCTTTTTCTTCTGAGAAGACTTCTGCTTCAAGCACTGAATGATAAAATATTCCAACTGCAAAATTGTACATAGCAAGAGCACAGTTATCAGAATTTAAAAATCCAGATGGAAGCAGAAAGAGATTCAAACTTAAATGAAAAGTAATTTGCAGTTGCAGTTTTCTTGGGCAGTATGATAACTGCATGTTATATAACTGTTGAATTTATCTGGTTGTTTTCCAGCACCAAAAAAGGTGTTTTGCTTTACTCTTCATTTTTGGGGATTTTGGACAGGATTCAGAATTGATAACACTTCACTGTCCTCTCATGCAAAGTCAGAGAAAAGTCTTCCCATGCCAAATCATTATTTAAAGCTAAATATGATAGTTTTCTCAGAATCTTCAGCCAGAAGAACTAAGTGGATGATCCATCTCGGCCTCCTCCTGAGCTGCCCAGCATCACAGATGCAAGTCTTTGGCCAATTCAATTCACTCCACACAATATCAGGAAATGGATGAATGCACTAGAATAAGCAAAACTAAGGACCCTGGCAATGGACAATGAAATTTTACCGCCCCATCGCAATGGGGATGAGGCCAGAAATGCAATTCATTCAAAACTCCATTGACTTTGGCGGGACTGGAAGTTCCCGCTGGTAGGAGGGGTCGTAAAATTCCACACTTCATCCCAGTAGTAGTAGTGAAGGCTTGTGCCCCAGAACTAGTCACATCTCTAGCCAAGCTGTAGCCAGTTACAGTTACAACAGTAGCATCTACCCAACAACGTGGAAAATTAACATCCACAAATGAGTATTCTCTCAATCATCAGCAAAGTGATGGAAAATGTCATTGACTGTACTATAAACTGGCAGTAAATCAGCAATAACCTCACCACTGCTCAGTTCGGGCTCCACCAAGGCCACTTAGCTCTGATCTCATTAAGGCCTAAGTCCAAACATGTATAAAAGAGCTGAATTCCAGAAATGGGGTGAGGATGACATCAAGGCAGCATTTGACTGAGTGTGGCATTAAGGAACTCTAACAAAATTGAAGTTAATGGGAATCAGAGAAAAACTCTCCAGGTTGGAGTCATACCTAGCACAAAGGAAGGTGTTATGGTTTTTGGAGGCCAGTCATTTCAACCCCAGGACTTCAGGAGTTTCTCAAGGTAGTCTCCTAGGCCCAATCATCTTCAGCTTCTTGGTCAATGACCTTTCCTCCATCCGTAGATCAGAAGTGGGGATATTCACTGATGATTGCACAATGTTTAGCACCGTTCATGACTCCTCACATACTAAAGTAGCCCGTGCCCATTTGCAGCAAGACCTGGACAACATTTAGGCTTGGGCTGGTAAGTGGTGAGTGTCATTCGTGTCACAAGTACCAGCATTGACCATCGCCAATAAGAGCGAATCTAACCATCTCCCCTTGACATTCAATAGTATTACCATTGCTGAATCCTCCGCCATCAACATCTTGGGGGTAGCCATTGTCTAGAAACTTACTTGGGACCAACAAAATAAATATTTTGACACAAGAATAGTTCAGAGGCTGCGAATTCTGTGATGAGCAACTCACTTCCTGATTCCACAAAATCTGTTCTTCATCTATAAGGCACAAATCAGGAGAATGATGAAATATTCCCCACTTGCCTGGTTCAGTGCAGTTCCAGCAACACTCAAGAAGCACTGCAGCAACTCTACAAAGTTCCTTCGACAACACCTTCTAAACCTTCTACTACCTAGAAGAACAAGGACAGCAGATGCATGGAAACACCACCAACAGCAAGTTCCAATCCAAGTCACACAACATTCCGACTTGGAAATATATTGCTGTTCCTTCACTATCACTGGGTCATAATCCTAGAACTCCCTCTGCAACAGTACTTTGGGTATCTATGCCACATGGGCTGCAGCAATTCAAAAAGGTGGTTCACCACCACTTTCTCAAGGACAATAAGGGATGGGCAATAAATGTTGATTTTGCCACCAATGTTCATATCCCAAAAATAAATTCTTAAAAAATGAATTTTCTCAACGTTAGGAACTCATCTCTCTTTCAATGTTCAATGAACCATATCTGTATTGATCAAAATTCTTCAGGTATAGAGTGAGTTTGTAACCTTATATCCAGGAATTGGGATGCTGGAAACTAACTGCTGGTATCTATATAAGTGTTTGTCCAAGAATCATTTAAATATGTGCAATATCACTATAAAATAAGCCTGAAAAGCACAGAATGAATCTGGCTGAGAAAGGGATTAAACTATTATTGTCATTTGACTGTATTGTTAGTCAAACAACTATTCATACAAAAGCAGGGTTACTTAGATTATTTTACTAAGATTATTGAAAATAACTGAAGCTCAAACCAATGTCTGCGTTTTCACAGATGTTGAACCAGATTATCATGAGTTAGAAACCATGCAGTTTGCACCTGTACTTCTACAGGAGTGTAGTCCATATTAGGGGCATCCTCCTTTGGTTTACCTGTTCCAACAGGATTTTTCAACATCAAAGGATGCACTGTTTTTGACCAGGTTCCACTACACCATTATCATCAATTGCTATCCTCATCACAACATCCTCTCTAAAGACAATTTTACAATTGTTTGTTTTTTTTTTAATTCATTCTTGGGATGTGGATGATATAGGCCCTTTCCTCGTCTTTGAACTGGTGGTGAGCTTTCTTCTTGAAGTGTGCTGAAGATGCTCGCACAATGCTACTGGGTAGGGAGGTGCAGGATTTTTCCCTGGTGATATGGAAGGAATAGTAGTACATGTCCATCGTTCATGGGTTGTGGGCATCGCTGGTAAGGCCAGTATTTATTGCCCACCCCTAATTGCTCGAGAAGTAGGATTATGTTTGGCTTCTAGGTGATGGTATTCATATATATCTGCTGTGCTTGAGCATTTAGGAGACTATGGGTTTGGGTGGGACTGCCAAAGAAGTATTGTCAAGCTGCTGCTATGCATCCTGTAGACAGTACACACCACAGCCACAATATGCCAAGTGGTGGAGGAGGTGGAGGTTTTAGCAAATGAATGAAGTACCAAACGAACAGATTGCTTTGTCTTGGATGACACTGAGTTTCTTGAGTCTGGGCTACAGCCATTATGTCAAGTGGACAGTTTTACATCATGCTCTTGACATCATGTCTTGGGAGAGACTTTGGGATTCCGGAAGTGACGCTAACCCCAGGGCACCCAGCCTTTAATGTTTATGGCTGGTCAATGTCTAGTCAATGGTAACCCCCGGGATGTTGCTTGTAGGGGGCTCAGCAATCGTAATGGAATTGAATGTCAAAATTAGATAGTTAGGTTCTATGTTGTGGACATTGCCTGGCATTGATGTTACTGGCACTTGGAATGGCCAAATTTCTAATGTCCAGATCTTTTTGAATGTGGCATGGACTGTTTAGTTACCTGAGGAATTCCAAATGGAGCTGAACTGTGCAATATCAGTGAACAGCCCTACTTCTGACTTTATAATAGAGGGCAAGTCATTGATGAAGCAGCTGAAAGTAGTTGGGCCTTGGATAAAGGCCTCAGGAACACTTTCTGCAATGTTCTGCAGAATTGGCCTACAACAGCCACAACCATCCTCCTTTGTGCTAGGTGTGACTCCAGCCACCAGAGATTATTCTTCCTGATCCTCATCAACTTCAGTTTTACTAGGACTCCTTGGTACCACCCTTAGTAAAACATTACCTTGAATGCAATTCAGCTCCAGGGCCATGTTTGAATCAGGTTGTAATGAGCTCTGAAGCCAAATGTTCATAGCAGAATCCAAATTCAGCATCGTTCAGCAGGTTGCTGGAAGGTAAGTGCCATTTGACAAAACATTTCATCATTTCATGATTGGGAGAAAAAAGACTGACTTGCTTTTATATAGTGCCCTTCATGACTACAGGACATCCCTTATACTTGAAGTGCAGTCACAATTGTAGGAATGACGAGAAGATAAGACGATGTAGGATAAGACAATAATTTGCTGAATTGGATCTATCTTGCATTTTTGTGGATTGGATACACCTGGACAATTTTGAAGAAGAGTCATATGGACTTGAAACGTTAACTCTGTTTCTCTCTCCACAGATGCTGCCAGGGCTGCTGAGTTTTGCTAGCATTTTCTGTTTTTGTTTCAGATTTCCAGCATCACAGTATTTTGCTTTTACCTTAGTGAATAATTTTCTACATTAGATAGTAAATGCCAACATTGTGACATCATCTCGCCCGTGAATGAGGTTTCTTGAAAAATGCGAAGGCCGCTTGGGCTCTCGCCTGCCCGCCAACCTTAAGGTTGGACGGGCAGCGCTGAAAACTACTTTAATTGGTTTTTTAATGGCCTTGGTAGGCCGTTGACAGCACAACTGTCTCCAGCACGCGCCCGCTGAACGTAATATCTAAATGACGCACACCTGACGTCACCGCACATCATTTTATGCATCAGCATGCTGGGCCTGCCCCTGCACGCCTATGTCAAAATCCTGGCCAATGGAATTTTTTGAGGAAGTAACAAGGAGGATTGATGAGGGTATTGCAGTGGATGTTGTCTACATGGATTTTAGTAAGGCATTTGATAAGGTGCCACATGGCAGACTGGTCAGAAAAGTGAGAATCCATGGCATACAGGGGAAGGTGGCAAGATGGATCCAAAAGTGGCTCAGCAACAGGAAACAAAGGGTAATGGTCACTGGATGTTTTTGTGAGTGGAAAACAGTTTCCATGGTGTTCCACAGGGCTCAGTGTTGGGCCTTTGTTGTTTGTTGTATATATAAATGATTTGGACTTAAATGTAGGAAGCATGATTGGGGAAATTTGCAGATGATACAAAAACTGGCTGTGTAGTTGATAGTGAAGAGGATAGCTGTTGTCTCCAGAATGATATCAATGCTTCGATTGAGTGGGCAGAAAAGTGGCAAATGGAATTCAATCTGGAAAAGTGCGAGGTAACACATTTGGGGAGGGCAAACAAAGCAAGGGAATACTCAATAAACAGGAGGATATTGAGAGAGGTTGAGGAAATGAGAGATCTTGGAATGCATGTCCACATGTCCCTGAAGGTGACAGGGCAGGTGGATAAGGTGGTAAAGAAAGGTTATGGAATGCTTTCTTTATTGGACGAGGCATTGAATACAAAAGCAGGGATGTAATGATGGAACTACATAAAACGCTGGTTAGGCCACAGCTGGAACTTTGTGCACAGTTCTGGTCACCACATTATCGGAAGGATATAATTGCTCTGGAGAGGACTCAGAGAAGATTTACAAGGATGCTGCCAGGTGTTGAAAATTGCAGCTACGAGGAAAGATTGGATAGGCAAGGTAGAAGCAAAAAACTGCGGATGCTGGAAATCCAAAACAAAAACAAAAATACCTGGAAAAACTCAGCACGTCTGGCAGCATCTGTGGAGAGGAACACAGTTAACGTTTCAAGTCCGTATGACTCTTCAACAGAACTAAGTAAAAATAGAAAAGATAGAAAATATTTCACCTGTTTTCTATTTTTGGATAGGCAAGGGTTGTTTTCCTCAGAACAGAGGAGGCTGAAGGGTGACTTAATTGAGGTGTACTAAATGATGGGGGGCCTAGATAGGGTAGACAGGAAAGACTTGTTTCCCCTAGCTGAGGGGTCAATTACCAGGGGCATAGATTTAAGGTGATTAGTAGAAGGATTAGGGGGGACATGAGGAAAAGCTTTTTTACCCAGAGGGTGGTGGGCATCTGGAATTCGCTGCCTAAATCGGTGGTTGAGGCCAAAACGCTCAACACATTTAACATGTAAAAGCAAGGGGGGGGGGGGGGGGGCGGTGTGGTGGTAGAGCTGGATAGAGGGCCAGTGATAGGTGGAGATAAACAAAAGATGTCATGGACAAAAGGACAAAGAGGTATTGAAGGTGCTGATATTATCTGAGGAATGTGCTAATTAAGGGTAGAAAGCAGGACAAGCAAGGTCCCGATAGCCCTATTGGGGATGGGGTGGGTGAAGGAATCAAAAAAGGCTAAAAGATAGAGATAAAACAATGGATGGAAATACATTTAAAAATAATGGAAATAGGTGGGAAAAGAAAAATCTATATAAATTATTGGAAAAAAAAGGGGGGTGGAAATCGGAAAGGGGGTGGGGATGGAGGAGAGAGTTCATGATCTAAAATTGTTGAACTCAATATTCAGTCCGGAAGGCTGTAAAGTGCCTAGTCGGAAGATGAGGTGCTGTTCCTCCAGTTTGCGTTGAGCTTCACTAGAACAATGCAGCAAGCCAAGGACGGACATGTGGGCATGAGAGCAAGGTGGAGTGTTGAAATGGCAAGCAACAGGGAGGTCTGGGTAATGCTTGCGGACAGACCGAAAGTGTTCTGAAAAGCAGTCACCCAGTCTGCGTTTGGTCTCTCCAATGTAGAGGAAATTGCATTGGGAGCAGCGAATGCAGTAGACTAAATTGCAGGAAGTGCAAGTGAAATGCTGCTTCACTTGAAAGGAGTGTTTGGGCCCTTGGACGGTGAGGAGAGGGGAAGTAAAGGGGCAGGTGTTGCATCTTCTGTGGTTGCATGGGAAGTTGCCGTGGGAGGGGGTTGAGGTGATGGAGGAGTGGACCAGGGTGTTCCAGAGGGAACGATCCCTGTGGAATACTGCCAGGGAGGGTGAAGGGAAGGTGTGTTTGGTGGTGGCATCATGCTGGAGTAGGCGGAAATGGCGGAGAATGATCCTTTGAATGCAGAGGCTGGTGGGGTGATAAGTGAGGACAAGGGGGACCCTATCATGTTTCTGGGAGAGAGAAAAAGGTGTGAGGGTGGATGTGCGGGATATGGGCCGGACACGGTTAAGGGCCCTGTCAACCACCGTGGGTGGAAAACCTCGGTTAAGGAAAAAGGAGGACATGTCAGAGGAACTGTTTTTGAAAGTGTCATCATCAGAACAGATGCTATGGAGGTGAAGGAACTGAGAGAATGGGATGGAGTCCTTACAGGAAGCGGGGTGTGAGGAGCTATAGTCAAGGTAGCTGTGGGAGTCCATAGGCTAGTAATGGATATTGGTGGACAGTCTATCACCAGAAATTGAGCCAGAGAAGTCAAGGAAGGGAAGGGAAGTGTCAGAGATGGACCATGTAAAAATGATGGAGGGGTGGAAATTGGAAGCAAAATGAATAAATTTTTCCAGGTCCAGACGAGAGCATGAAGCAGCACCGAAGTAATCATTGATGTACCGGAGAAAGAGTTGTGGGAGGGGGCTGGAGTAGGACTGGAACAAGGAATGTTCCATATACCCCATAAGGAGACAGGCATAGCTGGGGCCCATGCGGGTACCCATAGCCACATCTTTTATTTGGAGGAAGTGAGAGGAGTTGAAGGAGAAATTGTTCAGCGTGAGAACAAGTTCAGCCAGACAGAGGAGAATAGTGGTGGATGGGAATTGTTCGGGCCTCTGCTCGAGGAAGAAGCGGAGAACCGCCAGACCATCCCGGTGGGGGATAGAGGTGTTGAGGGTTTGGACGTCCATGGTGAAGAGGAGGCAGTTGGGGCCAGGGAACTGGAAATTGTTGATATGATGTAGGGCGTCAGAGGAATCACTGATGTAGGTGGGAAGGGACTGGACAAGGGGAGAGAGAATGGAGTCATTTAAAATGTACCTGGATCTGCACCGGAAGTGCTGTAACCTGCAAGGCTACAGACCAGATGCTGGAAAGTAGGATTAAAATGAGCATCGAGTTTCTTTTTCATCTTTTTCTGGCCAGTACAAACATGATAGGCTGAATGGCCTCTTTTGGCACCGTTAACTTTTCTATGGCTCTATGGTTCTAACTGCTTTTTTAAAAATCCACACATACTACATCCACTGTTTCCTCCTTGCCCACCCAGTAATTACACCCTCAAAAAACTAATTTGTCAAACACAATTTCCCTTTCACCAGTTTATGTTGACTCTGATAATAAGGAGTTTCCAAGTGCCTCATTGTCACTCCTTTAAAAATAGATTTGTATTATTAGTAACATTGTTATTTTTATGATGTTTCTCAAACCAGTGATAAAGCTCAATATTGTCATTAAGCAAAGTGCATGTTGATAAAGACTAATGCTTGGAGATGTGCTGATGCGCTGAAAACTATCAACAATTGGAGCATTTGAATTTGGAATCACATTACCAATATGACCAAATAAAGGGAAAAAAATTGAGGAAGCAATGCTTGATGGGGTTGCATTAGCGGCTGTTTGACCAGTGAATTTAGAAAAGAACTTGGACATTTTAAAACTATATTAGTTCTTCTGGTGACCTATGATGAACCCCAGATGTGATTTAGTTTCAATTTATTGTATGTTGTGTAATTTTTACCTTGCGTAAAAAGAGCTGTTTTACATAGTGAAGAAGTTGTCATAATAGGTTACTGCTTGCCATTAACTAGAAAGTTGTGGTACGAGTAGAAATGTGGGGTAATTGATCACAATACCTGACCAAAGCACATGGGCAACACTGTTCCCTTTGATGCAGAAAAATGTGCACCAAAAGAGGATGGCCCTATTTTGTGTCAAAAGGTACTGGATAAATTTAAAGCCACCCCTCGCAGCAGCAATACCTCCCCCGAGTGAGCGTGAGGAGAGAAGGGGCTGATGCGGGATTCCCAGCAAGAAAGGATGTCAGTTAGCCTCATTAATGAGTCCATTGACACCTATTATCTCTGAGGCCATTGTAATTTACTGGTGGCTCAGGGATTAAATGGGGACTGCAAAGCTTTCCCAAGCCTTCAAAAGGTCACCCAGCAAACCCTGTCAGGTTTGCCTGTGGTCTCCCAAGGGAGGGGTCCCTCAGAGTCTGGCATCCTGTGCCTGATTGACTTGGCTTCGGGCAGAATTTGGCCACTGAAAGTCACCTCTCTCCTTTTGCCTCCAATCCCCCTCCCACCCTCAAACCCCCATCCTGCCTTCACTCACTTTTGGTCTGGGGTCCCACGATAATCCTGGACCTCTGGTGGGTGCAGTCCACCACCAGCCCCAGCTCCTGCTGGTGGCAATGAAGCTCTCAGTGGGTGGGAATTCCACCTCCGGGGACCTCAATCGTGGGGAAGCCCAATGTTGGCCACTTAAGATCCTGAAGGGCACTTCATTCTATTAGGCTCTGCCCTGAAGCTGAAGGGGGTTCCCTGCCAGGTTTGCAGCAGGTGGTGAGGGAACCAACATTAGCATAATGTTCAGCACCATTCGTGACTCCTCAGATGCTGAAGCAGTCCATGTCCAAATGCAGCAAGACCTGGGTAATATCCAGGTTTGGGCTGGCAAGCGGCAAGAAACATTTGTGCCACATAAGTGCCAGGCAATGACCATCTCCAACAAGAGATCTAACCAGCAGCCCTTGACATTCAATAGCATTACCATCACTGAATCCTCCACTATCAACATCCTGGGGGTTACCATTGACCAGAAACTGAACTGGACTAGTCATATAAATACTGTGGCTACAACAGCAGGTCAGAGGCTAGGAATCCTGCAGCAAATAACTCATCTCCTGACTCCCCAAGGTCTCTCCACCATCTACAAGGCACAAGTCACGCATTTTATTTGGTGCCACATCAAACTTTATTGTGGAAAATAAAAGCTCAAGGTGTAGAAGGTAACATATTGGCATGAATAGAAGAGTGGCTAGATAACAGGAAACAGAGGATAGCCAAAAATGGGTCTTTTTCTGATTTGCGGGATGTAACAAGTGGTATGCCACAGGGATGAGTGCTGGGACCTCAACTTCTTACAATTTATATAAATGATTTGGATGCAGGGACTAAAGGAATGGTGATTAAATTTGTTGATGACACAAACATAGGTAGGAAAGTAAGTTGTGAAGAGGACGTAAGGAGGCTACAAAGTGAGATGGATAGGTTAAGTGAGCAGGCAATGATCTGGCAAATGGAGTATAATGTGGACAAATGTGAAATTGCCCATTTTGGCAGAAAGAATAAAAAAGAAGTATATTATGTAAATGGTGAGAGATTGAGATTCAGAGGGATCTGGATGTCCTAGCGCATGAATCACAAAAGGCTAGTATTCAGGTACAGCAAGTAATTAGGAAAGCTAATAGAATGTTATTGTTTATTCTGAGGGGAATTGAATACAAAAGTAAGGAGGTTATGCTTCGGTTGTACAGGGCACTGGTGAGACCACATCTGGAGAACTATGTACAATATTGGTCTCCTTATTTATGGAAAGATGGGAGTCTTTGGGGCTCTCTTCCTCAAAAGGCAGTGAAAGCAGGGTCTTTGAATGTTTTTATGGCAGAGCTAGATAGATTCTTGATTAACAAGGGGCTGAAAGGTTATCAGGGGTACGCAGGAGGTTACAATTCGATCAGCCATGATCTTATTGAATGGCAGGGCAGGCCTGAAGGGCCAAGCGGCCTACTCCTGCTCCTAGTTCGTATGTGCGATGAAATACTCTCCATTTGCCTAGACGAGTGCAGCTGCAGCAACATTCAAGAAGTTTGACACCATCCAAGACAAAGCAGTCCACTTGATTGGCACAACATCCACAAACATTCACTCCCTCCACTACCGATGCACAGTGGCAGCAAGATGCACCAAGGCTCCTTAGACAGCACCTTCTAAACCCACGACGACTGCCATCTAGAAGGGCAAGGGGAGCAGACACATGGGAACACCACCATCTGGAAGTTCCCCTCCAAGCCACTCACCATCCTGACTTGGAAATATATCGCCGTTCCTCCACTGTCGCTAAGTCAAAATTCTGGAACCCTCTCCCTATTAGCAGTGTGGGTGTACCTACACCACTTGGACTGCAGGGGTTCAAGAAGGCAGCTCACCACTTAAGATGACTATTATCCCTGACAAGTGCAAAGACCCCTGGCATGTGTCCTATTTTTATACCCTCTCAAGGGCAATTTGGGATGGGCAATAAATACTGGCCTAGCCACCAATGCCACATCCCATGAACAAGTAAAAAAATACTCAAGTACAAATGAGGAAGATATCTGCTTGTAAAAGAGGAAAATTAGCATACTCCTTACCCCTGACGATACATTAATTTTGTGGCATGTCAAAGCAGGCATAAATCTAAAATGGGGCTCTTGCATCCCCTTTGAATACCATTTCAAGTATTGCTGCTTTTTATAAGGAAATTGATGTCACCTGTTTGCATTGTCTTTAAGGTAGCTTGAAAAGGTTAGCAGCATAATAATTTCATTATGTAGTAACATTTGTTTCTGCAGGAAAAGCTGTTTTGCTCTAGCTGCTCTTTATAGGTTACCCTGCAGTAGATGGTACAACAGCACCACAATCTGGCCCCCTATATCATGTCCAAGTACATGTGGAGGGGTCTATAAATGTGGTCTCAGAGTTGTGACATATATGACAGAACACTTCAGGTGAATGCTTAGGTATCAACTGTAGCTTAGCAATAGGTCTCTCACCCCAGCCAAAAGATTGTGGGTTCAAAATGCACTCCAGGGGTTTGAACACGAAACATAGGCTGATACCTAAGAAGGGTGCTGAGGAACCATTTTTGAATAAGAGAAGAGCAGTTCTTGACAGTGACCTGATGAATATTTATCCCTCATCCAACACCACTCAAACAGATTATCGCATTACAGTTTGTGGAACATTACTGTGTACAAACTGGCTGCCATGTTTCCCATGTTACAACAGTGGCCAGACATCAGGAAGTATTCTATTAGCTGCAAAGCACTTTGGGGCATCCTGAGATTATGAAAGGCACTGTGTGTTAGACTTCACCTCATTGACACATTTGTTTAATTGATAAGGCTTAAGTTATGAAATGTATTGTACATAAGCTTAGTGCTGAAAAACATTAATTTGTATATATTTTTGGACTGTTGTTAAGAAGTCTTTAAGTTGACATCTCTTTAAGTGTCAAAATTCTGTACTGGAGCTTTAAGAATGTGTGGAGTATTAGGTGGGGCACATTTTCACATTTGGGCTCTAATAAGTCTAGCATTAGCAGTAAACAGAAGCCAAAATTGGGATGCTGATTAACTAGAAGGCTGGCCTGAGGGTTAGATTTGTAAGTGAATGGTACAAGTTAAGGTTAGTTGTTGTAGAAAAGTCAGAAGGACTCTTTCCATTGGTCAAGAATTTTAAATATAGCGTACAAGCTAAGGTTGGGTTGTTGGAGGGATGCCAGAAGCACTCTTCCCATTGGTCAAGAATTAAAAGTATTTGGCTAGAAGTTATTAGTTGTGTTGACACATGTGCACAATTTGAGCTGAATGTTGCAAAAGCTACCTGCAAAGAGGGTATAAAAATAGGACACATGCCAGGGGTCTTTACACTTGTCAGGGATAATAGTCATCTCAGGATGCTTGCCAGGAAAGTCAGGAGTTAGTAGTAGAGGTCTCTATGGAGGATATTGCCAGTCAATGGATAGTTGTCATAGGTTGGGGATTGCCATAAGAATTCAGAAGTGACTAAATTTTTGAATCCTGGGGATTGCTGTAAGGATCCAAAAATGACTAATGTAATTGCCAATGGGTTGGGGATTGCCATGAGAATCCAGGCTAGTACAAGAATCCAGTATTAAGGATACAGTATCTGCTTTACAAAGAAGTGAAAGGTCTTTGTCAAGAAGCTGCTTTCAGTTTGAGAGAGAGGAAGAGAGCACTCAGCAGCAGCTGTGAAGTAGATGGAGAGAGAGAGAAAAGTATTCCACAAGTGCCTGTGAAACGTGCAGCCACAGCAGCTAAGGCAGACTGGGAAATTAGAGTTGAAGTCTTAAAACTGCAAAAGGGGTTTTGCTTGTATGTTAGTTAAATTAATCAAGTTAAAATCTGGAAGAATGTTGTGAGTCAAGAGGCTGATCAAGGAATTAAGAAGAAAAAACCCCAGAAGTTCCAGGATCCGTGAGAAAGACCGTGTATTATGCCATGCCTCGACTAGAGGAATGTTAAGTATCAGTCTTTGCTATCTCAATAAACCTTGTTAGTTTGCATTCTAAATTAGTGATTGTGCTTTTTGCCAATAAGGTTATTTCCAGACAAGAATTTTCTTACTCTGGGGTTTAGTTTAGAGACCAAATCCCAAGATATGTAAATGCATGTCTTTGTTTTCTTTCTTTGGTGTTGTATCTGTCTTTTCTGGCCTTTCACGTATTTGTTTTTCTCATCTGAGGTATCCAATATAGTGAGATACGTTAAAAGGAATGTTCGTCACCTTGTGTGAAGCTGTTTAGTTACCATCAAGAATATTACAGGAAAGCACAGGCAGCAAATTGGAAAAATGGCTTAGTTCCCAAAAAAATGAAGTAATGCAAAATACAAAATGTAGCAATATTTACCAAGAACCCTACATAAAATGCTCATATAAACTTACTTTTTTCAGTAAGTCTGACTCCAGGATCTACTCAATTTTTTTATTCATTCATGGGATGTGGGATCTCTAATTGCTCTAGTTTAGGGGCATTTAAGAGTCAACCACATTGCTATGGGTCTGGAGTCACATGTAGACCAGGTCAGGTGAGGATGGCAGATTTCCTTCCCTAAAGGGCATTAGTGAACCAGATGGGTTTTTACAAAATCAGCAATGGTTTCATGGCCACTATTAGACATTTAAGTCCAGATTTTTATTAAACTCAAAATTTCACCATGGTGGGATTTGAACCTAGGTTCCCAGAGCATTACCCTGGGTCTCTGGAATACTAGTCCAGTGACAATACCACTACACCACCACCTCCCCTCTGAACTTGCATTAAAATGGACAAGCAGCTGGTCATGGGTAGTCCCAAACCTGCAGCCTGGAATTCAGACAGAACACCATTAAATAACCATTTAATGTAAATATTCCTTATTATTTGGATATAATCCATTAACACAAATTTTCTTGATATATTTGTCCAATTCATTAAAAATTGCAGAGGTCCCAATCCTATGCCTTGGGTATAGTACTGAAAATCATGTTAACATAACTGATTGTCACAGCACTTCATCCTGGAACTCCCCCTGTGGCATGTGTGGTGTGCTCCAACCTATGCAGTGAGTTACCTTAGGTGCTTGCACACAAAGCCAAGATTTCTGCTGCAGTAAGTTAAAGGATTGCAGCAGTGAAGTGTAAAATGCCTTTTCTTACTTAACTGCAGCAACTACGTCAGCATCCTTCCATCTACACAAGCTGATGGACATGTAGCAAACAATCCATTTCAGATGTTTTCATATGGCACACTTTTACTAATGGCTGAAGAGGCCAATCCTTGAGAGGCAGTTTCTGGCACAAGTGCTTCACATGAAGCTACCAGGTGTCATTGTGGGTTGTTGTTTTGGCATTGATGTCTGTTGCCAAGCTTTTGTAGCCACTGGTCATTGTGGTGGTGCACACCAACCCACAGGAAGTATTGTCATTTTCTTGTCATTTGCTAGTGACTCCCAGGTGCAATATTGATGTTTAGGACCTTCATGTCTGCTTGCAAGCATCCTTCAAGTGGAACTTTGGGCATCCTACTAGATGTCTAGCTCCAGCTTTTTTTAAAAACTCATTCATGGGACGGGGCACCAGTGACAAGCATTTGTTGCCCATCCCTAATTGCCCTTGAACTGACTGACCTACTAGGCCATTTCAAAGGGCAGTTAAGAGTCTACCACATTGCTATGGATCTGGAGTTACATGTCACAATTACTGAGACAAGCTTTATATTCAAGATTTTATTAACTTAATTTAAATTCCATCCCTGTGGTGGGTTTTGAACCTGTGTCCCTAGACCTTGGGATTACTAATATCAGTGACATTACCACTACCCCACTATCACAATCAGCTACCTAACTAAACAGAAAGTGCTTGGGGATATGCGATCATCTTCCATCCTGTGGACGTGCTCAAACCAACTAAACCACGTCGGTTAACAAACTTGGAAGCTCTATCTTTGAGAGGACTGCCACATTCGTGATTTTGTCCTGCCAGGATACATAAATAATGTGTCACAGACAGTGAAGATGGAAATTGTTGAGCTTCTTTTCTTGATAGCTGTAAGTCATCCGTGTTTCACAGCCATACAGCAAGGTGCTGAGAGAATAGAATCAAGCTGATGGTTTATAAGGCCTAAGGGTTAACTTGATGTTATTCAATGTGTGTTCCGTGAGTCCACCAAAGGCTGCTTTCTGTGTGTGTATCAAGTTCTTCATCAAGAGACAGATTGCCTGTCATTGAGGGTCCAAAGTAGCAGAATTCACTCATTTCCAGCGGGGTGTTATTTAATGTGATAGGGACAGAGATGCAACACCTTGTCCCATGATGGTTTTCTTGACACTTAAGAATCAGGGGAACCAAGTTACAGGCAATCCATAAGTCTATAGCTGAGTTTCCATGTGGATGACTAGCGCAGCATAATCAGCATAGAGGAATTCTCTGCTCAAGACACAATTTATTTTGACTTCGCTTTCAGTCTTAATAGATTGTAGAGCTTGCTGTCTGACCCGGTATACAAGCATCTGCAAGGAAGGCAAAGGTCAGGAGCATGGAAGAGAAGATGCCAAACAGAGTGAGGACTAGAACATAGCCCTGTTTCACTCCATTCTTCACTCAAACTGTCAGAAGTTGTGCCATCAAACTGTACTGTGCAGTGTATGTTGGCATGAAAAGAACAGATGAGACTGGGGAGCTTTGGACATACAATTTCCCCAAAATCTTGAGTCCTGCTCTGCTGAGTGTTGAACGCCTTGGTGAGATCTATGAAAGATCACTTACTGCAATAATGACTAATATTATCAAATTTGTAGGAAAAATGAAATCACGACTGGCACACCATGCAGAAAGCAGGAAAGTAGTCAATGTTTTGTTACATTGTGTGGCAAATCACTAGTTCAGGAGCACAGTGAACAAACGTATTGTAATGATGCTAAGTCGTCAACAGCTATCAATTACTTGAAATCACTTGTTTCCATTCTCAGCAGAAAAGCAGAATCCTTTTATAGTATGTCTGAAATTTGAATAACAACGTGGGTTGACAATACAGTTAGTGAGTAAACTGTAGAAAAAAAAATCCTATTTAAGCTCTTCTCTCACATGGAATTCTTAATTCTTTGCACAACAACTCCTTCCAATATAGCCCAGTTACATGCAGTATGATGAATTGCTGATTGGGCTATGGAATGCCCACATGTATACAGAGCAAAATGCAGCATTGCAAATAGATTAGGCAGCTGTGTTATGGTGCTATTGCTATTCATCACGGAAGATAAGAAAAATGCTGTCCTTTTTGTACAATGTATCAGCCAAGTCATTTGATACAGCTGTGGGCAGCAACCTGGGTCACACTGCAGCTGATCTTAATGCTGGGAAGGAAATTAATGCAGGAAAGTTTAGGAAGGATGCGAACTTGATTGTTACTGGCAAGGTCAGCTTTATTCTGAAGGTCATCTGCATGTTTCAATGCAGCAGATGGCACATCTCTGCAAAGGCCACCCTGCTGACCCAAAGCCAGAAAAAACAACTCCCTGTGGACATTTGCAAGTATCTGTGACAGTGGTCTGCAGATATATTTGGTGTATGAGTGGTGGGTACAGGCAATCTGGCTCAGGTCTTCCTATATCTCTTGATCTTCTTTGCCCTTCTCACCTTTTAATCTGGATGGCTCATCTTCTTTCATTCTATTTCTTTGATTAGAGGTGAATTGGAGATTATTTCATACATTTTCAGTTGTTATGCTTATGTATGGTATTTGAATTGCAATGATGTAGTAGTAGTAATAATGATAATATAATTTTAATAATAACTGCTCTCGAAAGGAACTATCAGATTTAAAATTACAGTACTCAAATTGAGGGATGTGACTTAAAATAGAAAAAGTCCAAATTGGATTATTTATATTCTGATGACAGACACAGCAGGGTAGTTTGCTTATTTTATTTGTTCTATAGATACAGACCACATTAACAGTATCAAAAGAAAATATTTAACATCTTTATATTTTTCTGCTAATTTTAGCAGCTGTGGACAATTTACACATAGAAAGATTTGTTTTATTACATTTTTAGAGTCTGCATTTAATTCACTGCAATTATGAATTCCTAGTACAGGTAGGTAGGTAGGAAGGATTATAAGCCATTTGTTTTCCAGACATGCATTCTCTTCCTAAAAGATTTTTCTTTCCAAGTCGTATATAAATTCACACCATCAGATTTAATTTCATGGAGCTTCCAGGGAGTGGACTTGCAGACTGAATGAAAATTCTAAAAATAAATGGTTGGGAGGAGGAAGTTATTTCCATGTTTCCTGCAAAAACTGTCTCAACTCCCAAGATGGTTTGTTTTGCGCACACAAGTCCAGACATATTTATGAATTCAGTAGCATTTGGAAAAGGAATTGTGAGTTTGATATGGGTACAGCATTTTCCATCTTTGATCTGCCGATTTAGTGGCAAACTATGGTGAGTGGGCCCTGGCCTGGGTCTCTATCCATTTTTATGTGCAATTGATTTTCCGGCAGAAGTGCATGCTTATTTTCCAGTGCAGACATTTAAATGAAGACATTTTCTGTAATCTTAGCCAGGATATTGCTGTCAGCAAGCTGGGGCGGGCCTAACACGCATGAAATGGTGCGAGATGACCTCGGAGGAGGCTGCGCTCGCGCCGAATTGTCAAAGGCCTATTAAGGCCATTAGGAAAGTAATTTAGCTAATTAACAGCGCTGCTCGTCCAACCTTAAGGTTGGCGGGCAGGCAAAGAGCACAAGCAGCCTTCGCGTTTCCTGAAGGCTTAATAAAATAATTAAATAAAATTTGCTAAATGTACAAACATGTTCCAGCTCATGTGACACTGTCACGTGAGGGGACATGTTGCAATAATTTTTCTGTTCATTTATTCAGAGGGCTGAATCTTCGGCTAGGTGAGCGGGGGCGGGGCTCGCTCGCCGAGGCATAAAATGACGCCTGGTAGCAGGCACGCAGCCAAACTGTCAAATGCCTGTTAAAGCCATTAATTAACTAATTAAGCCTATTGAGAAAGCTGCCCAACCAACCTTAAGGTTGATGGGCAAGCAAGGCGCCCAGGCAGCCTTCGCATTTTTCTTGGAACCTCATCCACGGGCAGCATAAGGTTCCATGAATGATTTAAAATTTTCAGAAAAATTTTTACTAAAATTAATGCACATGTCCCAGCTCATGTGACAGTTTCACATGAGGTAACGTCATAAAACTTTTTACACACTTTATTGAACTGTTAAAACTTAAAACCTCTTGTGCCTCAGGGAGATTTCTGCGTTCTTGCATGTGCATGTGCGAAAAAGCACACTCCCGACTCATGGAACCACTCCCACCCGCACCAGCCCCCTCACCCCGCACAGGGAGCGCACAGCACTTCCGAGCAAGTGTCATGCTAAGCGGGCCTTAATTGGCCCATAAAATGGCGGCAATTGGAGGCGTGCCTGCTCCCGCACTTCTGCGCCACACCCCACCCCCACACCCCTTACAGGGGGAACATTTTTCCCCAAATATCAGTGACTGGAGATATTCAGAACCAGCTGAATCAAAGCACCTTCCCCTGTAAACTGCATCTAATCAGTACATTGAAAAACCCTCTAAAATTGCCTCCTACCTATTTCTGAAAATTGACTATGTTGTCTACTGTTCTGAGAAAAACTCACGGGGCAGAATTTTACAGCCTGTTTAGGTGGGGATGGGGCTGTAAAATGCGGCGAGACATTCTAAACCTCATTTAAGTTATGAAGAGAGGTTGAATAGACTTGGGATGTTTTCGTTGGAGCAGGGAAGACTGACAGGCGACCTGATCAAGGTGTAAAAGATTATGAGGGGCATGGACAGGGTGGATAGGGAGCAGCTTTTCCCCTTAGTTGAAGGGTCAGTCACGAGGGGACCTAAGTTCAGGAGGTTTAGGGGGGATGTGAAGAAAAACTTTTTTACCCAGAGGGTGGTGACGGTCTGGAATACGCTACCTGGGAGGGTGGTGGAGGCGAGTTGCCTCACATCCTTTAAAAAGTACCTGGATGAGCACTTGGCACGTCATAACATTCAAGGCTATGGGCCAAGTGCTGGTAAATAGGATTTGGTAGCTAGGTCAGGTGTTTCTCACATGTCAGTGCAGATTCAATGGGCCAAAGGGCCCCTTCTGCACTGTGTGATTCTGTGATTCTATGTGGATTCACAGCAAGCAGCCAATACTGAATTAACTTTATCAACACCTCCCCAACAGAGTGCAGCTGAGAAGGCAATATGACAAAATGCTCAGATCTTGCAATATACTACAGGCCACATTTAATTTTCTGTGTTTCTAACCAGCCACTCAGCTCCCTTTCATAAGACATAATGCAAGTCACTTCCTAGCGGCAGCAAAAGTATTGCACACAAATACAGAAACAGTAAATCCTCAAACTTTTTTTTGTATTCTTACTAGCAGTGCCAATTTTTACACTCCATCACTGAGGATATTTTAGCTTTCACCACATGGGTAGTAATCTGGTGAAGGGGATCCCCCTTCCATTGCAGAGCCAATCGGTTCTTGTAATTGCCCCGCTAGCTTTCTTCCCAGGTGGTAATAATGAAAATTCACCCTGCTGTTTTCTCTTTGATGTTATTAAGTGCTCTTCTACCCATTCCCAACTTAATGCTCTTTCTAAATATTTCCTGAGAGGTTAAAATATGGAAGACAACCAGCCACTGGCTATCTATAGGAACATCTTAGGATGATAGTGGCTTTGATCCCCTGGTGTCTATGCCCTCATGTGTAGGGTCAGCAGTAAGCTACCTGTCCATTGCTGATGTTCAGACAGCCTGATCCTGCTGATACTTTGCAAGATGTGCAGGTATCTGGAAGAACTGGCTGGAGAACATGATTGACCCATTAGGAAGTGGCAGCAGCATCTTGACCATGCTGCCATGCTGTAGACATTAGGACCTGCCTCTGCCTGGCAATTAATATGCAAGAAGGCAAATTGAATGGTACCAATTAGATTAGTAGAATTGCAACTTTGCACTTAAGAGAGCTGAAGCTCATCAGCACCTCTGATGTAGTGGCATCAGTTGCCGTCCTACCAGAAGCTGCCACACATCCAGGAAAGCCAGTGACACTGTGAAGTCAAATATCATGGTGCTGCACGTGCTGGGTATGGACTCCATCAGTTGGCTAGATTGATACTGAATGGCCTTTCCCTGGTGCATGCACATATATGCAGTGCTCTGCAACGATCCTTCCTTTAAAAGCAGGATCCAAGAGATCAGGATCCACTGCCAGTGCTGACATCTCTTCACCCTTTACTCAGAAACATCAGAGAATTCACATTCCATCTCCTACTGTCAACTCATGCTCAGTATGTGACCCTATGATCTCGAACATATGAATTAGGAGCAGGAGTAGGTCACTTGGCCCCTTGAGCCTGCTACGTCATTCAATGAGATCATGGCTGATCTGATTGTACCCTCAGGTCCACATTCCCACCTATCCCAAGAACCTTTCACCCCCCCCCCCCTTGCTTATCAAGAATCTATCTACCTCCGCCTTAAAAACATTCAAAGACTCTGCTTCCACCATCTTTTTGAGGAAGAGAGTTCCAAAGATCTCTGACTCTCCGAGAGAAAAAAATTCTCCTCATCTGTCTTAAATGGGTGCCCCCTTATTTTTAAACTGTGACCCCGAGTTCTAGATTCTTCCACAAGAGGAAACATCTTCAGGGAGTTTTCACTGAGCACACCCCCATGCATGCACACACTTCATCGCTCGTGCTCCTCCTGCCCCCACCCCGGCAGTGCTGAAGCTCTGAGCACGCCGAGGCTCTCAGGCCGTTAATTGGCCAGCCTGCATGAAATCGCGGTTGGGGCCCAATCGTGGCCAGCGGGTAGTTTCACAGCCGCTCCTGAGCCCACGATCACGCCTGCCCAATGAGGTAAAAATCCTGCCCATGAGTGGTTATTTTCCGCAATAAACTTTGATATGGCACCTTATCAAATGCCTTCTGGAAATCTAAGTGCAGTACATCCATGAGTTCCCCTTTATCCACAGCACATGTTATTTCTTCAAAGAACTCCAATAAATTGGTTAAACATGATTTCCCTCTCAAACCACATTGATTTTGCCTGATTACCTTGAATTTATCTAAGCGCTCTGCTATAACATCTTTAATAATAGCTTCTAAGGTTTTCCCTATGGCAGATCTTAAGTTAACTGGCTTGTCAGTTTCTGATTTCTTCTCCCTCCCTTTTTGAATAAAGGAATTACATTCACTATTTTTCAATCTAATAGAACATTTTCCAAATCTAGTGAATTTTGGAAAATTAAAACCAACTCATCAACTATCTCACTAGTCACTTCTTTAAGACACTAGGATGAAGTCCCTCAGGACCTGGGAACTTGTCAGCACCCAGCTCCAACAATTTGCTCAGTACCACTTCTCTGGTGATTGTAACGTCCTTGAACTCGTCCTTCCCTTCCATTTCCAGATTTACAGCTTTTTCTGGGATATTACTTGTGTCTTCTATAGTGAAGATCCATAAAAAGTACTTGTTCAGTTCATTTGTCATCTCCTTATTTTCCATTAATAATTCACCAAACTCACTTTCTATAGGGCCAGCTCTTGCTTTATTAAATCTTTTTTTTAATTATCTATAGAAACTCTTGCTATCTGTCTTTATATTTCTAGCTAGCTTTCTCTCATATGCTAATTTTTCCCTCCTTAATAATCTCCTCAAAACTGCTCCTTCCCCAGGAATTGTTTCTGGCAGCAAGAGGATTAATGATGCTGTGAGAAATAAATGATGCAGTGCTTGAAGTAAAGAAGCCATTGTAGGTCATTATAAACTTGTTAACAATTGCACAGTGGTTCAAGGGGTAGAGAGGGACTCCTAGAATTGGCTCTTGCCATCAGTGCTATGTCCTACAGTGAGCCCCAGCCACTTTCCCCACTTTCTCAAACAGACTGTCCTGCTTCTGCTTCACCATCTACAGGAAGACCTCCAGTTTACCATCTTTGAAATTAGTTACCTGACACCCCAAGGGGGCCCTTTCCCGCCCTGCTGCATTTCTGCTGGCAAAGTGGAAAATTGCAGCCAGGGAGTCACTTAAGTTTAAAAGCAGAAAACTGCGGATGCTGGAAATCCAAAACAAAAACAAAAATAAAAATACCCGGAAAAACTCAGCAGGTCTGACAGCATCTGTGGAGCCGAACACAGTTAACGTTTTGAGTCCGTATGAATCTTCAACAGAACTAAGGGAAAATAGAAGAAAGGTGAAATATAAGTTGGTTTAAGGGGGGGTGGAACAAGTAAAGCTGGATAGAGGGCCAGTGATAGGTGGAGATTGCCAAAAGATGTCATAGACAAAAGGACGGTGGTGATATTAGCTAAAAAGTGTGCTAATAGGTGACATTAAGGGTAGAAAGCAGGACGAGCAAGGTACAGATAGCCCTAGTGGGGTGGGGGGCATGGAAGGGATCGAAATAGGCTAAAAGGTAGAGATAAAACAATGGATGGAAATACATTTAAAAATAATGGAAATAGGTGGGAAAAGAAAAATCTATATAAATTATTGGGAAAAAAGGGGAACGGAACTTAAGTTTTGTGGAAATATCACAAATTGCTTTTAAACTGCTGGTGCAATAATTTAATGCACATAGAAAACACATGCTACAAAACCCATCTGGTTCAATAATGTCCTTTAGGGAAGGAAATCCGCCATCCTTACCCAATCTGACCCACATGTAACTCCAGATCCACAGCAATGCGATTGTTAACTGCCCTCTGAAATGGCCTATCCAGTCATTCAGTTCAAAAGCAATTAGAGATAGGCAACAAATGCTGACCTTGTTAACAACACCCACGTCCAATGAAAGAATAAAGAAAAAAGCATTTCTGAAAACAGGAAATCAAGTTAAATGAAGCTTAGTGAAATATTTGAAATGCTAGAGTTAAATAATTAGTGTTATTACTTATTCAAAGGAGCTTCAGCAGATATAGTTGTCCATGGGAAACAAATGACCCAATGAAAATGTTACATTTTGTGCTCACCAATCTTCCAGATTGTCCCAATCTATTATTAATTTGATTACATTATAAAGTAACTCTGCATTTACATACATCAATACTTTCTGATTAAATCCAGTTTAGTTCAAAAGGATTGAAGCCACATGAAATTTCACTAAATGATTTTGAGACCTTCCCCCCCTTCCTTTCTTTTAATTCTGCTTGGTCTCCTCACATCGCACTCCATTCCAATCAAGTATGTAAGCAAGTGCCTGCTTTGTCTCTGTCAGTCAATAGGTAATTGTTAGAATATATGCAAGAATCAAAGGTGACTGCTTTTTTTCTCAATCTGTGGGGAAGTGCATGGCTTCTGTTTTGCTTCTCTTCACAATGGCTAGGCATTCTAGGCACAGTGGTGCCTCTTAAATCTCCATAGCATGTTGGAGCACTAGTACACTGACCTACACATTAAGATATTGAAGTGTCAAATTAATATGAATTGGCTGGTAAATAAAACGAGTTTCAAGTGTCTAACGGGTTGCAAAAGTTAATTTGTCATCTTTTTGCTTGACTGATCTTCTAAATATATTTTTAAAATGTTAAATTACAAGTAGCTACTCTTCAGCATCTTGTAAGAGAAAAGGCAAGTTAATATTTTAGGTACAACCCTTTGTTAAAGTTTCATTCCCTCAAACATTAACCTATTTTTTTCTCAGATCAGTTGCTGAAAGGCCTGAGGAATATTTTCAAAACTCCATCTTTTAATCTCAGACCTCCAACATTTACAATTTCTCTTTTTATCTCTAATGCTCAAGGTCAACACTGCAGGATCACTGTTTTATTTGTAAAGTCTAAAAAACTTGCACTTAACTACAGCCATAACTTTCAACGCAGCCAATAAGTTTTACAGGTGACAAAGATCTCCATGTGGAAGTGTGTCAGGGGAAATCAGAAATTAAGTCAATAGGATACATTGGAAGTTCAAGACTCTCCCACCTCAGTGAAATGGTGTATCATCGGCAACGGTGCGCTTGGTGAGATGAATCTTATAGGGCCTCTAAGCGATGGCATAAGCAGAGGATTGTGGCCTTGACACTAAAGATTTCAAGCAAGTTGAATTTTTTTCATATTTCTAAAATTGGTCACTTACAAAGGATGGCAAAATACCTTACTGAACAGGTGCCTTGGATGCACTCAGTTTGAGATGGTTGTATCAAATAAAGGACTCTCACCTCTCCCATGACATGTACTTTGTCAGGGAGGTTCTAGGCAAGCAATTCCAACAGATTTTCAGCTCCATTGTCTTTTTCAGTAGCAAATCCAATAGAGCTAAACACATTAGAGAACACATTAACAATATTCCAAATGATACTTTCTGTAATCGTTTTTCTGAGCAGTGGAATATGAAGAAAACAGATAATATCTTAATATTTCATGTTACTAAAAAAACTACCAATGAAAAGATTGGAATTTTGCTCACCACTCCTCCAAAGTATTTCCCCACATAGAAGTCATTGAGACTGTGAAGTTCCAAGTAAGCTGCTCCAATTTCTTTTGACAGTTCAATTCCCTCATAGAAAGGGACACAGCTTCCTTTATCTGATGTACACAGTGGACAGGAGCAAGGTGGCCCTTCCTCTGTTGAAAATGTTGAAATTTCATGAATTTCAAGTCAAAATATATCTGAAAATACTTTACATAAAGCACACAATTTAATTATACATATTATTTGCAAAGTCAAGAGTAAGGGCAGATTGATTCGATTTTATGGAATTTGGATATTTGAAAATAGTAAAACCTTTATTATTTAACACAAGAGGATTACCCCTCACCTCTAGCAGATAGTGAAAATTGAAAGAAATACTTCATAGCATTTAAGTGTGTCAAAGCACTTCATATTACTATGAATTATTTAAACATCAAGAGTTTTCCACACAGCGATATCCAGCAAACAGCAATGAGGTGAATGTCTAATTAGTTTGCTTTTGCTGACATTGGTTGAGGAACAAATGTTAGCCAGGCCACTCAGGAATCCCTGCTCTTCTTTGAACAAAGATATGGGATCTTTCATAGCAATTGGTACACAATTGAGAATCTGAGCCATGCATGTATGCTAGGCACAGTAATGAAGGCAAATTCAACATAAATATATTGAACTTAACCTTTCTTAGGCAGTGAAATCAATTTACATCGGACAGAAGGATATTGATGTTAGTGGACTTTGCAGTGAGACAAGGTCCAAGGCTTTGTAAATTTTGGTGAAAGGATACAGATAATGCAATCACAGTATAAACTCAGAATTTAAAGTCTGAGCACTGACTTGAAGGTTGTCATGGTAAAAATCCTATTTTAAAATGAATTTTATTTAAGACCATTTAATGCCAAGAAAAACTGAATTTTCTTATATTGTATTCAATTGCTGATATCCCCCTTGGATGCCATGGAACAAGACAAATTACTTGAACTTCGACACAACTTTACAAGTTTCCAGGAAAGCAACTAACTTTTATATATAACTTTATTCAGTATAGGAGGGCTGCTTTTCATAGCCTTAGCACTCCACACGACGCTCAGTTCCTGAAGACTCAGCTCTCCAGAGTCTCGGCTCTCTGTGCTTGCCAAGTGCTACAGTCCAAATAAAAATGGTCCAGTGGCCCCGTGAACTCTCACTGTTTGGAGCATCTGCAGGTGCCTTGTGGAAGACTGAAGAATAAAATGTTGAACAACTATTTTAAGATTCCCACCTAAGGACCAAATTTCAATCTCCATTGCTAATCAAAAGATACCAATCACCACAGGGTCTGAGAAGAAGTTACATACCCATGAGGCTTTTGGTTTTACAGAGTCTGTTACTGACACATGGCCTTTCCATGGTGCAAGGATGCATCAAGGCTGTAGCACTTAATTAATCAGAGCTGGATGATTACAGTGACCTGGAGTTTCTGGCAGATTTTTGAACTGTAGGGGAGTCATGCGTTATGGGGAACAGGCAGGAAAGTGGAGTTGAGGCCGAGATAAGATTAGCCATGACCTTATTGAAATGCAGAGCAGGCCCGAGGGGTCATGTGGTCTACTCCTGCTCCTACTTCTTATGTTTTTATGTTCTGTTTAGTTGGATTGTTTTCTTCGGCTTAACAGCCTGAAATTGGCACATCTGCATAAAAGATTGCGTAATTTTAAATGCATATGTCATTCAGCACAACTCAACTTTCTGCAGCCTTTTGCACTAGTTTAAAAAGCATTGAACTAGCAAGCCCTATGCGCAAAACTGGCCATGTCCTCAGGGAGAATTAATCACCATTGTGACTTAACGCTCATTGTGCTACATTCCCCCGATGCAAGAGACAGGAGAAAGCTGAAGACTCAGCTCTCCAAAGTCTCTGCTCTCTGTGCTTGCCAAGTGCTACAGTCCGAATAAAAATGGTCCAGTGGCCCCGTGAACTCTCACTGTTTGGGCCTTTCAGGAGGTTCCAAAAACGTTGTTGGAGCTTTAGGGCGCAAGGACACCAACAAGAGCCCTCTAAAAGCTTTTGAATATCTGTTTATTTCATTTACGAAGAGGCTGACTACTGTGCCCCAATATAACCAGGAAGTAGTTCTGCACATTTTTAAAGTAATTTTCAGTCATCTAAAATCATGTTATTCATTTGTACTACATTGACTCTTATGATTTAAATCCATTTTCAGCTGAATTAATCAATCAGCACCTAATTACCAGTCTTCAATATATCAAGGAATAGTTTGAAAGCAATTTCTTCAAATGACAGTTTAAAATGCTGTCTGCTAATGCTGGTTCATAGCAGATTTTGTTTGCAGTGTTATGCAAATAAGTTTGAGTAAAAACTTGGGGGAAAAAAATTCTTCAAAACAGGTGTCGTTTGCACCTCACGCTCCTCTTCCTCACTATCACCCATCCCACTCTCCCCCATGCCCACTCGTACCCTCATGACCTTCCAAGTGCCCTAACATTTCCTCCATATCCTCTCATTTCCCCCATGCCACCATAAATCTTCCATAGCCACTCAACCACATAATGGGCAGACTTCAGGAACCTGTCTTCAAAATGGACATGAAAAAAGGTAAACTTCTAACAATCTAATTGAGCTCACACTCAAACACATCTCACACTGAAAAAAACACAATCAGGCCCAGATTTTCGTCCCCGGTCAGGAGATTTCCTGGCTTGGTGGAATTTTCGCTGGGTGGGAGAAGGGGTGGGCTGAAACAGAAGTGGGGTGGGCTGCCCAGTGCAGAGGCAGGTTGGGTGCAAGGCCAGCCTCTGTGCCCGGAACTATGATTAGATAAATGAAAACTAATAATAAAACAAGAAAACCTTCCTCCAGCCCTCACACCCCCACACATTCCCCATGGCTTCCATACCCCCTATGCTAACTTAGTGTCCCTTTACCCACCCACTATGGCCCCCGTACCTGCTAGGCCAACTTAGTGCACCTCTACACACCCATATTGCCCCCATAATCCCATGCCATTTTGGTGCCAACTCATGCTGCCCCAGCCACCTTTGCCCTTACCCCCTTCATGCCAACTTACCTAGCATCCTTGGACAGTTCTTTGACACTTCCTGGATAGCTTTGACAGTTCTGTCACTTCTTGGATAGCTTCGACAGTTTTGACAATGGACAGCTCTTTCTCAGTTTTTTGCTTGACAGCTGGACAGTTTCTTGACAGCTGGACAGTTTCTTGACAGCTGGACAGTTTCTTGATAGCTGGACAGTTTCTTGATAGCTGGGGTTAATTGACAGTTGGACAGCTCTTTAACACTTCCTTGACAGCTGGACAGCTCTTTGATAGCTTGACAGTTCCAATGATTTTGTGTATAAAAAGTGCATAATCAGCATAATCATGTTCATTTTTAACTCTACCAAAGGATGCCTTACCTCTCTCAAAGGGTGCCTTATCTCTCCCAAAGGCGTTCTGGGATTGTTTCGAATGGAATACCTTACCACTCCAAGCGGGTACCCTGGCTACCAATAAGAATCCACCAATTTCATACCTCATCTTACCTATTTTAATCTGCACACTCCGGATTCCACCCTCCTGTTCTTCCAAAACCCCACTTCAGTGAAGGCAGCTGGTGATTTAAACAATCAGCTGCCTCCAAAAATCACACATGCGCGAACCCCGGCCCAACTCCAGTCCTGCCTTCACGAAGGTGGGAAATGCAAGGTTCAGGGGTGGGACTTCAAAATTTTGGCCATTTCCGGGATTTTCGCCATGACAGAGAGGCTCTCCATCACGGCAAAAATCCAGGCCTCATTCAAAGAAGCCACTTAATAAAAGTTAACTCCCATTCAATTGGTAAATCTGTTGTAAAAACAAATATCTATTCAGTAACCATATCGAAGACAGATAATCCTTAATTGATCTGATGCCCACAAAAATTTCTGGAAACAGGAATGGGAGTGGGAAACCCAGAAATGGCCCCGCCTACAGTTTTTAAAGGGCTCCCAAGTTAGCCTATCTTGCCAAAATGTGGACCATTATACCAGATGATATTGTTTCCTCTGGGAGGATACAATAACGAAAACTGATGTAATGGGGAAGAGGGGCCTGAATGTAGAAACAAGGTGTGTTGCAACAGGAAGCTCAGAATGGGTAGAAAATGTTATCCCTAAGAGTCATTTCCTGACACCTACCTACTTGGGCATTACTCTCCTCAGTAGTCAGCTTGGTATCTTGGTTTGAAACGGGCAGGCTGAGATGTTTTTAAACCCTGAAAATCAAGCTCACTTAGTTCAAACACCCAAGGATGAGGTTGAGTGCAGGCGCGCTTAGAAAATAGTGCTCCCAGGTGGCATGTCAGTCTTCTGCTGCCTCTGGGACATGCTGTTATTTTCAAAGCAAAGCCCAGGAGTAGAGCTGGAAACTCACTCATCTCCTAACAGCCTGTAAAATCTCCTTGAAAAGCTTCTTAATGGGCTAGGGAGGGTCAGAAGGAGATTTTCAAATTGGAGACTGGGAAAAGAGAATGGTCTGATGTACTTGTGCTCAGCTGTCAAAAGCAATGCAAGAAGCAATTATGTGATGTGGCTAATGAGTAAAAGTAATGTAAAAATAGTGTGATTCAAACAAAGTGAGTCAAGTACCTTCCAAATGATCATTTGGCCACTTATTTTCACCAGGACACTGCTGACCCAGTTCCTACTCCATTTGCAAACTGTCATGATTTCTGTCTTGCTTTGAGCATTGCAATCTAGAGCTGGTTCCTGCCTCCATGCATTGCCTGGTGCCACTAATTGGGAGCTGAGTTCGCCTCTGGCCCAATTAATGGCAGGCCATTTCAAAATAGCATCACATCAGCAATGCAGGGTCGAGAGCCGGAAAAAATACAGGTATCAGGTTTCTAACCCCACATTAATACTCAAGCCCGATGTCTCCAAAGTATTTTAAGTAGTAGATCTGAAGCTGACTTTCTCTCTCACAGCAATTTCTCTGAAGCCAACAGTGGTAAAATTGCTGGATTGTGTGGTAGTGAACTACCATAGAAATCATAAGGGATCACATTTCAAAGGTTCAGTATTGCTGCAGAAGCATCTTTGTTGATTGATATTCCTGGAGAGCATTGTAAAGTTTGTAATTACTGTGACTATCTTGTTTGCATGAAGTACGTTCACTTACCTGTTTAAAGCTCAATAAACACAAATACCTGGAAAAACCCAGCAGGTCTGACAGCATCTGCAGAGAGGAACACTTAACGTTTCGAATCCGTATGACTCTTCAACAGAACAATAAACCTGTTTTAAAGTTTGTAGCCTAAGACAAAGTCTGATCATGTTTAATTCTCAAGGGCAATTACATATGGGCAATTAGTTTCAACAATGCACAAATCCCATAAACAAATAAAAAAAAATCTGACACCCATTTAAGATAATAGGTGGCTTATTATCTTCATCAGCTGTCCCTTGATTAGAGGATGATGCCTACTCAAGGTCACGAGTTTCTTCCATTGGCCTTCATGTGATGGAACAGACCATTTCTCGGCCCACAGGTCTTTAGGCAAATGGGACATGAGGTAGTGGGATCCAGACTGCAGGATTTGCTTCCCTTTCTTTCCTTCTCTCCTTCCACTCTGCCTCGTCATTAAGATGTGACTCAAAGCGTTATGGGCAAGTTGTTGCCATTTTGAATGATTAGTAGCAAACTCCTCCCAGTCATTAATATCAATGCTGCCATGCTTGAAGGAGAGCTTCAGAGTGCCTTTGTAGCGTTTTCTTTGTCCTCCCCTGGAACGTTGACCATTTGACAGTTGAGAAAACAAGACCTGGCAGGAGAGACTCTTTTCAGCCATCCGGACAGTATCCAGTCCATTGAAGTTGATTTTGCAGGAGTTGTGCCTGAATGCTTGTGGAGCTGGCTTCAAGGACGCTAGTGTTTTCTCAGTAGCCTTCCCATTGAATCCAGATAATGCAGCGGAGCCATTGCTGATGGAAATTCTCTAGCGCTCTTATGTGTCACTGATACATAGTCCAAGTCTCACTGCAGTACAGATGTGTGGTGACAACAGCTGCTCTGTACCCTAGGACTTTTGTTGAATTGTGTAGGTCTTTGTCAAAAACTCGCTGCTGAAATTTGTAGAAGGCTGATCTGGCACAGTTGATCTGGTGTTGGATTTCCTCGTCAATGGTGGTCTTTTGAGAGTGATGGCTGCCAAGGATAGGGAGTGCTTAACATATTCCAGAGTCCCTCCTTTAGTTCATATGGGAGATATTGGAAGTTGGACGAGTGCTTGGAGTCTTGATGTGAGCTAAAGCCCACCAGCTCTGAAGACTTCGGCTGGAATACCATTAGGGCCACAGACTTTGTTGTTTTTCAACCATTTTCTTCATGTTTGTTGTAGCTCTCCCATTGATGGCGATTCACCCCATGGGAGAGAGCCTGGACAGTATCAGGTGTCCCTGTGGATTCACGATTGAGGAGCTGTTGAAAATGTTCTTTCCAGCATTTATAGATGACATTGTCATCCTTAGCACCATCTTATGAACGAAGGGAGTTTTGTCCATTTGACTTTAGGTGGCTTCAGAAAAATCTTTGCATGTCATGATGGCCAGCATATTGTTAAATCTCTCAGGTTTTCTCTTCCCACTTGTATATCCTTTATCTTCCAGATTTATCTCTGGACATCAACCGTGAGCTGTTGGAATGCTGCCTTCTTGACTTGTGATCTTGGGTTATTGGGCCAGGTAAAGAAAGCTGCTCACTTTTGTTCTAGGAGATCACATATTTCAACATCGCTTTCATTGAAACAGTCTTGGTGATACAATGCTCAAACCCAATGGCCTGGGCACAGGAGTCTCGTACAGCTGACTTTATTTGATCCCAATGTTCTGGGATCTAGTTGGATGTGGAGTTCGATGAAGAATTTTCCAGATTGATCATGAGCTGCACTTGGAATTCCTCTCTTCAGTCAGGCTGCTTCAGGACTGAGACGTTGATTTTCTTCCCCTTGGACTTTTGGGCCTTGCGATGTCTTGGTGCTAGGTGGATGTTCATCACTGATCAAACAAGTCAATTATCTGTCCAACAGGCATCTGTGATGTTTGTGTTTAATGCTTATGCTTTTTTGTAAAAGGACATTTTAGTTAAAAAGTGCTATATAAACAAAACATGATAGTAGGATGTGCTTAGTCCCAGATGTATTGCCTTCTGGTGTAGAATAAGGAATAAAGGTACCATCTGGTTTTAAAGCAGGGAGCTGGGGTTCCGAAGCGTGTGTGTGCGCGTGTGTGTGTGTGTGTGTGTGTGTGTGTGCGCGCGCATGCGCGTGTTCTTAATTGTTAAGAAGTGACAAAGCACTTGAAATGGCAGTGAGGATGGGATCATCATTATTAGGGGCTTTAGAGACTTTTGATCCAGCTACTATGGACTTTGTAATTTGTGTCGAGCAAATAGAACTGTTTTCCATTGCGAATGAGATTTAAGAGGAAAAGCAGGCCTCCGTGTTTCTTACTGTCATCAGAAAGAAAAAATTCATTTTGTTGAGAAATTTCATTGCTCCTGACAAGCCAACAGATAAAAGCTTTAAAGAGATTGTGGACATTTTGAAAAAGCACTTCGAGCCCAGACCAGCGATTAGTGCCGAGAGATTCAAGTCTCACCAAAGAGAACAGCATGAGAGTTAGCAAGTTCCCCAGTTCCTGGCTGAGTTGAGAAAATTAGTGGAACATTGTGACTTTAAATGTTGCCTGGAAGAAGCGTTGCGTGATCGCTTGGTTTGTAGACTAAGGAATGAAAGAATTCAGCATAGAGTGTTAGCACAGCAAGAGTTGATGCTGAAGGAAGCATTCAAGGTTGCACAACGCATAGAAATGGCAAAGGAACAAGCTGGAGATTTGAAAGCATATTCTGACAAGGCCAAAGTTAAAACAGTAAAGTCAGGGTATACTCGCTTTCAAACATGTTACTGCTGTAATGGAATAGGGCAAAATGTAAAAGCCTGTAAGTGGAAAACCGCTGATTGTCGCTACTGTGGAAAAAAAGGTGACATACAGCATGCATGTAGATCAATAGCTGATCACAGTAAAGCAGCACCACCAAGAAAAGGGCATCACGAGGAGCACACATACAAGTTCCAGTTTAAAAAGACGCCTTGCTTGGAAATAAAAGTAATGCGAGTCCAGACGAGACAAAGTGAAACTAACACCAACAATGTAGAAGAGCAAAACAAAAACAGAATTACCTGGAAAAACTCAGCAGGTCTGGCAGCATCAGCGGAGAAGAAAAGAGTTGACGTTTCGAGTCCTCATGAGCCTTCAGCAGAACTGGGTGAATCCAAGGAGAGGGATGAAATATAAGCTGGTTTAAGGTGTGGGGGGGGGGAAGAAGTGGAAGGGGGGTGGTGTGGTTGTAGGGACAAGCAAGCAGTGATAGGAGCAGATAATCAAAAGATGTCACAGACAAAAGAACAAAAGAACACAGAGGTGTTGAAGGTAGTGATATTATCTAAATGAATGTGCTAATTAAGAATGGATGGTAGAGCACTCAAGGTATAGCTCTAGGTGGGGGGCATAAAAGATTTAAAAATAATGGAAATAGGTGGGAGAAGAAAAATCTATATAAATTATTGGAAAAAACAAAAGGAAGGGGGAAGAAATGGAAAGTGGATGGGGAAGGAGGAGGGAGTTTAAGATCTAAAGTTGTTGAATTCAATATTCAGTCCAGAAGGCTGTAAAGTGCCTAGTCAGAAGATGAGGTGCTGTTCCTCCAGTTTGCGTTGGGCTTCACTGGAACAATGCAGCAAGCCAAGGACAGACATGTGGGCAAGAGAGCAGGATGGAGTGTTAAAATGGACAAAATACTGCAGGACCTCCCCGGTGTAATCTGCTTCTGAGCCGACATGCTCATCACTGGGAAAAACCTTCCAACTCATTTAGAGAAGCTAGGCAGGGTCCTGCGTAGACTGGAAAAACATGGCATCCGCTGTAAGAAATCCAAATGCTCATTCCTGAAGCCCTCAGTGGAGTACCTGGGACATGCGATCAATGAAAGTGGCCTCTCAACCTCACCCAGAAAAATGGAGGCAGTGGTCAATGTTAAGCCCCAAAATGTTAAGGAGCTTTGTTCGTTTTTGGGATTTGTGAGTTACTATGGCAAGTTCATTTCCAGTTTGGCTACCAAGGCAGTGCCATTAAATAATCTGAAGAAGAATGCAAAATGGGATTGGTCACAAGCCTGTCAGGAAAGTTTCAATGAACTCAAGCAAGAGCTCGCTTGTCCCGGGACATTTCAATGAAAAAGTTCAATGAATGAATGAAAAGTTGCCTTATCAGCCTGGCTTGTGATACATCTGGATATGGTGTCGGAGCTGTCATCTGCCACACATTTCCTGATGGCAATGAAAGGCTCATTGCATATGTCTCACGCACATTGTCCAAGGCAGAACAAAATTATGCCCAAATTGAGAAGGAAGCTCTTGGACTAATCAATGGAGTCAAGAAGTTCCACCAATATTTGTATGGGCATACATTCACATTAGTTACAGGTTACAAGCCTATGACCTGGTTGCTTAGCCTGAAGTCACAAACCCCGACACTTGCTGCTGCACGCCTACAAAGGTGGGCATTGGCCTTATCAGTTTACCAGTACGAAATTACATTTCACTCTACTGAGAACCATGGAAATGCGGACATTCTACAGCTCCACAACCCAAAGTGAAGTCACTGCTTCAATGTGAACCAGATAGACATGTTACCTGTTAAAGCAGATCAAATTTGAGTTGAAACACAGGAGTGCTGTGCTGTGTACCTCAAGAAGTGAATACTGAGCTTAAACCTTACTACGTGAGTAGATTTGAGCTGATTCTACAAACAGTTGTTTTTTATGGGGAATCAGAATTGTTATCCATCCAAAATTCCAAACATGAGTGTTAGAAGAACTTCACCTCAGTCACATGGGAATCATCAAAATGAAAGCATTAGCTTGTCGACATGTATGGTGGCCACACCTGGATAAAGACATCGAAGGCATGGTCAGTGATTACCTGACATGCCAAGAAATGAAGTCTGCTCCTGCACCTGCCCCATTACATCCATGGGCTTGGCCTGACCACCCATGGCAGAGACTTCATATGGACTTTGCCGGACCACTTCTCGGACATACGTTCCTGATTGTGGTGAATGCCCACACAAAGTGGCCTCATGTTATTCCCATGAAGTCAACTACTTCAGCAAAGACCATTAATGCTCTCTGAATGTGTTCACTACTTTTGGACTGCCAGAGCAGATTGTGTCTGACAGTGGCACAGTTCACATGTGAATTTCAAACATTCCTGAAAAACAATGGATCAAACAGATTCTCATCTCGCCTTTCTACCCATCCTTAAATGGTGAAGCGGAGCGCTTTGCCCAGACAGTCAAAACGGCCATATTGAAGGGGAGGATGCAAACAGATTGAAAGTTGAAGCTGAAGAACTTTTTGATGATGCATCATAGCACTCCACATTCAACAATAGGTGTATCTCCTGCTGAGCTGATGTTTGGGAGACGACAGCATACCAGAATGGATTTACTAAGTCTGGATTTGAAAGGAAAGATTGGTTCAAGATAACCTGATCAGAAAAGGTCACATGACACAAGTAAACCAACTCGTGAGTTTAATCTGGATCAGTCTGTTTGGTTCTGAACTTACTGTAAGACACCAAAGTAGCTCCTGGGAAGAATCATCAAACGTTGAGGACCACTGACCAATAAAGTTAAATCCTCCTGTGGAATCTGGAAGAGACACACCGACCAGATTAGAGAAGCCAAATCCAAGGAACCAAATTTCCAGGGATCTCCAGTCACAGTGGAAGATTTCTGGGAAACATCTGCTCTAGTTGGTGAAACCAGACTTCATTCAACTGACAAACCTGTAGCACATGTAGCTGCAACTGTTGAACCTGAACAGACACATATGGAACAGCAGAACCTTCCATTTCTAAGCAAACAAGACACTGAAGCCAACATTCCTCTCCAGACGAAAGCGAATCTGCAAACCGCCTGACTGATTTGTCCCTGGCTAAAGCAGGAGGAAATGTGATGTTTGTGTTTAACATTTATGTTTTTTTGTAAAAGGACATTTTAGTTAAAAAGAAGTGCTATATAAAAAAACCTGACAGTAGGGTGTGCTAAGTCCCGGGTGTATTGCCTTCTGGTGTAGAATAACAAGTAAAGGTACCTTCTCATTTTAAAACAGGAAGCTGGGATTCAGAAGCAAATAGGCGTGTGTGTGTGTGCGCATGCGTGTGCGCCATGCATGCATATGTATTAATTGTTAAGAAGTGACAAAACACATCAGTATCAGTCCCCCGCACGGATTGAGTGATACAGACATCACTTAGAACTTTGTCACAAACAATGACAATCTAGGAGGTATCAATGCTTTCATCTAGGATGCCTCCATGTATTTTTGTTTTTGTTCTTCTGGTGGAAGAGGGTGTTTGTTATAATGAGTCCATGTTGAGCACACTTTGTCAGCAGGAGGACACCATTTGCATTGGCCTTTCCCATCCGGTTTTTCCCAATGGCTCTGCTCCGGCCATTGGAATCACAGCCAACCCTGGCATTAAAGTTATGCAGAAGGGTGATCCTTTCTTCTTTTGGATATGAGTGAAGACTTCAAGGTTGGAATAAAATGTTTCCTTAGCATCTTCATTGGAGTCCACGGTTGGGGTATAAGCACTGGTGACAGTGGATTATCAGTTAAGGCTGAGCTGTAGGTGAATTTATACAATTGGGAAGCTCTGGCAGTGCATCCAAGATCCTGCACTGGATGGCAAAACCAACTCCGAGAACACAAGGGACACACGGAGTTGGTTTTGCCATCCAGTGTTCCTCCCCAGGAAAGCAGGTGTCACTGAGAGCAGCGATATCAATCTGGAGTCCTGATAGCTCACATGATACGGTTTCAGTTCTTCTTTCTGGAAAGTCACTCAAGATAATCCATGAATGTTCTAACATACCAAGATGCAAACTTTAAGTTTTCCTTCTTTGGCCATAAAGATGGTGATCCCACACGGTGAGATTCCCCAGCCAGGAGAAAGTGGGACAGCCTATTTTTACCGCAGCTTTTCTAGCCCCCACCCCATTTGGGTTGAGCAGAGGTTATCCTGAAGAGGACTGCTCAGTCACAGATGCTGCTGCCCAAAAGACACCTCTGTTTCAACAAAGGTGTCCAATAGCCTTCATGCATCTGTTGCCTGTGTGCAGATTCTTGTCTAGGGACTGCCAGGTTCACAATCCTGTCCTTGTGGCCAATTCTCCTTCACCAAATGACTTGGCAAATGAACCCTGGTAGAAGCCAGTACTTGGGTTTGTTTAACATGGGTACCTTAGAATGCCATCACTGTTCACAGGATCTTCACAGGTTAGGGATCAGATTTTGATAACGTGTTGAATCATAATGACCGGGACCACCTTGCCGCTGCAGCCTTCTTCTGCCTTCACAGCTGCTGAGATACATAGTCTTCCTTTGCCTGTTCTGCCTTTGAGGATTTTCTGGACTGCACTTTATCTGGCACCTCCCCCCAATCTTGCCACAATGGGTGGCCCTACCAGGAGCAAGGAGCTCCTGATGTCATCACTCAAGAGATCGCCGGAGTGCACAAGCCTCTCCACCACCTCAAGGTGGCAATCCGTAGAGGGAGGGATCATGTAACAGTTTGTGCCAAATGCAGCCAGAATACAGCTACATGTGTCTTAATACCTTATTTTTGTATAATATTTAATCAAAAATGTCCAGGGAATACACTACTGAGATCTTTATTAACTTTGTTTTCTTTCAAGTCAGCAGATTTCACTGCACAGTATCACATTGTGACCTCTTTGACACTAACCATTGGTTTAAATGCCCAAAATGTCATGCTTGTCATATTGTAGCTTGTTTAAGACTTGACTTTTATCCTTCTGTTGCGATTGTCGAAACAAAATAATTAAAATTCAAAGACATTACATGCCTCAAAAAAACTTTCTGATTTATTCTAAGGGATGAGCAAAGCCTTCACAACTTTATGGAGTTTGACAGAGTGAACAGAATTTATTTTCTTTTAATTCCCAGTTTTCCTTTTAGGTTTTATTTTCTCCCCCAAGAACCAGCCACTGTCCCCGCATCACTCACTGAGGTGGGTATGTGACCTGACATGCTCACATTGCTCGGCAACCTTTCACAAGGGAAGTATGCTAGAATGAAGCAGTTAAATCTGTCATCCCATTTTGTGAAACACTTGGCCTGTTGTGAGTACATTTCTTTCACTCTATTTCCCATTGCCCAAGCTGATAACGGACTGACAGCAAAGGAAATTTATGGAATGAAATTGTAATGTTGGACTGTTCAAATCTACAGTACATTGATATATGAACATACCGTGCTACCATACAGCTTTAATTCTGGACTGGGTGTAAAGCTCACCCCAAGTTCCAAAGGAACAATGATTCCCAATTCAGCAGAGCCACAGTTCAGGAATTCACTTAACTGTGCCAAAAACATCCTTGCTCCTAATTTACTGAACTTTCCCATTCATTAAAGAATACTTGTAACTCACTGCTCTACAGATTCATGCTACGTATTATTCTCAACTGTATTTTATTTGTTGTTGCTATTGGCCATGGTTAACCTAATTCAGGCTTAACTCTTCTGGGAACTGCAATAGTCCTTTTGTATTCAGGTTAATTAATGCAATAATTATTAATTCCACCTGATAACATTTGGCTTTGGAGATTTAGAGAAAATGACTTTTAAAAATCTAAGAAAACTTTTTTCTACTCAGAAGCTTCGCCACAAAAAATACAGGACAAAAGCCTCTAGTTTGTTTATCTCCATGGAAGAGGACTCCCTTGTGAAGGACCATATAAGGCAACATGCTCAAGGACCTGAGAGGATGTTAGAAATGGGGTGGTAGTTTGCAAGGACATTAGGGTTAGGATGAGTTCTATGTGGGAGTGGGGAGTGGAGGGGGTGATGACTGTGGTTTTGTACCTAAGGAATGCAAATCATTTATGATGTCAGCCAGGGAATGGGAAGAGAAATTGGGTGATCAGCAGTTTAGTGGGAATGGAGTTAAGGAAGCAAGAAGTAAGTTTTAGACAAGAGGAGCTCAGGTAAGCATTGTGGAGAGAGAAGAGAAATTAAAGAAATATGTGACATCAGGATTAAGCAGGAACAGCCTGGAGAAAGATTTGCTTGGTGGGAAAAAAGGAATTGGGGAAACAGTAGAGGTAGCTGAATAGATGGTCTCAGTCTTTGTGATAAAGTAATCCATGAATTGCCTGCACTTGTTGGAAAAAATAGTGGAATTCAGTATGGAGAGTAGAAAACTGCCTGCAATGGAAAAAAAGATGTTTTCCAGGATGATCTTAGAGTAATGAATAATTTTGGCAGAGGAAATTGAGATGCAGTTCTACCTGATGTGGTGATGGATGGCTAAACCAGTTCTGCATCAGATACATTCTTGTCCACACCCTTTGAACTTGAAGAGCAAAGACAGGGGCTATACTGAGGGAATGATGAGGATGGGAGAAAGAGGACAGGTTTCAGTGGGAAAATGTGCACCAGTACTGGAGAAGAGGAAGTGATTGAGCTGCTCAACAGCTGCAGAAAGATGTTGACAAATGAGGGCCAAAAGCTAGGCAGCTGGCAACTTGTAATTGTGAGTGACTCATTTCCCAGACTCAGATGCAGAAATTAATAGAATTGGAAGTGAGTAGAGGGATGTGGCTGATACAAGGAAGTTATTGGAGGTTACCTTGACCATGATTGAGATCATGGGAGTACTAAAGCCAAGCAAGATGAATGAAACAGCTGGATGCCATGACTGGGGAAGAGCATGTTTTTATCTAACTGGATGTTTTTTGAGAGACTGCAAGACCAATTAGGGTCTGGATTTTAAGTTATCTATTCAACTGAATACAAAATAAAACTCAACTTTCAAATAGTTACCAGTATAGAAGAGTTAAAGAAAGTACTAGTGGAAAACATACGGAAAGAGGTGCTGTGTTACATCTTCATAGCAGAAGGTGTAAGTAAAATCATTAAAATGTTAATATATACATTGTTTTGATGGGGCTGGGGAAAACAAAAAAATGTGCAAATTGGATTGCAGAAATGATTCAATCCACCCATCTAGGAGAATCATTTGAAAGAAAATGTGGTACTCATACTGTAGTGTAAGAAAACAAGTTATTCTTTTAACTTTCCCGTGGGAAAGTCCTACTTCATGACAAAGTCCTCAACCAAGAGTTGAAAACACTTTATATTTATATTCATGTCACCAGTTTCCTCAGACAAGAGGTATTCATTTGCAGAAGCAGTTGAATGGCTGCCAAAGGTTATATATTTTTTCAGAACTACAGTAAAAGTTTTGCATTGGGTCAATAATAGCAAGTTCAGTGTTTTAAACTCATACCGTAGCCTAAAAGCTATTGCCCACATAAAGAAATAAACCAGCTACAAAGGGGTTTATCAGGGAGGCGGTGCCGTAGTGGTATTGTCAATGGACTAGTACTCCAGATACCCAGCGTAATGCTCTGGGGTAAGAGCAAAAAACCGTGGATGCTGGAAATCCAAAACAAAAACAAAAATACCTGGAAAAACTCAGCAGGTCTGGCAGCATCTGTGGAGAGGAGCACAGTTAACGTTTCGAGTCCAAATGACCCTTCAACAGAACTAAGTAAAAATAGAGAATCTGGATTTGAATCTCACCACAACAGATGGTGAAATTTGAATCCAATAGAAAACTCTGGAATTAAAAGTCTAATGATGACCATGAAATGATTGTTGTAAAAATCTGGTTCACTAATGTCCCTTAGGGAAGGAAATCTGGTGTCCTTACCCAATATGGCCTACATGTGACTCCAGACCCACAGCAATGTAGTTATCTCTTAAATGCCCTCTGAAAGGCCTGGTAAGCCACTCAGTTCTCAAGGGCAATTAGGGATGGGCAATAAATGCTGGGCCAGCCAGTGACGCCCACATCCCATGAACGAATAAAAAAAAACACATTTCCAAATGATCTATACCTCATTCCGTATTGCAGATTATGGTTCTGTGCGCTAAAGTATACATGTATACATTAACTTACTAAGGGGTAATAGCACTGACATAATTGCTTGATGATCTGGCAATGAACTATCTTGCAGAGCTTCCGCATTCTTGCTTCTCATATAACCAGGATGTTGCTGCTGAACCAGTATCACTGAAGTTTTGATTGTGCCTGAAATAATGAAGTGATAGGCACTTTCATCATGGGTCCCCACAATACCACCTTTGGGACCACCTATCTCCATTTTCCCTTTCCTGCTAATTTACCTCAAGCAAGTAGAGAAGTAAAGGGGTAATGAAGTCCCAATGTGCTGTGTATACAAACAAAAAATAGCTGGGACCCCAAACAAAACTAGTAGTTTGCTGCTCAATCCCCCAAAATTCCTTCCACAACACTGCCCACAGTAATTTCTCTATTACAATATTCCCCTATTTCATTGTGGAATTATTTGCAGAAGCACAAAAACCTCCTCACAATGAAAAACCCATGTGCATCAGGTTTATTGAATGCATTGTGAGATATCTGAATGATGCCAGTCCTTTTTTATTCATTCTTAGGATGCACGAATCACTGCCAAGACCAGGATTTATTACCCATCCTGAGTTCCCCTTGAGAAGACAGTAATGAGCCACCATCATGAACCACTGCAGTCCTTGCATTGTAGGTATATCCACAATGCCGAGAGGGAGGGAGTTGCAGGATTTTATTCAGTGACAGTGAAGTCAGGATGACATGTGACTTATATGGGAACTTGCAGGCAGTGGTGTTCCAGTGTGTCTGCTGCCCTTGTTCTTCTTGGTCATAGGTGTCATTGGTTTGAAAGGTGCTGTCAATTGAGCTTTTGAGAGTTGTTGCAATGCATCTCATTGATGGTACATGCTATAACCAGTGTGTGCTGGTGGTGCAGGGACTGAATATTTAAGGCGGTGGATGGGGTGCTAATAAAGCAGCTGCTTTGTCCTGGATAATGTCAGATTTCTCGAGTGTTGATGGAGCTGAACTCATTAGGGAAGTGGGGAATATTCCATCACATTCCTGTCTTGTTAGAAAACATGGTGGACAAGTTTTAGGGAGTCAGGAGATCAGCTATCCACTGCAAAATTCCCATCCTCTGACCTGCACTTTTTGCCACAGTATTTATGTAGCTGCTCTCGTTAAGTTTCTGGTCAATAGTAACCCCTAGAATATTGATGGTGGGGTATTCAGCGATGGTAATGCTGTTGGATATCAAAGGGAGGCAGTTAGACTCTCTCTTGTTCGAGGTGTTCATTTGTGGGGTGCAAATGTTACTTACCGAATATCAGTCCAAATCTGAATGTTGTCCAGATCTTGCTGCATGTTGGCACAGATTGCTTCAGTATTTAAGGGGTTGCAAATGTTAGTAATGAACACTGTGCAATCATTAGTAAACATGCACATTTCTGATCCTATAATGGAGGGAAGTTAATTTCTAAAATAGTTGATGATTGTCGCACTGGGACACTGCCCTGCGGAACTCCTGCACTGATTTCCTGGGACAGAAATGATTGGTCTTCAACAACTATAAACATTTTCCTTTGCGCTAGTATGACTCCAACCAGTGAATAGTTTTCCCCTGATTCCCATTAATTTCAATTTTACTATGGCTCCATGATACCACTCTCAATCAAGTACTGCCTTGATGTCAAGGGCAGTCATTCTCGCCTCACTTCAAGTGCCAATTGATAACACTGAAAACAACATTATTCACCACTTTGCTGATAAGAGTAGACTGATGGGTGGTAATTGGCCGGGTTGGTTTTGTTCTGCTTTTTATGGAAAGGACATGACTGGGTGACTTTCCATTATGTTGGGCAGATCTCGATGTTGTAGCTGTACCGGAACATCTTGACTAGGGGTATGGATAGTTCTAGAGTACAAGTCTTCAGCACTACAACCTGGATGTTATCCCACCCCACAATGTTTGCTTTGTCCATTGCCCTCAGCCGTTTCTTGGTGTCATGTGGAATGAATTAAATTGTCTGAAGTCTGGCATCCATGATGCTGAAGACTTCAGGAGGAGTCCAAGGTGAACCATCTATTTGGCACTTCTGGCTGAAGATGGTGCAAGTGCTTCAGCCTCGTCTTTGACACTGATGTGCTGTCTCTGCCATCATTAGAGGTTGCGTTTTGCAATGGCGCTTCTCTTCATACTGCATTGTCTAGCACCTAATCGACAATTTCTTCTAAGTAATTTCCCCAGTAAAAGAGTATGACAAAGGAGAGGTTGCAGGGTTTCACTGATGCCTGCCTGGAACTCTAGACCTTCTAGCGCTGTGTACTTGGCAGGAGAAAGGCCATTTATCAACCATATCTGGGATAGGTAAACAGTGCTTTTCACTTACTGCCACTTCCTTCTGTGCAGATGAAACTGGAATTCTGCTTGGAAGAACTGTGTGGATGGAACTGAGACCATATAGGCAGAGTGGACTATGTACTACTTCTATGAGATACCTTGGTGATATCTAATATTCCATGTTTAATTTATAGTTTGTAACGACCGTGATTTTCCTGTTAAATCATCCTTAAACTGCATTGATTCTAATTCATGTTAATGTTACAAAAAGCAAAATCTTGTCCAGTAATTTATTCCTTTGGAGTCCCTTGGTAAATTTGGTTATTTTGGTTTACGGATCCTCACAAGGGTCATAACAGTCTGCATGTTTCAAGGATTTAACTCATCCCCATTTTGGACAGGATTTTCATTGAGATCCATGAGCAGATGCAAGTTCCACTCCAATGCACTGTACCAATTATAACAAGAACCTTGGGGTTTTAGCCCTTCATTAGTATTTCTCAAAGATGTTTTCCAATTCACATTCAAACTATGACATTGCAAAGTTGACATTTGTGTAATATTGCAGGAAATAAGTGCATAAACCAGCCTACTGGTTGGTTCAGTGAAAAGCCATAATTACTTCTGATATCAGTTTAATATAGAAATATTAAGGCTGTTTTATTAAGGCAGATTGTTTGTTTGAAGTAAACTCCCTCCTGTGGGAGTGGCAGCCTAATTATAATGGATGCTTGTTATTTTCACTTTTTTAGCTTATGAGTCACTGGTATGTTTTCTGCGACAAAGTGCAAAATGATCATCTAGCCATACTAAATTGTATCTATTGTATTCTGCATTTGGGTATGTGACCTACTCTAAAAGTACATAGTTTGCTAAAATGATAGTTTGACTTCAAAAGAAAAGAATGACTTTGCGTTTATAGAATGCCTTTCATGTCTTCTGGGTCACATAAAGCACTTCACAGCCAATTACATTTGAAATGTAGTCACTATTCTTTTGTAGGCAAAATAGACAAAAAGTCTCTACCAAAGTGAACTAGCTTAACCAATGTCAATAAATACAATGCATTGTTAATGAGTCAAACTTATTCAAGTTCAGGCATGGTTACTAATCAGAATTGACAATAATGGGGTTTGTGATGATGGAGATGATTTTGAACTTTTGCCCAAAATGGGCACAAACTCACTGGTATAGCATCTGTACCCATCCAATAGACTCAGGTTTGAGCCTAATTCGAATACAACTGTTGAGCTACCCAGCACTCAATGAGTGCCAGAGGCAAACCTGGCAAGCTAGGAGACTGAAAATCCAATAGCTCCACAAGGGAGCCAAGCTGGAGCTAAACTGCAAAAGCAAGGCAAAGAAATAAAAGGTGTATCAGGGTGGGAGAGGAGGGTGAATACCTCCATTCAGCCCATGTGTGTGACCCTGAGCTCCAGGTCACCTGCCAATTTAATTCTCCACGCTACTCCCACTCTAACCTCCCTGATCTTGGCTTCCAACACTGTTCCAGTGGAGCTCAATATAAACTCAAGGAACAAGACCTCATCTTTACAAGCATTTTACAGCCTTCCAGACTCAACATTAAACTCATTTCAGATCATGACCTCTGCCCCAATTTTGTTTGGACAGCAGCTGTTGATGATTCTGCTATTCCCATTTAAACCTCATCCAGATCCATCTTTTGCTTCTTTACTTGTCCCATTACCAATCACTTTTTCAAGCTCTTTTGCTATTTAATCTCTCCTGCCTTCCACTTTGTCATATACCTTCCCTTTTGTCTCCCCAACCAAACCCTCCAGCTTTCCTTGCCTCTGTACTTGCTTAAAACCTGTTACATCTCTAACTTTTCCATTTCTGATGAAAAGTCATTGACCTGAACCTTAACATTGTTTTTCACTCCACAGATGCTGCCTGACCTGCTGAGTATTTCCTGTTTTCAGTCCAGATTTCAAGCATCCACAGCACTTTGATTTTGTACACCAACATGATGGTTGACTAAAATTTTCCATGAAACCACAGTGAAACATTAAATACTCCTTCAGGATATTCAAGGTTAACCATCCATCCAGTCTGAATCAGTTGAGCTAAATGCAGTTTGTTTCTGTATGTGTGGCTATTTTCCAGTCAATCTTTTGTTCTTTTTATAGCAATCTGCCTTCTTACTACAGTAAATCCTCACTTAAAGTTGTTGTTATGTCCCTGAAAATCCTGAATTTACGTGAAATGACTTGAAGTGAATCATAGGTTCCCAATCAATGTTAAAACTGGAGGTAGGTTCCTTCACACATTTACAGATTACTGTACACTGTGCATTCTGAGCTGAAATAAATTTAAAATAAAATAAATCACTAAACATAAAATAAAAACTGAATAGTTAGCTACTTTAGGGCCTCTTTTCCAGCAAAAAAAAACACTGGGCCAAATTGTCCCAGCAATGAGCGGGAAACATGATGTTTTACCTGCCAGCTGCAATGGCGGGTTTCACGCTGTATCATACGCCTCACTAATAATGCATTCACGGGAAACATGCCGATCACAGGCAGGTCGGCTCAGATTTACCCACCACGTCATGACCTCAGCATTTCCGTGCTCCGGGCATCATATTTAAAGTGCACCAGAGCGCAGCTGACTTCACATCCAGGCGGCAGACGGCCCAGAAAGCAAAGAAGACAAAAGCCCCCAAATTTAGTGACGCCTCTCTACGGTGCCTGCTGGACACAGCAGAAGGCCACTGCAGTGTCCTCTGGCCCCGGTCTGGCCACAGGAGGTCCACCAGGGTCACCAATACAGCCTGGATGGCAGTGGCAGTTAGTACCACCGGATCCCAGAGGAGGTCAGCCATCCAGTGCAGGAAGAGGATGAATGCTCCCATCCGTTCCACCAGGGTAAGTCAACCATCTCATCACTCGCAACACAAACACTCACAAACCCATCACATAACACCACTAACTCTCTCACACACCCTCACATCTCCATCAAGCTCATACCTTCTGGAGCTCACATCCTCATCCTGTCCATGGCTCCACTCACCACACAAACATTCCATTCAGTAGCATGTGTCCTGCTCACACTCTCTCCATCTGTTTTCAAGCAGGAGAAGCCGGCTCACAACAGCAGGGAGAGGTCCCAGACGGGGGGGGTGGAGTGGCTGACAATAAGCCCCTCACTCACTTTGAGGGGCATGCCATCATGCTGACTGCTGAGGACATGAACCGTGCCTGGAGCGACGGTGAGGTCAGCACAAATACCCACGTGAGGATCTTGTACCGCATCATCCCTCTCCCAACACAACTGTGCGTGCTCTCTCTCCTGCATTTGACTCTGCTGCCATGCACTAATTATCTCTACTTTGGTTCACAGGGAGTTCTGCTAAGCGACAAACACCCTCAGCCAGCCGTTCTATCAGCTCCATTCAGGTCCTCACCTCCAACGAAGAGGAACCTCTGGAAATAAGCAGCCTGGAAGACCCATCACATTGTTTACCCACGCCCTGCACCAGCATAGAGACATACACCTCGGTGGAACCTAGATCTAGAGCAGGTTCTGGTTCACAATCTGGTGGTCACTGCATGGATACGTGTCTGCAGCGTGCAGGTGGCAGGTTCAGCCATGCTCCCCAGCACTTGGAGGACTGCTGGGGAAGAGGCATTGGTGAGGACCGAGTCAGATGACCAGCCTCTGGATTCGGCCTTCCATCTCATCATGGAGAATCAGCAGAAGGTGGGGGAACATCACGCAGAGCTGTTGGAAGTCCTGAACAGAGTGGCACGCAAGTTGGAGGAGTGCATCCACCTGCTCTCTGAAGAAATGGTACCCACATGTGCGGATATGGAGGTCTCCATGGGAAGGATGGCGGACACCATGGAGATCCTGGTCCAGCAGGTTGTGAAGATCCGCACAGACCTGCATTCCATCTCAGTAGCCATGGGTGAATTCCTGCAGTGACAGTGCAAGAGGGAAACGGGGCCCCTTGATGTCTTTCCAGGTGCTCCTTCTCCTCATGGAGTCACGCTGGGGCCCTCGGTCACCCGCAGGGAGGAGGACTGGCAGATGGACACCTCTGGGTCATCCAGTCAGGAATCTCAGAGGCTCTCCGCTCCCTCCAACTCCCTTTGCCCTGTGAAGCCCCATCCCTCCCCGCCACCAGCCTTGTCCTCTGTCACCACAGAGGGAGCAGCTGGCCCACAGGAGGACAGCCAAAGCAAGCCGGGGTCATCAAGGCCTCAGCTCTCCAGGGGACACACATCAAATTCATCAGAGGTAACAGGGCAAACCATTGCACAGGCTGTCTCCACCCCTGCTGAGGATGTCAGGGCAGCACCTAGAAGAAGGGGTAGGCCCAGAAAAGTTAAGAAATTCTGATCACAAGTGATTGCTTGGAGGAACACATTTTGTCACTTTATAATCTGATATGCACTTTCACTGAGTAATGTGTAACGTTGTCTTTCAGCTTCATTGACAGACTTTACAAGTCCTCCCACTGCATCCCCCCCACTAGCAGTTTGGTTGCACACAGCCAGACCACACGTGATTCTGGAGAGAGAAGTGTATGTGGCAGGGCCTTTCGGAGCCTCGTACAAGTACTCTCCCTCACATGCGGATCCTTCATCCATCACAATCATCTTACTGTCCCATGCATTTTCAATACTGCCTGCTGGGATTCTCTTTCAGTTGTGCATCTGAGTTCACCTGCATCCCAGCCCATCCACTGAGTGAACTCCCATGAAGCACCTGTGCCCAACCAACATGTGGCTCCGCTCAATTTCAATTTGGACAACCATGGTCATGACCAAGTATATTGTTAGCTCCCCCGTCCTTTCCCCTCCCCCAGTCACCCATGTCCTTTCCCCCATCACTGTCAACCCGCCAGCATCACCTTCCACCTACAAACCATTTCCTATCAACCGAACCCTTTTCTTTCCAAGGTGTCCAGGTGAACGTGCACATTCCCTAACTTCCCAGAATCCCACCCCCATCCACCTTGACCTCCTCTTTCCCACCCCCAGGGTCCGTGTCTACCTCCAAATCCCCACCAACCACCCTCGCCATCTATTCTAAAACTACCAATGCACCCTCACCCTCCCACTCTATCAGCTCCCTTCAACCCCTCTCACACTTACCATTCCCTCCTATCACATCTACCCGAAGCTTGCTCCCCCGGAGGCAGTCATTGACTCCACAGACCCCTTCCTTGAAAGTTCACCTGGACATCCCTCAAGCCCCCCTTACTCCCTCCTCCACCATGGACACCTTCCCCCTCTGAACTCCCTCTTTTCCCCGGATGCCTTCCCCTCTCCGAACTCCCTCGCTTACACCTACATACCCTGCATTCTGCCCTGTTACACCGCCCTCCCAGTGTACTGCTTTCTCCCCCTCCAAACCTCATCCCACCAACACCTTCGATACCCCCCCCCCCCAACAACCTCACCCGCCTCCCCCGATCCCCTACAAAACTAAAGCATCTACCACCCATGCCACCCTACCCCCCCAGTACACCTTCCTGTCCCAATCAAACCTAAACCTTCCTCTCCCACGCTCCCAGGTACACCTTCCCCTCCCCCACCCTCACCAATCATCCGTAGCGGCCCTTAGCCAAGACCGCGATGTTCCGAAGCAGACTCAAAGCATCAATGGAGACCGCCCACCTTCCAAGAGGTGCTTTATGGCGGAGCTACCTCCTTGAGGATCCACCCAGCATGCGATGCACATGTTCCTCCAGGGTCTGGTAGCTGTAGGGCTCCAGCATCATCTTCTCCTCAGATTTCCATGATCTGATCAAGGCCATAAAAGGTGAATCCTGATTTCTGCATGTCACACTTGTCCTGACGTGTTCTGAGCTGGCATGTTTTCCCGCCACCATAACGGTAAATCAAGCATGGGGTGATGATTCCGGTCAAGCCTTACTTTGTGGATACCCTCCTTTCCCAAGCAAGCCCTAGCCCTGCAGCCATTGAAAAGCTATCCTGCCTTACGACTGGTCTCGTAAGAAGAGACCTGCCCGTGAGCCCCCCCTAAAAGTGCTGTGGTGCTGCCTGCAAAGTCTGGCGCTGATGACCACAAGTGCTGTCCAAAGCAACATAGGCAAACAAGCCTCAAAATCCTGAATGAAGTGCAGCTCGCCAGGTGCCGTCGCTTAAGCTCAATTGTGAAACTCGTATGTGTTGGTGCCCAAATGATCCAGCTTGGGATATGATTCCAGCAAGCAGGGTTTATAATGATATGCAGATGTATTAAAATAAAGTCCCTGACATCCGGCGGTGGGAAAGGTGGCCCACCATTGACAGGCAGAGTGGACGATCGCAAACTTGTTTCATGACATTGTGAAACTAATTTTTGGCCTTCCTGCCACATTCTTTGCTCATGCCCACCATGACGCCTGACACCAGCGGGCACAGAAAATTCTGCCCCTAGGCTTTCTCTAACCTTGATACTTACTTCTGATCAAATCTTAGCCTTCACACTGTTGCAAATGTCTGATTCGATAACTCATGTGTTTTAGAGGTATAACTCTTAGTTAGAAATACAATTTTTAGATTGGAGATTAAAGTGTTAAATGTAAGTTAAATGGAGACACTTGGTTAACGAACTGATAAACAAAACTTGTGAAAATTGCACTTGAGTGTTTATTTAATTAAGTCAGAATTAGAAGGAAGAAAACCTAAACAATGGATCGCCCATCCAGAATTGAAAGCTCGTCTCAATAAGGTGACCATGAAACTATCGTCGATTGGTGTAAAAACCTATTTGGTTCACTAATGTCCTTTAGAGAAAGAAATCTGCTATTGTTACCCAGTCTGGCCTACATGCGACTCCAAACTAACAGCAATGTGGTTGACTCTGTCCTCTGAAATGGCTTAGCAAGCCATTCGATTCAAGGGCAATTAGGAATGGGCAACAAATGCTGGTCTTGCCAGCAACACACAGATCCCTTGAAAGAATAAAGAAAACAAATCATCCAGCTCACTAAATCCCAGTCTCTAGTGGAGTGAAATACTCAGCATGGAATGTTGGATAAATTTCTCATTAATCACCTTATCAAAGTCTAAACAAACTCTTTCCGCTAATAATATTTAATTCATTTTTGGGAAATTTAGGAACACTCAGAATAACACTGAACATGGTCACTTTGTCCATTAGTCTTCTACTGTTAAGGCATCACTTTCAAAATATATCACTCGCTAAAAATAACAATGAGGGGAGTATAGAGTCCTAGAATTTTTGCACTGTTTGGCCATTAGCTGTAAGCATTCTCAATGCAAGAATGAAGTAGGTGAAAGGCTAATAAGGATGATAGTTAAGAGATCAAGGCACTTAGAATCATGTGATTCTATTCTATGGTAATAGTTTTTTTGAATAGAAGCATGCTGCTTGATATGTATCATAAACTGTCAATAAATTTTTGGTTCTCTGTTTGCCAAGATGAAATTTAACATTGTAAAATTTTGACAAACTCAGTTTAATAGGTTTGTAACAGTTTATTATTCCTGTAAATCATCAGGAAATTTAACAAAGAATTTCTGGAATCACATCAGATATATCACAGGCTTATTATCTATATTTGAAATGGTAATCCGTTGACCTTGTGCAAATGACTGACAACATTTTTCAAGCCTCTGACTTTACAATCTGCATCTGCCTTTAACCTAATCAAGGGAAACGAGGCTGAAATTGGATGTTGATACTGCCACTTTGGAGTTCAATGTTCCAACTAACACCACCTCTTAACCTCACATAGCTGGACATGTGTTCAACAGAAGGAAGAATCTGCACCTCACTAGTTATATTTAAAGGGATCATCAACATGTTTCAGGTTAATTACTGCTTGATTTCGATTGGCTGGTGGTATAATTGTGCAAGTATTTTTGTTGCTTTCTATGGGGTGTGGTGTGGCATGAGCTGAAGGACTTTGTCCTGACTTCAAAGATTCTGTACAAACCAATTGCTTCAAGGTATTGGTGGTGTATTAGGCATTCCACTTGGAATACAACATGACTTGAAGAATGAACAGAGGCAACACAGAGTAGGATGAGCTGCTAGAAATAAGGGGTGGTGGTAGAGAAGGGCTCTCAGCAGGCGGCTATGTGTACCATGGGTGATCAGGGAGTAATTCTCTTACCTAAACATCAGTGAGAAATAATGTTTGAAATGTTTGCACTTCAGTAAGAATGTCTTCACTGAAATCTACTACCTGCTGCAGCCTCAAAGCAAGGTGAGGATGGCACTCCCAGTGGCTATAAAGGTGACCATGACCACGACCTTTAGTACATTGGGCTCCAACCAGGTTGGAGCTGCCGATATTTGCAACATCTCCCAGCTTCCCCTCCACTGTTGCACTAAGGCTTTGTATTCCCCTAAACGATATCACAACCTTTGAGTCTTTCACCTCAGATAACCACGAATTATAAGCTGACCATGCAGGTAGTGGCAGAAGGGCAATCAGTGTAAGAGCAAAAACACAGTGATGATGAAGAAACACTATTATGTGATCTCATCACATTCACAGACACCAGCTCAGATACTGTCATTGTGTGCAATTTAGAGGATAGCTTAAAGGCAGGGTCTGCACATAGTGAGACAGCAGGCACAAGTAGCCTACCGCCAGGGTAAGGGGCAAGTGCCAACTTGAGAGAGGGAGATTGCACAGGAATTCTGTTCAGAGGAAACAGGTGAGCATTTCAATGGGTCTACCAACAGAAGACTGATTAGTATGCACAACAAAAAGCTTATGCATTCGGAGGCCTGGAGTCAATGTCAAGGGGCATGGAGGAGTCCAGCACCAAATTGATGCCAGAGTTTGGAAAGAGCTTGCAGCCCATCTTTGCCAGTGGATTCTGACAGTCTCATGTGTATTTCTAATACTACCTCCATTATTTACAGTTTAATTCCTTTTATCTCTAGAGCAGTCTATTATTTATCTTCCAGCATCCGGAGAGAATTAGAATAAAATAAAATATGCAAGTGTTTTTTGTTATAGGTAGCATGTAATTTTTTAGTCCCTGACATTTTTCCTCAGTGTTGCTTGTTCTTTATGGCCACCAACAATGAGTTATAACAGAGGATTTTGCATAATATTGACTGATGTTTATCCACAGAATTAGGATTAATTTAACTATGCCCTGTTTTTTTTTTATTTTTAAATGCTGTTTCTACCATTTGTCATTTCCTGATCTTTTAAAGTTTTTCCTTATTCTAATTTGTCCCTTAAAGGATTCATAAGGTTTTTAGCACTTAGGGTAGAAACTTCATTGTCAAGTTTTATTATTGAATGCTTATTTCGTTACTTCCAGACCTGACTATTCTAGTGCACTTCTGGCCAGATTCCCACGTTCTACACTCCATAAATTTGAGGTCATTCAAAACTCTGCTGCTCTTGTCTTAACTTGTACCAAATGACATTCAGCCATCACCCCTATATTCACTGACCTGTACTGGTTCCTAGTTAAATGCCTTGATTTTAAAATTTTCATCTTTGTTTTCAAACCCCTCCTTGACCTGGTTCCTGCCTTTCACTGTAATCTCCTTCAACCCCATAATTCTCTGAGCCATATGCACTCCTCTAATTCTGGCCTATTCTATATCTCCAATTTTAATCTCTCCAGCATTGGTAGCCAATCTTCCAGCTGCCTAGGTTCTAAACTCTGGTATATACTCCCTATGTCTCTCCACTTTTCGACCTCGGCTTCCTCCATTAAGACATTCCTTGAAATCTACCTCTTTGACCAAGCTTTTAGTCACCTGCCCTAATTTCTCCTTATGTGGCTTGTTGTCATGGTTTGTTTTATAATATTCCTGTGAAGCGCATTGGGACATATTTTTGCGTTAACAAGTAATTATTGTTGAATGCTGACAGTTCGTATTCATCTTTGGTGGGCACTATTTTTACTCAGGCATGAAGCCATTTATTTTACATATAGGAATGTAGTTAACAATTTACATATGAATTTTGCCAATCTGAAATTAAGTCCTTCTGTCATCCTTTAAAATAGCTAAAATATTTATTTGGATTTCTCTTCCTGATATATATTACAATTTTTTTTCCCTATATTCTGTTATATTAGTTTTAGTTATCACTAACTGACTTTTGGATGCCTCCCAGTCTCATTATGGTTTTTATATCTGCCCTTTTTAAACTTCACTATTTTGCATTTCTTATTTATGGTCTTGGTCATTCTACTCTCCTGCTTTGACCTTGTGATGATTTATTTCATCCTTGCATGTCGTTAGACTTATAAAAACTGTTATTTAATCTCTTCTCTCCTCTCCGTAGCTCATCTCTCAGTCCCAAAGTCTGTTCATCTAAACTAAAGAACTATCTTATTTTTGCTCTTAGCCTCCTGTACAGTGTTAAACCTAATTATAGCATGATCTATGGAAAGAAGCACTCACCTACATCTAAAATACTATTTAGGTTTGATGGTATACTAAACACAAACTCACATCCACCTTGTTATTTTTCTCTTTATGCTTTCAACCCTCTTTTTCAATCATTTGACCACTTTATTTATAGTGCTGCATTTTCAGAGGTGTCATTTTTCAGATGAGACATCAAACCAGGGCCATGTCTTCCTGCTCAGGGGGGATGTATAAGATTCTGCTGCATTATTCTGAGAAAAGAAGAGTAGCTAGGCAAACATCCATCTATCAATCAACCCCATCAAAAACAAAAGGATAGGGTTTCTTCTTTGGGCACAATTGGCAATTCTGGTGAAAATTACACTCATTTTGAAAAATGCCTTTCCCCAGCTTACTTGCATGTTGCCGAATGCAAAATCAGATAAGAACCAGCACAGTCAGGCAGTATTTTAACTAGTTTTTTTTTTCATGAACAGAATTTGCTTTAAAACATTTTTCATCATATATTTAAAAGTGTTAACTTAGTGAAGAAATTGGATTGAAATAATCATTTTAAATTACAGTGTCAATCCACCACATCTAAGTGACCTGATTTTAAATTACTGAAATTAACGTTTAAAAATTGCAAAAAACTTTGTCCTTGTTATATTGAGCTACATTAGTCAGGTTCTTGGAAAATTAGAACAAAAATCACATTTAAAATCTTTAAAATGTACCTTTTAGTGTCCTTGCATCCAAAAGAACCGGCTTAATTTTTAAAGCCTACCAGAAGGTCTGGAAACAAACACAATTACAGGAAACTCCAAATGGTGATTGGGGTGGGGCTGCTCCCAGCATGATGTTTTAAAACTAGTGCAAAAGATCGCAGGAACCCAAGTTGTACTGAATGTAAATTGTGCTTAAAATTCAACAATCTCTTGCACCGGTTACACCGATTTCAGTCAAATTGCACTGAAAAAACCAACACAAGCAAGCAGGAACTCCTGGCCACCTTCTGATACCATCAAGTCTTGGAGTGGGACTTGAACCGACAGCTTCTAGCTCAGAGGCAGGGATGCTACCCACTGTGCTGCAAGACCTCTTTTCTATCTTTAATTATAATGTCACATTGTTACCTTTTGGACTCTTTGGAGAAGGATTTACAGCACCAACTCATACTCAAATTCACTGTTTTCAGAATACCAAGACACTGGATTTCCTTATCACAGAATTGTTAGGAGGAGGCCACTCGGCGCATCATGTCTACACCGACTCTCTAAATGAGCATTATGACTTAGTGCTATTCTCCTGCCTTTTCCCCATAGCCTTGCACATTGTTTCTATTCAAATAATCATCTAATGCCCTCTTGAATGCCTCAATTGAAAAAGCCTCCACCATACTTCCAGGCAGTGCATTCCAGACCTGAACACGTCTATCAAATCTCATCCTAGCCTTTTCCTCTCCAAGGAAAACAGCCCCTTCAATCTAACTTCGTAACTGAAGTTTCTCATCCCTGAAACCATTCTTGTAAACCTCTTCTGCACTCTCTCCAATGTGTTGATATCCTTCCTATAGTGTGGCACCCAGAGCTGTGCACAATACTCCAGATGAGGTCTATCTAGTACCTCATATAAGCTCAGCATAACTTCCTTGGTCTTGTACTCTAGGCCCCTATTAATAACGCCCAGGATGCTGCATACTTTATTAACTGCTCTCTCCACCGGTCCTGCCACCTTCAGTGATCCATGCACCATATACACTCAGGTCCCTCTGCACCTGCACCTGTTTATTTTGCGTCTCTCCATGTTCTTCCTACCAAAATGCATCATCTTACACTTTGCTGCATTGAACTTCATCTGCCACCTTTCTGCCCACTCCACCAACTTGTCTATGTCTTTTTGACGTTCTACACTGTCTTCCTCACAGTTAACAATGCTTCCAAGTTTTGTATCATCCACAAACTTTGAAATTGTCCCCTGCACACCAAGATCCATATCATTAATATTTATCAGGAAAATCAAGGGTCCCAATAACGACTCCTGGGGAACTCCATTACAATCTTCCTCAAGCCCCAAAAATATCCATTGACCATTACTCTTTGTTTCCTATTACTCAGCCAATTTTGAATCGACATTGCTACTGTCCCTTTTATTCCATGTCCCTTTTACTCCACCCTAAGCATCCCCATCTTTATCTTCCATTCAGGAATGTCCAAACTGCATACCCTGAACCATGGCAATCTAGATTGAAAGTCCAAGCAACTCAGCCCAATTTGGATAATTTCTTATTTCCTTCTTTGTACAGCTTAAATTTTGCAGGTTTCAAAGGGACTGTTTTTAGCACTGTCACCTTTCAAATGAATGAATGCCAAATCAAATATTATGGTCCATTTGTATCTGCAGCCTAAGATGTATACAGATTAACAAGAAAATTCTCTACATTAAGCCCACCAAGACAAAAAGCTTGTGCATGCCTGCTCCTTTTAGCTTTTAACATTAAAGCTTGGGGTAAGCTAACTACCACTTCTGGATTTATCTTATCTTCTCTGGTCTGCTTTTCAATGTTAGTGGTGCATTATGCACCTTGATATTTGATTTAATTCCTCAGTTAAAAACAGAAGGTGATATTAAAAGGAATAAAGCATAATTTACTTTAAAAGTTATCAGACTTAGATTATCTATTTTAGCTTTTAGCCTACCAAACTATACTGCAGATTTCTTCACTGCAGCAATACCAACCTATATGTAATATATTTAAAAATTACATCCTGTCTGCTTTGACGCCAGTTCACTTCTTTATTTTGCCCACAGTTTTTATGCCTCTTTTCCCATAATAAATTCCTAGTATAATGTGTTTTGCCGAAATAAACTTGTATCACTAATTATATTGTCTAGCTGAATGGCTTTATACTCAGTCTGTCAATTGTGATGAAAGTATAATAATTTTCATAATATTTTTCTGGTTTATTGTGAAGTAAGTTTACGGGGCTAAGTTTGATTGGGCCTGTGTGTGATTTAATTACATTTGGAGTCAAGTGGACTGCAAGTTTGAAATCATCAAAAGAAGCTAGGTGCTTGACATGCTGATGAGTAAACATAGATGTTGGCTTAGCATGTAAGGTGTGAAGGAAATTTGCATTTTTAGATAAATGAAGGGATATTTGTATTTCAAAGGGATCTTGGCTATATAAACTGAAACTGAAGTTGGGGAAAAGCCATTTGGAATTCCACTGTCAAGTGGGTGTTGTGTTAACTTGCTGGTTCTGTTTTAAATCTAAAATCTATTTTAGACCATTTCCTTAAAAGGGAGTGAAACTGGGGGTCAGGTTAATTAGGAATTTTAGGAGTTATTATTGTAATAAGTAAATTGTAGTCTTATGTATGTGCTTGAAATCTTTTATATTTTGTTAATAAATATTTCAATTTAATTTTTAAATTCTCTAAACATCTTGGTGGATTCATTACTTCTGAATTTAGTGTACATATCTCATAATAAATACAAATTGCAAAATTGTTGTGCAGCGGGACCAAGTTTACCTTGTGGCACTCACCATCTACCATATCATAACACAATACTTTCAGAGTCCCTCTCTGGATATTTTCAGAGCCTTCACATTCTGCCTTCTGCAGGTAAGTTTTATTTTCAAAGTTGCACCTGTCCCTCACCGTTTTGTTTTCCAATTCAAATAGTTTTACTTAAAGTTTTACCTTCTAGTTTATTCTATCACTTCTGAAAATAAATAAATTGACCTGAACATTCCCCTTCCCACATTCTATCTCTGCTTGCTTTCACACAAAAATACTGACAAGCTCATTGGATGGAAGTGCACGTTATATTAACCTAACAACATTTTTTTAATGTTAAGAATGAATGTTAATAGGAAGTTTCATCATATCCTCACATTACTGCCCCTAAAACTGACCCTTCAAGTCCACTCTTCTTCCTCTTCCCTTGCCTGCTCCTCCCCTGCCAGTGGCAGAAGAATATAACTACATGTTTGTATAAGTAGTTTTCCTTATAAAGACTAATAATAATAAGAGGACATAAGAGTTTATGATGGAAATTTGCAAGTAAAGGTAGAATATATGACTTCAAAATGGCAACTGAATGACATCGGTGTGTCCTAGGCCAAATATCCCTGGCCTTTCAGCAGCAGAATACATCTGGTTTTGATTATTTGGCTAGAATTTTATGCCACCCCACCCAGCCCCCATCACCCACCAGGAGTGGGCTGGGAGATGGTGGGGCATAAAAATCGGGTGCAATGACAGGGTCTGCCATGCCCAATGCCCTGCCACCTCCACTGATACTTTACAAATGGCAGGTTAGGTGCCCCCGCCTATCCTTAGGCCAATAGAGGCCCTTAAAGTGTCCCATTGATTGGCCATTTGAGAGCATCTTTCCATTGCTGCTGGTATATCACCAGCAGCGAATGGGCACTTGGCCAGTTGGGAAAGCTGCCCTGTTACACTGGGCAGCCTCCTTGCGGGCTCAGGATGGTGGAGGGGGATAAGGGGGTCTTCCTGATCAGGGACCCTGTGGCCAACGGAAGAAGCCCACCCCCCTCCCCCACAACAAGTGGCAAGGACCAGCCTGATGGAGAACCAACACCCCCCACCCCCCACCTCGCCCTCATGATCAACTCCATATTCCCTGTCAGAAGCCTGCCGGATTTTCCCCAGCGAGCTCCAACCCCACGCACTCTAGGTCTCCTTGATGGTAGCTGATCCGGGGAATGCTGCAGTCCCAGAAGTTGCCACTATTCCCAGTAGCGCTGCTGGGATTGAAGTGCTGCCGTCCCAGTGACTGGCCAGCAGCTCTTGGAGATGGGGCATCCTGCCTTAGAGGGACAGAAGCCACAAGTGCATCAAATTAACTGCCTGAACAAAGTAAAATTGAATTGTGGTTTCCAGGGCCGGCAGAGGCGGGCTTGCCCCTGACTTTCCAGCCGATGAGTGGGGCACCACCTTACACGTAAAATCTTGGCATTTGTGTACAGTCCTTCTAGTCTACACAAATTGTACTTGATTCTGTGTGATCTGGAGGTACATCAAATCAATCAATGAAATTAACGAAATTTGTCAACCTGGGTCCTCTAGGAAAATTGAGTTCAAATGTTAAATTAAGCCTGGAATGTAAATCTAAAACACTCACTTTTGTTGTATTTTTAGACCTGTGGACTGTTAAATTAAACTTACCATACGGCTACTTAAAATCTGCTACATTTACACATATCTTACACAACTGATGACTTGAGGGATTCCAGGATCCCCCAGTAATTAAAAACATTGTAGGTGGAATTGGTCTTCGGCAAAGTGGATGACAACAAATCGAAGGCCTGTTTTATAGACCATCCGATTTGCTTTTCCATGCAATAGTTAAACCTGCATTTAGTTACGGTGGAAATGTTTATCATATAGCTTAATTAAGCTTATGTCATTATCAGTAATCATAGGTGGCAATAGACAGCAAGTCCACTGTAATTTAAATACTATGCAAATGTGACTTGAGGAAAAAACCTTTTCACACAACAAGTGGTTCAGGTCTGCAATGCACTGCCGGGAAGTGTGGTGGAGGCAGGTTCAATCGAGGCATTCAAGGGGGCAGTAGATGATTATTTGAATGGAAACAATGTGCAGGGGTATGTGGAAAAGGCAAGGAAATGGCACTAGGTCATAATGCTCATTTGGAAGGCCAGTGTAGACATGATGGGCCAAATGGCCTCCTTCTCTGCCACTAAAATTCTGTGATTTTGTGATTCTGTGGTCCATTCAATATTTATGTCTTCAAACAATTGTGATTTTATCTTATATTAAGCTATACATGTTGTAAGATTTCACTAATGGCATAAAAAGAAAATGATTTGTGTAACTCTAAATAAATCTTAATGCCATCCAGCAATTTTTGTCACACCTTAAACTAGCTTGTTGTCATTGAAGAGATTAGTGAAACAACATATAAAACTGCCAGTTTGTACTTAACATTTCTGTTATCTTTATTGTACAATTATTTCAGATTTAGTTAGATCCTTATAATCTTAAATTCTCAGATTGGAACAGATTAAATACTTTTCCCTGGATTAACAAAAAGCTCTGTTAAAGATACTTTATGCAACAATTTTAATTGGATTTGCCTTTCAAAATATTTTTTGATACTGCATTTTCTGAATCATTATTCCTACATTTCACTACCATACCTCATATACCTATAAATAGTCCAGGGGTTCTTAGATATCAAAATGGTGCTCTGCATTTGCTTTTTGAAACAATACAGTACATAGATTTCTAGTTTACAATTCAGAAGAACAATTCTTGCAAAATTTATTCTTCAGCAGTTTCTCTCTATCGACCCTACCAACTCCTTTGATTATCATAAACTACTTAATTATACCACCCCTTGATCTGCTGTATTCAAGGGAACACAAACCAAATCTACGCCCTCATAATAGTCCTCATAATTAAAAACCCTTTAGTCTTGGTATCATTCTGATGAATCTGCACTGCACTCCTACCAAGACCAATACATCCTTCCTGAGGTATATATCTAGAACTGAATGCAGTACTGCAACTGTACAGCTGTCACATAATTTACAGACCTTTTAATTCCCACATCTTCAGATAAAGGTGAACATTTTATTAGCCTTTGTAATTATTTTTCAAGTCTGGGCTCACCGACCCCAGAAGCAGAGTGGATATGACCATGGATGCAGACAAGTGCTGAGGCAGGCTGGTTAGAAGGCCCACCTTGGTTAGACATGATTTCCCTTTTACAAAATCATGTTGACTCTGCCTGATTGTCTTGAATTTATCTACGTGCCCGGCTATAACATCTTTAATAATAGCTTCTAACATTTTCCCTATGACAGATGTTAGGCTAACTGGCCTATCGTTTCCTGCTTTCTCTCTCCCTCCCTTTTTGAATAAAGGAGTTATATTTGCTATTTTCCAATCTAATGGAACCTTCCCCAAATCTAGGGAATTTTGGAAAATTAAAACCAATGCTATCTAACTATCTCATTAGCCACATCTTTCACAACCTTAGGGTGAGGTCCACCTGGATGTGGGGATTTGTCAGCCCGCAGCTCAACAATTTGCTCAATACCACTTCCCTGGTGACTGTAATTTTCCTGAGTTCCTTCCTCCCTTCTATTTCCTGATTTACAGCTATTTGTTGTTACTTATTACTTGTGTCTTCAATAGTGAAGACCGAAGCGAAATATCTATTTAATTCGTCCACCATCTTCCTACTTTCCATTATCAGTTCCCCATACGCACTCTGTATAGGACTTTAACTCACTTTAACTCTTTTCTAATTTAATTATCTATAGAAACTCTTACTATCCGTCTTTATATTAGTAGCTAGTTTTCTCTCATACTCTAATTTTTCCCTCCTTTTTAGTCTTTTTGTCATTATTTGCTGTTCTTTAAATTATTTCCAATCTTCTGACCTGCCACCCATCTTTGATAATTATATGCTTTTTCTTTGAGTTTGATACTGTCTTTAACTCTTTTAGTTAACCAAGGATGGTGGGCCCTCCCCCTGGAATTTTTCTTTCTCATTGGAATATATATATTCTGTGTATTCTGAAATATCCCTTTAGATGTCTGTCACTGAACTATTGACCTATGCTTTAGTAGAACTTGCCAGTTCACTTTAGCTAGCATTGCCTTCACGCCCTCACAATTGCTCTTATTTAAGTTTAGCACTCGTTTCTCCCTCAAAATGAATATAAAATTCAATCATATTATGATTGCTGCTACCTAGGGGTGCCTTCACTAGGAGGTTATCAATTAATCCTATCTCATTGCTCAATGCCAGGTCTAGTATAGCCTGGTCTTTGGTTGGCTCCAGAACATGCTGTTCTAAGAAACTATCCCGAAAACATTCTATGAACTCCTCATCTACACTACATGCTGCAGCCTTGACACATCACCTGTCCTGTGATCCTTAATGTGGTTTAAATAATTGCTTAATTATATTAATCATTTATTTATGTTGCTTTCTTATATATTTGATTAACTTTACCGCCAATTTGTATACTTTTTAAACCTTGGGAATGGAATAGAACTTCCCCACTTACCAGATACTCGCCAAACAGCCAACTTCTTTCTCTGTAGTAGAGCAAGAACCAATTTCTTTGGGTGAGAAAGAGGCAAAGAGAAAATGAACACCTCCTTCGCCCCCTTTCCCCAACTCTCCCTCTCACCAAACTCCAAGGGCAGAATTTGCTGCCTGTCAGGTAGGTGGGCCCTACCCAAATTCCGGCAGGCAGGAAGCCAATCTCCGCCGGAGAAGCAGGCCCTGCCACCATTTTACGTGGGCGGGCCAATTAAGGCCCACCCAGTGTGAAGTCTGGCGGGAAGCGCTATGCGCTTCCTGTGTGGGCGGGGGGGGGGATTCCCCAAAAGCGAGAGTGCGCTCTTTCACACATGCGCAGGAAAGAGCGCATATCTCCCTGAGGCTAAGTGCTGCTTCAGGGAGATCGCTTACACTTAAAAATATGAAAAATAGATAAAAAATTCCCTAACATGTCCTCCTCATGTGACAATGTCACATGAGATGGGGCATGTTTAGAATTTACATAATAAGTTTATTAAACTTTTTAAAACCCTGCATGAAACCTCATCCCGCTGGTGGATGAGGTTTCATGTTTTATCTGTTTGCCGCTGGGGCTCCTGGCCTACCCGTCAACCTTAAGTTTGGATGGGCAGGTCCTTTAATTGTGTAAATGATCCTGTCTATGGCCTCAATTGACCATTGACAGGTCAGCGGGCCCACAGCTAATTTTGCCGCGCCCCCGCCTTCCTGAAAATTTAAATGGGGCGGGATGACACCAGGGGTTCCACCCAACGTCATCCCGTGTCATTTTACATGTCGGCAAGTGGGCTCCGCCCCCTGCTCACCGACGGCAAAATTCTGCCCCAAGTCTTCACACAGTTAGTCAGCTGCCAAGGCTGCACTAAAGGACCCTGAATTTATAGTAATCTGAACTAGGGCTGCAGTAACCAGATTAAAAATAAGGGGTCACTCATTTAAGACAGAGACAAGGGGAATTTTTTTCTCTCAGAGGGTCCTGAGTCTTTGGAACTCTCTTCCTCATAAGGCAGTGGAAGCAGGGCCTTTGAATATTTTTAAAGCAGGGCTAGATAGATTCTTGATTAATGAGGGGGTGAAAGGTTATCGGGGATAAGCAGGAGGTTACAATCAGATCAGCCATGATCTTATTGAAAGGCAAAGCAGGCTTGAAGGGCTGAGTGGCCTACTCCTGCTCCTAGTTCATATGTTCATATGTATACTTGGACAAGATTAAGAGGTATGAATGATACAACAATTGCTCTGTTGGATTGACAAATTTTTTGGGTCTGCATCCGAGAAACCAGCTAACCTAAATTGGTCACAACGTTTAAAACCTGCGCTCTCAAGGGGTATCAAACGACACTTTTACCTGTTTTTATTTGGACTCTAACTCCCCTTATTTCTGATACTTGTGTGTGACTGTGGGCTTTAACGGCAAAAACAGCTGAATGTTTGATGTTGCATTTTTATTATTTCTCTCGGGTTTAGTGGCTAATAAATTTACTCTTTTTTGATTCAAGAAAACCCTGTTTGATTGGCTCTTTATTGCTCACAGTTTAAATAGTTAAATAGGCCTTGTGAAAAAGAAATTTAAACCTTTGTTGTGACCAACCAAAGAGGTTGAATAGAGGGGAGCCAGTTCACCCCTTCTCATCTGGTCGTAACACCGCACCCCCCCCATCATTTTTAAAGGCCTCCACAGCTTGCTCGTCTCTGGGAGAATCCTACCCATTAACTCTGTTTCTCTCCACTGATGCTGCCTGACCTGCTAAGCATTTCTAGCATTGTCTGTTTTTATTTTAGTTTTCCACCATCTGCAGTATTTTACTTTTGTTTCTATTTTGATCAATTCCTCCCTCATCCTTCCAAAGTCAGCCTTACATAAATTTTGGCTCATGACTCAAACCTCCCCTTCTCAAACCAAAAATCAAATTCAATCATGTTATGGTCACCATTAGATTATTGACTAATCCTCTTTTATTCATTTTTTCTTCTTTACTGGGACGTGGGTGTCACTGGCAAGGCCAGCATTTGCTGCCCATCCCTAATTGCCCTTCAGCTGAGTGGTTTGCTAGGCCATTTCAGCGGACAGTTAAGAGCACATTGCTGTGAGTCTGGAGTCACATATAGGCCAGATCAAATATAGATGGCAGATTTCCTTCCCGATAGGCATTAGTGAATCAGATGGGCTTCTACAACAATGGACAATGTTTTCATGGTCACCATTACTGAGATTAGCTTTTAATTCCACATTTATTAATTGAATTCAAATTCCACCAGCTGCCATGGCAGCATTTGAACCCATGTCCCCACAGCATTAGCCTAGGCCTCTGGATTACAAGTACAATGGCATTACCACTATGCCACCTTCTCCTCCCATTCAGGCTAATTGCTCATTACTGAATCTAATTTGGTCTGTTATGAGAGAGCACTTCTTAATTTCCAATATATATGCATGTACTTATTCTTTCCAGCATGTGTTAGTGGACAATGAACAGGAGAAAAATTCCTGACCAATTTTTCCTCCCCCCCTTTCTTAGCCCAGAGATGCTGTGGCTAATGCAGCACTCACACCAACTTGGCTAAGGTCAACTAACTCATGCCACCTGAGATTAAAGTAGAGATCATCTTGGGGTGATTGGTTTTGTGCAGCACCAGGCAATGTTTGTCTTCTGAGTCATCAGCATAGATTAGCAGGAAGAATTGTAACAGGTTGTGGCTTGTTTTCTGAATAATTTAATAGATATGAATCATCACATTGGAAGAATGTCTGTTACAGGAAATACACTAACACCATAATACAGTATTTTCCTACTATTGATTTGAAGGATATGTGGACAACTTTCATTACTCACCATTTTGTCTTGTACCGACAGCAGTAACTATTACTGGAACTGTCCACTGGTCAAGTATCCGTTTAATCATTGGCACATAATTATCCTTCACTTCTTGAAATGAGGTTTTGTCATTGACGTTATATTTTAAGACAATGATGTCTGCCAGCCCAACCACATTCCGTGACCTATACCAGTCATTGTCGAATAAATCCTAACAAAGAGAGGATGACAACTTTTAGTGAGTGACATTGAAAATCAAAATGGAAATTAGTACAATACATAGGGTGATTCTGCCTCAAGATATTTTTTCACCCTTACCTACAGAATGTTTGGCAAATCAGCATTACTAACTTAATGATGCACAGGATTAACTAATCACCTGATCATGTCACCTTCAGGATCCTTTTTAGCAGCTGAGTGCCTGCACTGCTTACCATTCTCCCTCCTCAAAACATGCACAGACAGTACAATTCACTGGAATTCATCTAAGAAGAGATATCCCTTATAAAATATTGGAGGGATGTATCCCCAAAGTGCAAATTAAAGGGCAACACCATAGCTGAGCACTTTTGATAGTATTAAATGGCGATACTGCTTTATGTAACTTTGTTTAGGAAATAGATTAATTTTTATTGCTACTGAAGGAAAACAATTAAGACTTAATATAAAAACAGGGAACAATGGAAACACTCAGCTTCAAAACGGCGTTTGCAGCCTGTGCATACACTTTTGTGGCGAACTGTGTCAGCTGCTATATCAGTGAGGACATTAGCGCACGCACAATGAACAGCCACCAGGGGTATGAAGTACAGGCAGATCACGTCAGTAAATCAGCGTGAAATGCTGATTTGACACCAGCAATGCCATTTTGGAGCTCAATGCTCCAACTAATGTCCTCACTTAACCTTGCACTTCTGAACATACATTTAGCAGCAACAGGGCTCTTCACCAATACTATTTAAAAGGATCATCAACTACTTATAGGTTAGCTGCTCACTGATTTCTTCTGGCTCAAGGTTTCTCCTGGCTGTAGCGTTGATTCTATGGGCAGAATTTTACAGTACCCTGCCAGCAGGTTTATAAACCGGGGGAGGGCCATAAAATTCCTCGGATGGTCTTCCCACTGCCTTCCCAGCCACCTCGACCTGTCTGCAATTTTATGGTAGGACGGGCAAGGCCCACTCACCTTTTCCACAATTGAGGCACTTAAGTGGGCAATTAATGACCACTTTTAACCCAGCCTCAATTTTGAGGCACACAGAGTTCAGCAGTAAGGGAGAAGGTGACTACATCAATGGCCTCCTTCCCCCCTGAACAAAGTCTTCCCCCCACAGGTGCTCCCTCCAATGCCCCCAGCCCCTCCACCATCAAACCTACTTCCTCTCTGCCCACCTCCCTCCCAGGCCTCAACTCCCCTCACCACCCTGGGATCCCTGCACTTAGCTGGTCCTGGACTCTGAGACTTAGGCTCTGGGGACTGCTTGCAGTCCCAGTCGTAGCTATAGCAGCTTCTGGCACTGCTGGGGTGACAGAACTGCTATCCAATCAGATTGACTGGCAGCTTTCTGAAGCCGAACTTCCTCCTGAGCAAGAGATAGATGTCCCACCTCCAACCAATTAACCCTCATTGGAGCAGGGCTGCCATAAGCAGTGGGGATGTGTTCCCCACCAACTCTTCGAGAGGCAAGGCGAGAAACCCCACTATCCAAAAAGTGCTGGCCTACATGTGTTTAGTGTTCTGCTTAGTCATTTAAAGTTACAATAGCCTACAGGGAGTGGCAGGTGGTGGACTATAACCTGACTTCAAGGCTTCTGGACAAATCTGTTGCTTCCAGGCATGGGTGCAATAGTATGCACTCTACTTGAAATCCAGCATGACTTGAAGAATTAGCAGAGGGCACATGGAGTAGGATAAGCTCATCAAGGGAGTACTGTTAAATTTTGAGGTGCCAGAGCTCTAAGAAAATGTGTCGGCCATACCACTTGTAAATTTACAATTACATTGATTTCCTATATATTAATCATTTGAGTCCCCAAACGTCAGTAAAACTATATATTTTTTAATTCATTCATGGGGCAAAATTTTACAGCAGTGGGATTTTACGTTCCTGCCGAAGCCAATGAAGTTTAGAATGTCTCGCCGCACTTTACAGCCCCATCCCCGCCAAAACAGGGCCGCAAAATTTTGCCCATGGGCTGTGGGCATTGCTAGCTAGGCCAGCATTTATTACCCATCCCTAATTGCCCTTGAGGTGGTAGTGAACTGCTTTCTTGAACTGCTGCAGTCCATGTGGTGTAGGTATACCCACAGTACTGTTAGGGAGGGTGTTCCAGGATTTTGACCCAGTGACAGTGAAGGAACAGCGACATATTTCCAAGTCAGGATGGTGAGTGGCTTGGAGGGAAACTTCCAGGTGGTGGTGTTCCCATATATCTGCCGCCCTTGTCCTTCTAGATGTGGTCGTGGGTTTGGAAGGTGCTGCCTAAGGATCATTGGTGAGTTTCTGCAGTGTGTCTTGTAGATGGTACACACTGCTGCTATTGTGCGTCAGTGGTGGAGAGAGTCAATGTTTGTGGATGTGGTGCCAATCAAGCGGGCTGCTTTGTCGTGGATTGTGTCAAGCTTGTGTGTTGTTGAAGCTGTACTCATCCAGGCAAGTGGAGGGTATTCCATCAAACTCCTGACTTGTGCCTTGTAGATGGTGCACAGGCTATGGGGAGTCGGGAGATGAGTTACTTTGCCACAGGATTCCTAGCCCCTGACCTGCTTTTGTAGCCACAGTATTTATCCGGCTAATCTAATTCAGTTTCTGGTTAATGGTAACCCTCATGATGTTGATAGTGGGGGATTCAGTGATGGTAATACCATTGAACGTCAAGGGGTGAAGGTTAGATTCTCTCTTGTTGGAGAGGGTCATTGCCTGACACTTGTGTGGGGTCAATGTTACTTGCCGCTTGTCAGCCCAAGCCTGGATATTGTCCCGGTCTTGTTGCATTTGGTGATGGACAGCTTCAGTATCTGAGGAATTGTGAATGGCGCTGAACATTGCACAATCATCAGCGAACATCCCCACTTCTGACCTTATGATGGAAGGAAGGTTATTGATGAAGCAGCTGAAGGTGGTTGGGCTGAGGACACTACCCTGAGGAACTCCATGTCCCTGAACTGGGATGACTGACCTCCAACAATCACAGCCATCTTCCTTTGTACTAGAAACAAAAAAACTGCGGATGCTGGAAATCCAAAACAAAAACAGAATTACCTGGAAAAACTCAGCAGGTCTGGCAGCATCGGCGCAGAAGAAAAGAGTTGACGTTTCGAGTCCTCATGACCCTTCGACAGAACTTGCGTTCGAGTCCAAGAAAGAGTTGAAATATAAGCTGGTTTAAGGTGTGTGTGTGGGGGGCGGAGAGATAGAGAGACAAAGAGGTGGAGGGGGGGGGGTGTGGTTGTAGGGACAAACAAGCAGTGATAGAAGCAGATCATCAAAAGATGTCAACGACAATAGTACAATAGAACACATAGGTGTTAAAATTAAAGTTGGTGATATTATCTAAACGAATGTGCTAATTAAGAATGGATGGTAGGGCACTCAAGGTATAGCTCTAGTGGGGGTTTTTTTTTATATAATGGAAATAGGTGGGAAAAGGAAAATCTTTATAATTTATTGGAAAAAAAAGGAAAGGGGGAAACAGAAAGGGGGTGGGGATGGGGGAGGGAGCTTACGACCTAAAGTTGTTGAATTCAATATTCAGTCCGGAAGGCTGTAAAGTCCCTAGTCGGAAGATGAGGTGTTGTTCCTCCAGTTTGCGTTGGGCTTCACTGGAACAATGCAGCAAGCCAAGGACAGACATGTGGGCAAGAGAGCAGGGTGGAGTGTTGAAATGGCAAGCGACAGGGAGGTTTGGGTCATTCTTGCGGACAGACCGCAGGTGTTCTGCAAAGCGGTCGCCCAGTTTACGTTTGGTCTCTCCAATGTAGAGGAGACCACATTGGGAGCAACGAATGCAGTAGACTAAGTTGGGGGAAATGCAAGTGAAATGCTGCTTCACTTGAAAGGAGTGTTTGGGTCCTTGGACGGTGAGGAGAGAGGAAGTGAAGGGGCAGGTGTTGCATCTTTTGTGTGGGCATGGGGTGGTGCCATAGGAGGGGGTTGAGGAGTAGGGGGTGATGGAGGAGTGGACCAGGGTGTCCCGGAGGGAGCGATCCCTACGGAATGCCGATAAGGGGGGTGAAGGGAAGAGGTGTTTGGTGGTGGCATCATGCTGGAGTTGGCGGAAATGGCGGAGGATGATCCTTTGAATGCGGAGGCTGGTGGGGTGATAAGTGAGGACAAGGGGGACCCTATCATGTTTCTGGGAGGGAGGAGAAGGCGTGAGGGCGGATGCGCGGGAGATGGGCCGGACACGGTTGAGGGCCCTGTCAACGACCGTGGGTGGAAAACCTCGGTTAAGGAAGAAGGAGGACATGTCAGAGGAACTGTTTTTGAATGTAGCATCATCGGAACAGATGCGACGGAGGCGAAGGAACTGAGAGAATGGGATGGAGTCCTTACAGGAAGCGGGGTGTGAGGAGCTGTAGTCGAGATAGCTGTGGGAGTCAGTGGGTTTGTAATGGATATTGGTGGACAGTCTATCACCAGAGATTGAGACAGAGAGGTCAAGGAAGGGAAGGGAAGTGTCAGAGATGGACCACGTGAAAATGATGGAGGGGTGGAGATTGGAAGCAAAATTAATAAATTTTGCCAAGTCCTGACGAGAGCATGAAGCGGCACCGAAGTAATCATCGATGTACCAGAGAAAGAGTTGTGGAAGGGGGCCGGAGTAGGACTGCAACAAGGAATGTTCCACATACCCCATAAAGAGACAGGCATAGCTGGGGCCCATGCGGGTACCCATAGCCACACCTTTTATTTGGAGGAAGTGAGAGGAGTTGAAGGAGAAATTGTTCAGTGTGAGAACAAGTTCAGCCAGACGGAGGAGAGTAGTGGTGGATGGGGATTGTTCGGGCCTCTGTTCGAGGAAGAAGCTAAGGGCCCTCAGACCATCCTGGTGGGGGATGGAGGTGTAGAGGGATTGGACGTCCATGGTGAAGAGGAAGCGGTTGGGGCCAGGGAACTGGAAATTGTTGATGTGACGTAAGGTGTCAGAGGAATCACGGATGTAGGTGGGAAGGGACTGGACAAGGGGAGAGAGAAGGGAGTCAAGATAACGAGAAATGAGTTCTGTGGGGCAGGAACAAGCTGAGACGATCGGTCTACCGGGGCAGTTCTGTTTGTGGATTTTGGGTAGGAGATAGAAGCGGGCCGTCCGAGGTTGGGAGACTATCAGGTTGGAAGCTGTGGGAGGGAGATCCCCAGAGGAGATGAGGTCAATGACAGTCCTGGAAACAATGGCTTGATGTTCAGTGGTGGGGTCATGGTCCAGGGAGAGGTAGGAGGAAGTGTCTGCGAGTTGACGCTCAGCCTCCGCGAGATAGAGGTCAGTGCGCCAGACAACAACAGCACCACCCTTGTCAGCGGGTTTGATGACAATGTCAGGGTTGGACCTGAGAGAATGGAGTGCAGTAAGTTCAGAGAGAGACAGGTTAGAATGGGTGAGAGGAGCAGAGAAATTGAGACGACTAATGTCGCGCCGACAGTTCTCAATGAAAAGATCAAGAGAAGGTAAGAATCCAGAGGGAGGGGTCCAGGTGGAGGGAGAATATTGGAGATGGGTAAAAGGATCCGTTGAACTGGGAGAGGACTCCTGCCCAAAGAAGTGAGCCCGGAGACGAAGACGGCGGAAGAAGAGTTCAGCATCATGCCGAGCCCGAAATTCATTGAGGTGAGGGCGTAAGGGTATGAAACTAAGTCCTTTGCTGAGCACTGAACGTTCAGCATCGGAGAGGGGAAGGTCAGGGGGTATAGTGAATACACGGCTGGGGTTGGGATTGGAAGAAAGGGTGGGGACGGAGGAACAGGCAGGGGTGGAGGGTCCTAGATGGGTGTTGGTGTCAATGAGTTGTTGCAGCTTGCGTTCCTTAGCACTTGAGAGAAAGAGAAAAAGTTTCTTGTTGAGGCGTCGGATGAGCCGAAGGATAAAATGAAACGGGGGGCACGCGCAGCTTTGAAAAAGGGTACGGCGGTGCTGCTGGAGGGAGAGGTCGAGTGTGTTCATATGGCGGCGCATGGCACTGAGTGTGGATTTCAGAATGTGACGGGAACAGCAGTCCGAGAAACGTTTTATGTCCCGGAGATACCTGTAATCCTGGGTGGGTTCGAAACATGAGGGGTGGAATTTCAGTTGAAATCCACGTGGGGTAAGTCGGAGATGGAGACAGTCACTGAGAAAGGAGATATGGCTGTGAAAGCGGGTTTTAGTAAACACCTTGTCAAACACTAGGAGGGAAATGGAAAGCAAGGAAGGTGAGCAAGACAACAGAGAGATACGGAAATCTTGTCGCAGAGAGGAACAGAACTTCTTCAAGGAGGTAGGCATTTCTTGAAGAGCAGTGGCAGTCAATTAAACACAGAGATAAAAACAAAAAAACTGCAGATGCTGGAAATCCAAAACAAAAACAGAATTACCTGGAAAAACTCAGCAGGTCTGGCAGCATCGGCGGAGAAGAAAAGAGTTGACGTTTCGAGTCCTCATGACCCCTCGACAGAACTTGCGCTCGAGTCCGTCGAGTTGTGTGTCCAGTCCCTTCCCACCTACATCCGTGATTCCTCTGACACCTTACGTCACATCAACAATTTCCAGTTCCCTGGCCCCAACCGCTTCCTCTTCACCATGGACGTCCAATCCCTCTACACCTCCATCCCCCACCAGGATGGTCTGAGGGCCCTTAGCTTCTTCCTCGAACAGAGGCCCGAACAATCCCCATCCACCACTACTCTCCTCCGTCTGGCTGAACTTGTTCTCACACTGAACAATTTCTCCTTCAATTCCTCTCACTTCCTCCAAATAAAAGGTGTGGCTATGGGTACCCGCATGGGCCCCAGCTATGCCTGTCTCTTTATGGGGTATGTGGAACATTCCTTGTTGCAGTCCTACTCCGGCCCCCTTCCACAACTCTTTCTCTGGTACATCGATGATTACTTCGGTGCCGCTTCATGCTCTCGTCAGGACTTGGCAAAATTTATTAATTTTGCTTCCAATCTCCACCCCTCCATCATTTTCACGTGGTCCATCTCTGACACTTCCCTTCCCTTCCTTGACCTCTCTGTCTCAATCTCTGGTGATAGACTGTCCACCAATATCCATTACAAACCCACTGACTCCCACAGCTATCTCGACTACAGCTCCTCACACCCTGCTTCCTGTAAGGACTCCATCCCATTCTCTCTGTTCCTTCGCCTCCGTCGCATCTGTTCCGATGATGCTACATTCAAAAACAGTTCCTCTGACATGTCCTCCTTCTTCCTTAACCGAGGTTTTCCACCCACGGTCGTTGACAGGGCCCTCAACCGTGTCCGGCCCATCTCCCGCGCATCCGCCCTCACGCCTTCTCCTCCCTCCCAGAAACATGATAGGGTCCCCCTTGTCCTCACTTATCACCCCACCAGCCTCCGCATTCAAAGGATCATCCTCCGCCATTTCCGCCAACTCCAGCATGATGCCACCACCAAACACATCTTCCCTTCACCCCCCCTTATCGGCATTCCGTAGGGATCGCTCCCTCCGGGACACCCTGGTCCACTCCTCCATCACCCCCTACTCCTCAACCCCCTCCTATGGCACCACCCCATGCCCACGCAAAAGATGCAACACCTGCCCCTTCACTTCCTCTCTCCTCACCGTCCAAGGACCCAAACACTCCTTTCAAGTGAAGCAGCATTTCACTTGCATTTCCCCCAACTTAGTCTACTGCATTCGTTGCTCCCAATGTGGTCTCCTCTACATTGGAGAGACCAAACGTAAACTGGGCGACCGCTTTGCAGAACACCTGCGGTCTGTCCGCAAGAATGACCCAAACCTCCCTGTCGCTTGCCATTTCAACACTCCACCCTGCTCTCTTGCCCACATGTCTGTCCTTGGCTTGCTGCATTGTTCCAGTGAAGCCCAACGCAAACTGGAGGAACAACACCTCATCTTCCGACTAGGGACTTTACAGCCTTCCGGACTGAATATTGAATTCAACAACTTTAGGTCGTAAGCTCCCTCCCCCATCCCCACCCCCTTTCTGTTTCCCCCTTTCCTTTTTTTTCCAATAAATTATAAAGATTTTCCTTTTCCCACCTATTTCCATTATATAAAAAAAAAACCCCCACTAGAGCTATACCTTGAGTGCCCTACCATCCATTCTTAATTAGCACATTCGTTTAGATAATATCACCAACTTTAATTTTAACACCTATGTGTTCTATTGTACTATTGTCGTTGACATCTTTTGATGATCTGCTTCTATCACTGCTTGTTTGTCCCTACAACCACACCCCCCCCCTCCACCTCTTTGTCTCTCTATCTCTCCGCCCCCCACACACACACCTTAAACCAGCTTATATTTCAACTCTTTCTTGGACTCGAACGCAAGTTCTGTCGAAGGGTCATGAGGACTCGAAACGTCAACTCTTTTCTTCTCCGCCGATGCTGCCAGACCTGCTGAGTTTTTCCAGGTAATTCTGTTTTTGTTCCTTTGTACTAGGTCTGACTCTAACCAGCAGAGAGTTTTCCCACTGATTCCCTTTGGCTCCAGTTTTGCTAGGGCTCCTTGATGCCACACTCGGTCAAATGCTGCCTTGATGTCAAGGGCACTCACTCTAACCTCACCTCGGGAGTTCAGCTCTTTTGGCAATGTTTGAACCAAGGCTGTTATGAGGTCAGGAGCTGAGTGACCTTGGCAGAACCCAAACTGAGCATCAGTGAGCAGGTTATTGCTGTGCAAGTGCCGCTCTTTAGCACTGTTGATGACCCCTTCCGTCACTTTACTGGTGATCAAGAGTAGACTGATGGGGCGGTAATTGGCCGGGTTGGATTTGTCCTGCTCTCTTGCCCACATGTCTGTCCTTGGCTTGCTGCATTGTTCCAGTGAAGCCCAACACAAACTGGAGGAACAACACCTCATCTTCCGACTAGGCACTTTACAGCCTTCCGGACTGAATATTGAATTCAACAACTTTAGGTCTTGACCTCCCTCCTCCAGCCCCACCCCCTTTCTGTTTCTTCCCCCTTCCTTTTGTTTTTTTTCCAATAAATTAAATAGATTTTTCTTTTTCCCACCTATTTCCATTATTTCTAAATATTTTTAAATCTTTTATGCTCCCCCCACCCCCACTAGAGCTATATCTTGAGTGCCCTATCATCCATTCTTAATTAGCACATTCATTTAGATATATATCACCAACTTCAACACCTATGTAAAAACAAAAAAACTGCGGATGCTGGAAATCCAAAACAAAAACAGAATTACCTGGAAAAACTCAGCAGGTATTGAGGAGGGCCCTGTCACTCAACCGTGTCCGGCCCATGTCCCGCCCATCCGCCCTCACGCCTTCTCCTCCCTCCCAGAAACATGATAGGGTCCCCCTTGTCCTCACTTATCACCCCACCAGCCTCCGCATTCAAAGGATCATCCTCCGCCATTTCCGCCAACTCCAGCATGATGCCACCACCAAACACATCTTCCCTTCACCCCCCTTGTCGGCATTCTGTAGGGATCGCTCCCTCCGGGACACCCTGGTCCACTCCTCCATCACCCCCTACTCCTCAACCCCCTCCTATGGCACCACCCCATGCCCACGCAAAAGATGCAACACCTGCCCCTTCACTTCCTCTCTCCTCACCGTCCAAGGACCCAAACACTCCTTTCAAGTGAAGCAGCATTTCACTTGCATTTCCCCCAACTTAATCTACTGCATTCGTTGCTCCCAATGTGGTCTCCTCTACATTGGGGAGACCAAACGTAAACTGGGCGACCGCTTTGCAGAACACCTGCGGTCTGTCCGCAAGAATGACCCAAACCTCCCTGTCGCTTGCCATTTTAACACTCCACCCTGCTCTCTTGCCCACATGTCTGTCCTTGGCTTGCTGCATTGTTCCAGTGAAGCCCAACGCAAACTGGAGGAACAACACCTCATCTTCCGACTAGGGACTTTACAGCCTTCCGGACTGAATATTGAATTCAACAACTTTAGGTCGTAAGCTCCCTCCCCCATCCCCACCCCCTTTCTGTTTCCCCCTTTCCTTTTTTTTCCAATAAATTATAAAGATTTTCCTTTTCCCACCTATTTCCATTATATAAAAAAAAACCCCCACTAGAGCTATACCTTGAGTGCCCTACCATCCATTCTTAATTAGCACATTCGTTTAGATAATATCACCAACTTTAATTTTAACACCTATGTGTTCTATTGTACTATTGTCGTTGACAACTTTTGATGATCTGCTTCTATCACTGCTTGTTTGTCCCTACAACCACACCCCCCCCCCTCCACCTCTCTCTCTCTCTATCTCTCCGCCCCTCACACACACACCTTAAACCAGCTTATATTTCAACTCTTTCTTGGACTCGAAGTCAAGTTCTGTCGAAGGGTCATGAGGACTCGAAACGTCAACTCTTTTCTTCTCCGCCGATGCTGCCAGACCGTATTGAGCACTGTCTGGGGATAGTAGTGCAGTTGGTAGGAAATGGAATTTGAAAGTGCATAGATTGACATTCACCACTCATGCGAGGTGAAATTCGTATGGCACGCATCCAGGTCCTCGAGGTTCAACTCCTGACATGGACCTCCCAGACTGGTTTGGCATTGGAGAGCTTCCACTGCCCTGATTGGTTGGCACTGAAACGCAGAACGCTCCAATTGACATATCGGGGATTTCAGGGATGCCCTCAGTTTTAACCCTGCACTATCATGCATACAGTGGAATGGAGTTTCCCGTTTATAAAAATTCACTTGGTTAAAAACAAAATTGCTCTTTAATCAAACTGCCTCCCAAAATTTCAATTAGCTTCAATCATAGAAATGGAAATTAATTATTTAAAATTAATGGAAGTCTATATTCAATGTTAATTAATGTACATAGCACAGACAATATAATTTAACTGTAGCTGACCACTGGTTTTAATGATCCGGTGGTTTCCATTGGACAGATTGGACAAGCTACAATTGTTCTCCTTTGAGCAGAGAAGGTTAAGAGACAATTAGAGATCCGCAACAAATGCCGGCCTTGCCAGCGACACTCACATCCCATGAGACATATGAACAAACCTATACCCTCCTGTATACAAACAGACCCACACACTGCACCCCCATTGACATACCTATATCTACATTTACACACGTTCATACACAAACAAGTGGACACATAGGCAAATGTACACTCAAGCAGCTGCCCTGATATATATGCTGGCAATCTCACATGCATAGTTTCACACATCCTTACATGTATAGGGCTGGATCTTCAGCTCGGTGTGAGGGTGCATGCCTGACACGCACGTGTGTGAAATAGCGTCCCAACATCATTGATCACTGGTGCGATATTTCAGTCAGCGGGCGCACATGGGAGTCAGCAGCGTGCCCATTAACAATTAAGAGGGCTGTTAAGCCCATTCATAAATTAAAGTAAATTTTTCCCTGCCCATCCAACCTTACAGTTGGCAAGTGGCGAAAATGCCAAACAGCCTTTGGATTTTTGAGGAAATCTTATCCACTTGCAGGATGAGGTTTCCGATGTTAATTAAAAATAAAAGAAAAATTTTTATATCTGTTTTAACATGTCCCTGCTCATGTGACAGAGTTACATGAAGAGAGATGTTTACCTTAAATTTTAAAATCTTTATTTTTAATGTTAGAAATCTTCAGCTCGCTGAGGCAGCTCTGTGCCTTAAGGGAGCTTTCACTGAGCGCAACCGTGCACATGTGCTGATTTCTGCGCTCGCCTTCCTACCTCCCGCACCCAGGCAGCACTGTGTGTTTCAGTGCATGGTTCACCAGCAGGTGTGAAATTGTGGTCGGGGCCCAATCACGGGCAGTGAACCGTTAAGCAGCTACTCCCGGACTCACCCGCTGCGGTCTCTTGTTCACATATACTCACACGGTCGCTCACACACAGTTTCTCGCTCACACGTATGCACTCACGCACTCTCTCACATGTACACTCTCACACACGTTCTCACACACACTTTCTATTCACAAATTTTGCTTTCCCAGACTAGTTTGGAATTGGGAGCTTTCACTGTCCCACACTGTCCCTATCACTGTCTCCCCCACCCTTTCCCACTCTGTTTTTCTCACTTTCTTATGGATACCACTGAGCAGCTACAAAACATTCTGGAGAGGTAGGATGAACAGCCATAAGTCATGGCCCATAGCAGTACCAATGACATAGGTAGAAAAAGGGGTCCTGCAGGCAGAGTTTAACACGTTAGGAAAAACATTAAAAATCAGCACCTTAAAAGTAGTAATCTTTGGATTACTCCCAGTGCCACAAGCTAATGAGCATAGAATTAAGAGGTTACAGCACATGAATGTGTGGCTGGAGAAATGGTGCCATGGAAAGGGTTTAGATTCCTGGGGCATTGGGACCGGTTCTGCAGGGGATGGGACCTGTACAAGTGGACGGTTTGCACCTCAACAGGGCCGAGATAAATACCCTTGCAGGGAGGTTTGCTAGTGCTGTTAGGCAGGGGTTAAACTAGTTTGGCAGGGGAATGGGGACCTGAGGGTGAATTCAGATGGGACAATAATCAGAAATGGAAGGCAGAAAATTAGTTAATGAATCTGAAAGGCAGAGGAAACAAAGGTTCGAAAATAAAAAATGGAATTTGGCAGTGCTGAAGGGTATATACTTCAATGCAAGGAGTATAGCAAATAAAGCAGATGAGCTGAGGGCACAGATAGAAAAGTGGCAGTATGATATCATAGCTAGTACAGAAACATGGCTTAAGGAGGGACAGGAATAGCAGCTCAACGTTCCTGGTTACAGGGTTTTCAGACATGATAGGGGAATTAAAAAATGGAGGAGCAGCAATTTTGGTCAAAGAAACAATTACAGCTGTGAGAAGGGATGATATGTTAGAAGGATCATCAAATGAGGCTGTATGAATTGCGCTAAGGAACAAAAAAAAGGGGCAGTCACACTACTGGGAGTATACTATAACAATCGGGGGAGGTGGAAAAGCAAATACGTAGGCAAATCTCTGAGAAGTGCAAATACAATACGAAAATAATTGTAGGAGCTTTTAACAACCCCCATATTGACTGGGATAGTTTTGGTGCAAAAGGAATGGAAGGAACAGAATTCTTAAAAGGCATTCAGGAGAATATTTTTGGCCAGCACGTCACAAGTTCGACAAGAGAGGACATGGTCCCGGACTTAGTTTTTAGGAATTGAAGCTAGGCAGGTGCAACGTGCAGCAGTACGAGAGCATTTTGGTGGTAGTGATCATAATTCAGTTTAGTTTTATTATAATTATGCAAAAAGCCAAAAACAGTATCTGGCTCTGCATTCCCCCGCCTCCCAACAAGCTGCTAAAGACACTGTTCCCTGCACAGAAGGGCCCACAGGAGCCAACAGTTCCATTGCTCAGTTCTCTCCCCACTTTCATCACCTGCTGGCAGAGGCCCTACAACATCAGCCACCCCTTTGCTGATACAACCAGCCAATCAATAGCACTGTTACTGCTGGCTGGATGCTGAAATCATTGAAACAAGCAGGCAGCATGAAACTGGCTTGCTGTCTGCTTCATAATCAACAGGCAAGAGCTAATCGCACTCGTTTCCAGCTACTATCAAATTTAGTCCCTGAAAGGTGGTAGATTTGGTTCTGAGAGTGAGTACTAGAAGTTAATTATTTGATTGGCCTTTTTGTTAGCCCTGCATTCTTACATTTTTGAATAATCTTCATTAGCAATAACTGACAGAAATCTACAAAGTGGAAGGTAAGAATGATATGGAGAGATGAACTGTGTCATCACTGGAGAATACTCAATTTAGACTCTGCAAAACATCTTGATCAGAGGCTAATTATCTGCTGATATTAGCACTATAGTACTCTCTAATTTCATTCCCACATGGTATAAACTGACTAGACATTGGAATCCCCTGATCACTGAAATTAAAATATGAATGAATCCCTCATGCAGAAGGACCAATTCTCTGTGGGCAGAAATAATGATATTTAAAAGATAATGATATTCCACAAGTCTTTAATGATAATCAAGGTAATTCTCAACTAGATGAATTACAAAGCTACATATTTTGAAAAGCACAGTAAACAATCTACGAAAATCACCATACATAAGTTAAAACTTAGTTTCATACACTCCCAAAATTGTGTCCTTAAGGATCTACAGCCAAATAAAAAGTAAGCATCTTCACAGGTCATAATTTATTTTTTTCTTGTTTCAGGTCAAAGCTTTTTGGGCAAAAGATCAAAGCAAACCAGTCAACATTATATGGCTGGAATTGGCTGACTCATTGCCCCCATTAAGCACCCATGGGAAAGATTACTAGAAATTCCACATTCAGCCGTAAAAGACTGTTAAAAAGAGTTAACATATTTAAACTCCATGCGGCCTCTTAAAAAAAATCATGGACACACCTTGTCTTTAGAATCCCAGGATGGAATATTTTATGTCTACCTGAGAAGGCAGATGGAGCCTTGATATAACATTTCATTTGAAAGACAGCGCCTCCAACAGTCTAGATTTTTGTGCTTAAATGGTTAAGTGGGACTAAAACCCACAGCTGCCTGACTCAGAGGCAAAGTGTGCTATCAAATGAGCCACAGCTAACACTAACACTTGATTGTTCCTATTAGGAAAGATCTTCATTAATTTTATAAAACAGGATTTCCCACTTAAGTGCAAATTTCTCAAAGTCTTCAATGGATAGCAACCTATCAGTAGCAGTATCTGAATGGAAGCCAAGCGTGCATGTCACAGGAGTTTGTGATACATATAAGAGATATGTAGTACATGCACATAGTAATCATTGGTGGACTTCTTAACTCAATGAATTACTAATGCAAAGTTTGTTTTATTTAAAAAGAATAAATTCTATATTTAGAACTAACACCTCACTTTAATAAAAACAAAAAAACTGTGGATGCTGGAAATCCAAAACAAAAACAGAATTACCTGGAAAAACTCAGCTGGTCTGGCAGCATCATTTCACCCCTTTCTTGGACTCACTCAAGTTCTGTCGAAAGGTCATGAGGACTCAAAACGTCAACTCTTTTCTTCTCCGCCGATGCTGCCAGACCAGCTGAGTTTTTCCAGGTAATTCTGTTTTTGTTTTGGACCTCACTTTAATTTGTCAGATCAATTTTGATACGAAAGTGTCAAAAGGAAATTATGTTTTCCATTGAAGAAAGAGCTAAAACTCAAATTAAGAAATAGGTATGATCTTCACTTCAATTCCTTCTATCATTTTCCCTCTGGCCTTTAGAAACTTTGACCTTCTATACTGCGCCAACCAACAACTACAACAGTAACAATCTGCATTCATACAGTACCTTTAACATAGTAAAATAAGGGTCTCAAGCTCCTATAGGAGCAGTATCAATTTAAATTTGAAATCAATAGCCATAAGGCGGCATCAGTGCAGGTGACCAAAAACTTGTTCAAAGAGGTAGGTTTAAAAGAGCATCTTAAAGGGAAGAAATTTAGGGAGGGAATTCTAGAGCCTTAAACCCAGGCAGCTGAAGATGGCTAACAATTAAAATAGAGAATGCACAAGGGGTCAGAATTGGAGGTGCACAGATATCTCAACGCATTGTAGGGCTGGAGGAGGTTACAGAGATAACAAACAAGGCCATAGAGGGATTTGAAAACAAAGAATGAGAAGATTAAAACTAAGGTGTTGCTGAACTAAGGATAGCACAAACAATAGCTCACATTCACCTTAAGCATTCTTCAACACACTGGTGTTAACTTTAGGATAAATTCACCAATCTTGCCCCCATCAGCTGGGAACCACTCTTAAAGAGAATGCAGGTCAGGCAATTTGTTCTATATTGTTGTAGATATATCTTTGAAGTACATTCTCCTCAAGTACAGGTTCCCGCTGGAAGCTCGGGGTCACTGAATATGCTTAACTTACTCCACTAACTTCAAACATTTACTGCCTGTCCAATTTTCCTGCTGGATTTTTCCAGACACACTGCTTCATTCCCTTCCATTCTGGAGTCACATTTAATTTATCCTCAGTCTTTCCAAGGCTTTTTCAAATGCCTAAAATGTTTACAGAATTTTACAGCTCTTTCCAAAATTTTTAAATTAATATGCAGCCTTTTAAACGAGGTGGCCATTGCTTTGGAAAAGCAGTTAGCAATTTAATCTATTTGTTGTTCTTCATTCTTTGTTTTATTCTTAAATTGTGAAAAGCGGCTTCTCCTGTCTGAACGTACTGGACTGGATTTTTGCTGAGTTGGGCCGACTTAGGAGGTCTTTAAAAAATAGTGAGTGGGATCCAATTCTGGGATTCACACCCCCATTCCTGTTTTCAGCTATTTTTGCTGGCAATAGATAAGGGTGCAGGTAGCCAGCCCACATGCAACGCTCCTGCCCTGCTGGTTCCATTATGAGGCTGGACAGTTTAAAACCTTTTTGCAATTTTAATGAAGTCAGACCACTTTTGCAAGTAGACATGGTTCACAGTTGACCAAAGAAAGCACAAACGATGGGGGCACCCCAGTCCCAAGTGGAGAACCAAAGAAAACAGCGCCTACTCCTGGAATTCTCTCATTAGCAGGCTTTGAAATACAACAAAATTGTTTTTTCTGTTTCAATGGTTAGATGCTATATTGTAAGTTAGACGTATTTTTACTGCAGCGACTGATTATAGGGTTCTGTCCTGCAAAGGAAGTTTACATTGGGCAGCATTGTGTAAGTGTTGAAGTGCATTGCAGTACTTTTCCCTTTGGGAAGAGTACTGCAATGCACTCAAAACTGAAGAAAATACTGCTTGGGATCTTTAACATAATGATGTGAAGTGATTTAAATACCCAGAATCCTTTGAAACTGGGATAAAAAACCTTCAGCAGCTTTCATTATGGAAAAAAAGCCCCATATGCTCCTGGACTGCTTTGATTGACAAGACAGCTGGTGTAGCTTAGAAAGTAAAAGCAATTTGGTTTTTCAGTTTTAATAGACTCCATTGTTTACATTTCACAGGATTTGTTATTCCAGCTGAGTGCATTATGAATGCTTGACTGAGTTTCAAACACTTCAAAACCACTTATCTCAGCAATTATGCTGTGTTCACATTCTGATTGACAGTTTCAAGAGATTATTAAAGGATTGTTTATCTTTGAATTGGTAAGTGAAACAGTTGTTTGTTTTTACAAGATTGACCATTTGAGGGGCCTTACATTTTTTTGAATGGATTTTATGAATTAGAGTTATTATTCAGTAGGAAGTGTGTTTGAACGAGAGCTCTGTTGGATTGTTAGAAGTTTTATTCTTTTCCTCTCCATTTCGAAGCATGACACCTGAGGTCTGCCCATAGTAGGTACTGCTGAGTGGCTATGATGGGTACATGGGGGACATTTAGAGAACATGGGGCGTATAAGGAAGCATGTGGGGTATGAGGGGGCATAATGAATATGAAGGACATGGGAAGGGACATGGGGTATGAGGGAATTGGAAGGGGAATATGGGCTATGAGGAGGCATGAGGAATATGAGTCACATGTGGATTGGCTGGGAGATGAGTGGTGAGGGTTTGAGGGCCTGACATTCATCATTAAAACTGGGCCGATGTCCCAGTAAAACGGAGGCAGGCGTTTTAGCCAGCTTGGCTTACCATCTTTGGTAACCCAACAGAAAAATATGGTGGGTGAGTCCTTTTTAAAGGAGACAAGTCTGCCAATCAGGAAATTTCCTAACTCAACCTTCCCGTCTCCTCCACTAAAATCCAGCCCACTATTCCTGATGATTAACGCCATGGGATTTGAAGCGGATGAAACGTTGTGATTCTGACTTCTGGGATTCTATTTCCCTATATTACAAGTACACAATAGCGGTCTTTAAGAGCATAAAAGTTGCTACTTTTTTCAGTTCAATAACATGAAAGCGTTTGATTAGAGTATTTCAACGTATCTGTTTTTATTGGTTCTTAGCAAAATAATTTAAGGTACTGGTCAGAAGTTGCAAATGCATAGTCATTCCAGGAAAACTGCTGCAAACAGACATTCAACCAGAAAATGAAGAGGAAAACGTGAAGTAGAAAAAAATGAACATACTACCAAAATACTGGAAGAGAGAAAAAGATAAGAATCAGAGGAAAGAAATTCAAACTACTTGCTTACAAAAAGTGGAAAATGCGTGTTTTTCAAAATCATTCAAATTGCATTTGAAAATGCATCCGTGTAGCTGAAAAATCACTAAAATTATGCACTCTTATATTTTCATTAACAAATGTGGAAATTACACCTGGAATTCCATATATTCACAGAAATCTCTGTAATCTCTTCCAGCCCCACAACTCTCCGAGTTACCCCCGCTCATCTAATTCTGGCCTCTTGCACACCCCCAATTTCAATTGCTTCACCACTGCCTTCAGTTGCCCAGACCCCAATTACTGGAATATCCTCCCTATACCTGTCTTTAAGACACTCCTTAAAACCTGCTTTTGGTTTTCCGACCCAATACGTTCATAAACCAGCTCTGAAGAAGAGTCATGTGGACTCGAAACATTAACTCTGTTTCTCTCTCCACAGATGCTGCCAGACCTGCTGAGTTTTTCCAGCTTTTTCTGTATTTATTACCAATATGTTCATCTGTGGTTTGGTGTCATACTTTGATTTATACTGTGAAGCACCTTAGGATGTTTCATTAGCTTAAAAGGTGCTATATAAATAAGTTGTTGTTGTTGAAAAATCAAAGCACAATTTATGGTAATTTATCAGTGTTTTGTAGACTGGCTGGAATAGTACTGTACTAGTACTTTATTTACTGATGTTAAATGCCTCATTTAGCAATTGGATCTCGTTGCATCTTTTACAGTTAACTGCAAAGGCCTGATATATGTTGTTGAAATACAGTTAATCAAGGCCAAAGTGATTTTTAGTACTCATGATAAAATAAGTTAAAGGAAGAGAAGGACTTGGCTATACATTCATCCAAACCCCACCAGTGCAATGAGGAAAAAGGGAACATAACAAACCTACTTTCACTGTGTACAATCCACCCTCTCACAAACTCCACTCCACCAAGTTAATTATCAGCAAAAATGATCTGCATTAATGTTTTGTCCACAAAGATAATTATGAAAAATACCAGAATTTTCATCCATCTACATTTTCCTATTAACACGCTGCCTTATCCAATTCCCACGGCCCCCGTGAATTAGGATTCACTGTAAATGATGCAGTCTAGTGTGGATGTATCATTCAATCTTTAATGTGGAAGTAGAATTGTGCTTTTCTCCAAAATCAGGACATCTGAAATTCAGGCTGTCCAAAGCCAAGGTCGAGATGTGGAGGCAGTCTTATGTGAGCTATAAGTGTCCAGTAATGTAATAGATTTGAGATTGGACTAGCAATGCAGAGGGTTGAGATTTCAAATTTCATTAGGAAGCATGAAAAAGAATTCAATAAAATCTAATAATTTATGGACTGGGACCAGGAAATAGTAACCATGAAAAGCTGCTGGATTTTTGTTAGAAGGGAAACTGGCTGACAGATGTCATGAAGGGACATCACATCTATCTGACCTGGCCCACATGTGACACCAACCCCATAGTAACCAATTGACTCTTAAGGGTCTCTGAAGTGGTGTAGCAAGGAGTACAAGGAAAGGCCTATTGCTATCATCACAGGGTAACTGAAGATGAGTTATAAAGGTGATCTTTCTAAAGTCCCCCACATCTTGAGAACAGACATAAAAATGTTGAAATGGTTACCTAGTGTAAACAACATGCTCAAAATCTGTCCCTCAGCTAAATCAACCTTTGATTGTTGCCTATTGGTTGGAATTTTGCAGTCAGCAGTGAAGTGATTGTGCTCACTGCTGACCTTGAAGAACATATGAACATACAAATTAGGAGCAGAAGTAGGCCATTTAGCCCCTCAAGCCTACTGCACCATGCAATAAGACCATGGCTGATCTGGTTGTGGCCTCAATCCACTACATTCTGCCGACCTCTGATAAACTTTGACTCCCTTGTCACTTTTACAGACTTTTCATGCACTGGACCCAGGATCTTTGGTGGAGCCCATAGTTGCTAGTTCCAATGCGATCTCCGTCCAGGCCACCTTGGTCAGGTGGGAGGGTCTCCTGTTGCCATTGATCATGAAGAGCACCTCCCACCATTCCCTGAAGGCAATGGGGGAGAATCTGTATGGAGGTTTGCTGAACTATGGGAGAAAGCTTTCCACAAAGAACTAGCTATCTCTGTGGCACAGGTTTCTGCTTTCCTGGTGCCAGTTTGAATCTGAAGCCAAATCAAGAGGATCTCCAGGCATTCAGCAAAAGTGGTGTAATTAAGCAGAGTAACAGGCCACTCACACTGCAATATTCTCACAAACAGCAAACCAGGGAGTAAAATGCACTGAATTTTTCACTTTTAATTAAAATGTTACAGAGAGAAATAAATGATTGGGACATGCACATGACATTGAAGGTAAAACTGAAATATAATAAACAAACTTTTTTAAAAACTTATTTTAAAAAGCTGTGAATATTATCATAAGTTTGACACTCCATAAATATAAAATTAATTTTTCAGGGCCATGGAGGCTGTTCAGCAGTAATTGTAAATGTAGCATGCCACTAAATACCCAGTTACATCTTATTCAAAAAGGGTTTTTACCTCAAGACTAATAGCATGAAAAGGAAATTCTCATCAGTTCAGTCACTTTTATCTGATTGCAGTCTGGGGAAACTTCTGGAGAAGTGCAGAATATTACAGCTTTCCTGTTTAAGACCAATCTGACTGATCTATTCAGATTTTCAATTGCAGTTCATTAAGCTCCTTCTAAGCAACTGCTTTAAATCAGTGGGGATCTGCATTTTCTGTTCTGCTGGAAGAGATCTGTAGCTGTTAACTGCTTTGAAATTAAGTTAAGCTTCGTTCCCATTAAGCCTTAAGGAGGGCATTAAAATGAAGATTTCTCAAATCAGCTAAAGATTTTTTATAAATCTGCAGTAGAAAAACCAAATTATCTACTGAAAGTACGTCCTTACATTCATACTCATTTTTCTATACTCTATTACGACAATAGTGATGAACTATTTATTACACTGCAAGGGTGCTACCACTGGCCTAGTTCTTGAAAATGCTTCTTGTTCAACTGTGTCCTCACATTTCAATTCCTTCAGTTCTCAATTATTTATTTAAAATGTTGCGGCTTTTGTGTTGTTTCCGCTGAGGCAGAGGTTTTCTCATTTCATTCCTAAGTGTCATGCTCCAGCTGTTGTCAAGGACAGTCTTGTGATCAGAATTCTGCGCTGCTCATCTTCCTGAGCGCACACATACCAGATCTGATGTCTACCTGCATGCCAAGTTGCCAAGCCTCAGCAGTGTATCAAAAAAGTAATACTCCATTCACATACTGTCTCTAATATCTATACTGTAAGCTTTTGGAGAAAAAAATGCTCAAATACCACTGCTGCTGACTTTGTTGCTAATAGGATAACACACCCGTACAATGACTGTCATTGAAACGATCCTGCAGTTTGTTACATGAAACTTGCACTTCATTAACACAAACTAATAATAGTTGCCCCTAGCAGTACCCAAAACAGTACTGTACATTCTGATTGATTTACTGCTAAACAATCACTCCCCAAGAACAAGTCATCTGGATACTTAGTAGTACTGTCTATACTGTCATTACTTAAACTGGGAAAGCACAATTTCCCCATATTAATACGTATGAATGGAAATATAATATACATGGAGGAAGCCTTTTTTTGCCTTTTACAGCTTTATAAAAAGACTATTTTAGTGGATATCAAAACTAATTCTGGGTGTTAATTTGAAAATACATCAATAGCAATTTCAATTTCTGGGAGCTAATTTCTGAATGAAACCTGCTTTAAAATGTGCCCAGAACTGAAATCTTGTTAATGTTTGCCTATTACGGCAAAGCATTATAATGTCAGTAGCTGATATCTAACGCCATTGGTCACAGGTAGATTAGAATTTAAAACACGGTTATACCCATCCGTGATGGATTCCGTTCACCAATGGCATAACACTTTATTAAACTGTATAAGCACTTGGAGATTGGGGTCTAAATAGACACCTCCTGAGATCAAATAAAGACTATGTGTTATGGGAATATTCTGTATAATGACAGTTCCTTATAAATCCTGGATTGATGACCTTGAGGTGACGCCCGAAAAATATGCAGAAAATTTCAGATTTATTTATTTTTGAAAACTAACAGATGGTCGGGTTATGATTTGTTTTAGCATTAAAGTATGCCATGGCCATGTGTTGGACACCAGACCTGCGTGCATATGGACAATGTAACATATTGAAAAGATTATGCAAATATAAGTTTCGAAATTAAGACAAAAAGGGAGAATAAGTATTCCAGATCATTAATAACGAGCTTTTAATAAAACTGCGTTGTTTGAAATTGCGAATTTCAAAACCGTGCCCTCACACTATCACCTCTGTTAAACAGATGATCAACTGGACTTCCCAAAGCAAAAAGGGGACACTATTGATATTAAAAAGGAACCTAAGCGAACCCCATTCTGTGAAAGCGAAGGGGATTTTATGGATCCTTGTAACTTTTTGCTCTCTTACCCAACTGGGACAGTCGTGAATCAGCACTCGGACTCTGCCGAAGACATAAGCTTGGTACTCGACGAAGGCAGGAAATGTGATGTGGGTGGCAAAGCTTAGCAACCGCCTTTCTTCAATGTGCCGAATAATAGCATGTCTGCCGAAATAGGTGGTGATCAGATCCGGCTGCTGCAGGCTGTCTTCAAAGCCCGCTTTCTCATTCCCCAGAGCCACGATACGAACCGACCTGAACAAGTATAAGAAGTTACACATACAGTCAACGAACTAGCATCAGCCTGAAAATATTCCCGTGCAATACGCGGGACCGCAGCTTTTAGGGGCTTTGTGGTGTCTTTTCTTGAGATCAATCTATCCAGGCTGACTTTAGCACCGAATATAAGAGAACTGAAACTAAATAAAAACTCCAAACGGACTGTTACCGAACCGGCGTGTGCAACTTACATGATCAATGTTGTATCGGCGGCTCAACAAAAACGGGGAGCAAGCGCGGCGATTTATTCATAGTTCTTGCGATGAGGGTAACAAAGAAACGAAGTGAGCTGAACCGACTATGGCTCTTTGCCCTGACCACACAGCGTAAAATGCTGCAGCAGCAGCGGCGGCTTCATTAGCCAGTGATAGGAGGCGGTGAACTTTACTCTCCTCGTCACTTGCTTATTAGCTCAGGAAATAACCGATAGTGCTGCATGGGCACGTCGGGCAGAATCAGCGATCACTGTGGACCGGATAATTTTTTTAAAAATATATCCACAAACCCCGGTCCAGTCAGAGGCTTCTGAGTCTTGACGTCAGTGAAGCTCATCAAGCAGAGGAATTAGACTTAAATCCGTTCACAAAACACTAATGTAATCCAAGCGGCCACGGGATTTATATCCCACACATTGGGTTGCTGGCAGCGGACTGCCGAGTATCGGCTACCAGCTCTGGCTTGAATCAAAATGTTAGGAGAGGTTTCCAGTGGACCTGCCAAACGTAGTAATGCATCAGCCATGGGATAACTTTCATTCTATAAATAGCCTGGGAGAGAGAGGGGCTCAACCATATCATCACTGCAAGCACCGCATTGACCCAGTGCTCAAAATTCACCCTTCAATAAAGTACCACTACCTCTGAACTCCCAGGACATCCAACTCTACCTCACCAACACCTTTCTCAATCCCTCCACTGCTTGTCCAACAGCAAGTCCTGGATGAGTCTGACAATTCCCCCAATTGAACATTGGGAGTACTAAAACCACTATCTTCAACCTCACCACAAACTCCATTGCCAAGCTTCCAGTTCTATCTTTCTCCCTTGGCCACTGTCTCGGGCTGAACCAGGTAGTTTACAATCTCAGTGTCCCATTTGACCCTGACAAAAGATTCCAAACTCCATTTATCCCCTCCATCACAAAAACATTGCTCGTCTGCAGCTCCGCCTCAAGCCCATCTGCTGCTGAAATCCTCACCCATGTTTTATATTACCTCTAGATTCAATTATGCAAATACTGTCCTAACCAACCTCCCATCTTCCACCCTCCATAAACTTGAGCCCCTCCAACACTCTGCTGCCTGTATCCTACCTCACATCCAAACTCATTCACCCAACACACCTGTGTTTGCTGACCTACATTGGCTCCCAGTCCCCAACACATCAATTTTAAATTTCACGTGCTTACCTTCAAATCCCTGCATGCTCTCTCATCTCCCTATTTTTGCAACCTCCTCCTGCTCTATAACCCTATGAGAAATTTGCAATCTCTCAACTTAGCCTCTTATGCATTCTGCACTTCCTTCATTCCACCTTTGTTGGCCATGCCTTCTGCCATCTAGGCCATAACCTCTGAAATTTCCTGCCTAAGGTATTCCACATATCCTACTCTCTCTTCTCCCCAAGGCACACCTTAGAACCTATGTCATTGAATAAGTTTTTAGTCACTCTTTGGCTTGAAGTCAATTATTGTCACATTATTCTCTTGTGAAGCACCTTGGGATGTTTTACTATGTTGAAGGTGCTACACAAATACATATTGTTGAATGCTTCTTTTTCTCTGCATTAAGGACCCATTAACAAAATCAGAAAAACATGCTGTTTGAAATGGAATTTCATAGAATTAATTTTTGAAGCATGCTGTTATGACCAGGTTAACAGGGGTGAACTGACTGCTCTCTTTGTCCCACTCCTGAGTTGGTTACAACATAGTTTGAATTTAAAAGGGAGATGATATTGCCAATTCAATATATTTATTTAACTGTGTATAGCTCAGTGCAAGAAATAAGCAGCCAGGTTTCTGAAGTTAGCAAGTAAAGAGTTTGTTTTATTGCTAAAACTTGCTCAGGCAAAAATGCAGAAATTATTAACAAAGAGGTTCAAAATATGTCCAACTGCCCACTAATGCAAACACAATCTTGCCAAGCATACAAAAAGGATGTAAAGCTTGCAGGGTATCAGATATTTTAAAAAAAACTTGGCCAAGACACAAATAACTTCAGAAAAACATGATTCACAGAGTGTCTAGATGCTTGTTCATCGCTGAAGGACCCCAGTCCATATTAGCTGCTGGTTCTTGAGGTACTCACTGGAGCAGTGGTGATGATTTAGAATTATCCTTAAGAACCCTAGGTTTGCAGCAATGAGGTCTTCTGGTGGGTATTTCAAGTCACAAACTGCTCAGCTTTGATGAGAGAGGTTTCAGAAGAAGGAGAAATACAGTAAGGTTCGTTTCCCTGTGGCAATCTCTATCTTACTATCCTAACTCTAGTACATTTTCACCCAAGAGCTGGATCATGTAATGTCTCTCTGAGGTCTCCAAAGGACGGAATTGACTCAGATTTGCACTAAGTGCAAGAAATAAGAATGTTTTACCTGCCAACCACAATGGCAGCTTTTCACACTGTATTGTCCCAATCCCACCTCAATAATCATGCATTCCTGGGAAGCACGCTGTTATGATGGCAGGCGGGCTCCGATTCATGTGCCATAATGTCATCTTGTCACTTCCTCATGCCAGGCGCATATCTAAAGTGCAGTCATGTGCATACCTCTCAGTGCTTCCAGCCCAGGACTGCTGCACAGAAGACATGTCCTCGTAAGGCAAGAAGACTGCAGCCCCCAGTTTAGTGACATGTCCCTCGAGTGCCTTTTGAATGCCTTGGAGGCTGCTGTGATGTCCTCTACCCCGGCTCTGGTTGTAGGAGGGGCAGCAACATTACCAATCCAGCTTGGAAGGTGGTGGCAGTGGTGGTCAGCGCCAACACCCTGTAAAAGAGAAAAGCCACCCAGTGCCAAAAGAGGATGAATGATCTCCTCTGTTCCACCAGGGTAAGTCACTCTTTTTATCACTCCCAACTCTCACACTCACAAACCCATCATACATCCATCCACAGGGATCTCACTTACTACCAGTTCAAGGGGCATCACCATTCACTCTCTCACACATACCCTCGATGACTATGCATGACACCCTCTATGGACTATATTGCAGGGCTACACCAGACTAGTCCAGGCATGTGTACCTCAATTTCAGCTTCCCGATGGTTTGCTCCACCAAGTTGCAAGCTGCAGCATAAGCCTCATTATACCATCGCTCTGCTGCAGTCTGAGGCCGCCACACATGTGTCATCAGCCAAGTCCTTGCATAGCCCTTGTCCCCAAGGAACCATCCCTGCAGCTTCTGCGGAGCCTGGAAGACATCAGGGATATGAGATCAACTGAGAACATATGAGTCATGGACATTCCCTGGGAACTGTGCACAGAACTGCAGGATGTGTTTGTGGTGGTCGCGCACCAGCTGAACATTCAATGAATGGAAGCCCTTGCAGTTGATATAGTTGACCACCTGTTGCCATGGAGATCTGAGCATCACGTGAATGCAGCTGATGGCACCCTGCACCTGTAGAGATCTGGGCAAATCCCAGTGCTCTTACATCCTGGCTTTTCAGGTCCTGGGCGAAATGCACAAAGTTGTGTGCCTTCGCAAAGATGGTGTCGGTGACCTCATGGATGCATTTGTGGGTGGAGGCTTATGATATCCCACAGAGGTCACCTGTAGAGCCCTGAAAGGGGGCCACTGGCATTGAAATTGAGCACCGTGGTCACTTTCATGCCCACTAGCAGTGGATGTCCCCGTGGAGCGAAATACTGCAGCAGGTGGCAGATGTGACTGACCAGTTCCCTGGACATGCACAGTCTTTGATGACACTAGTTCTCTGTTATCTGCAGGAATGAAAGGCGGTGTCTATAGACCCTAGGTCTAGCTAGACAGCGACCAGCAATAATACGCTGTGGCCCTTCAGCATCGTGTGCAGGAGCCCCAGCCGCCCTTTCTTCCTGAGGGTAATTCTCCTCCTCTGCCTAGCCATGTGCCTCCATTACTCTCTTCTCCTTTGTCTCCGCTCTCTGTAAGCCATGAGGCATGCAGTTAGGTCACCAGGCTCTATGTTCCTGATGTACTCCTCCTGCAGGATGAAAGAGAAAGACACGTGGGTTAGCATGGATGTTCTGAGAACCTCTCTTGGTTAAGTCTGAATGCCCCTTATCACATCCCAGAGAGTACTGGCCACCACTTAGATGGGCAGAATTTAGTGCACTACATAGTTGCCCGAAACCTCACCCACCTTCGCCCCACTCCACTTGACAGATTGGCAGCAGCTTTGCCCATTGGACTGCATGCTGTGCTCTTAGCTCAGGCTCAGGCATTCTCCTAACCCTCACTGCAAGGTTGCACTGTTAGCTTGAACCATGGGGGAGACTGGTCCAAACTAGGATAATGACATTGCAAGGGGCTGACTGCTCCATGGCCAATTTTAGCAAGGAGATTGTACAACATGCAACTGTTCTGCAGGCCACTAAAATGTTCATTAGTTTGCAGCCTGTGCCCGAAGGGTGAAAAGCTCTGGAACATTTGATGGCACTTTCAGACTTCTGCATTCCTTGAGTGGACAGATAAGCTAGGGGCCCGACTCCAAGCATGTCAATGTGGCTGTGCCTGAACTGCCTGAGCTGTGGAGGAATGCTCACTTTATGCAAAGTTTCCCTGATGTGTGGCCACTTCCCTCCACCCCACCGACCCCCACACATGCTTGTGCACTACCATTAACCGCAGTGCAGCCCTTGGCCCCTCTCCCCCGAACTTGCCTCAACCCCCATGCAGCCCTTGCCCCGGCATCGCACTGTCAGCCAGCCGGGAAAAATCGACCTGCATGTGCCCTCGCCTGAATGTGTGACGCCTCAACCTAGAGGTCCAACAGGCAACCCTTGCGAGCGCTGTGCAACATTACATTGCACTTACTGCCGAGTTGCCCTCGAAGTGCAGCTTGCCAGGCGCACACTTTATATATGCTATTGTGAAACACGTTAGTGTGGTGCTCAGATGATCCAGCACTGGGAGCCTGATTCTGGCTAGCTGGGCTTAGAATGATATGCAGATGTATTACAATGAAGCTCCCAATGTCCAACAACGGAAAACGCAGCCCGCCATTGACGGGCAGAGCGGACAATTGAAAACTATTTCACGACATTGTGAAACCAATTTTTGGCCTTCCCGCTCACACCTGTCATGACGCCCAACCCCAGCGGGCCTGGAAAATTCCGCCCATAGACTTTGTGTCTCCATAAAAGTAGCTTGTGTCCTTTGCAAATGCAACATAGTAGCTGCTGTAAGCCAGTATCCTTTCCTTAGGAAAAGTGCTCTTTTCAAAAAAAAGTTCAATACACGTGTATGTTCACTGCTGACGTTTTAAATTAATATTTTATATAACACATCTTCATAATAATGCATTTAAAGAAAAAAAGTCTCCATTTACATAGTGCCTTGAACAATATCAAAAAAGCTTTACTAGCAGTAAAGTACTTTTGAAATGGAGTCATTGTAACCTAGGGATTACTAGTGCGATAAACATGGTGTGGATACTGGGAGAACTCTTATGCTTCTTTTTGAATGGTGCCAAGGAATCTTTCATACCACCTGAAAGGCAGAATTCAGCTTAGCATTTCATCAGGAAAACGCTGACAGTGCAGTACTCTCTCAGTACTACACTGAAGATTAAGCCTGGAATATGTGCTCAAGAAATGACTCCAGAACTACAAAATTCCAAACTAAATTTCAAAGGGATGTAAGAGAAAATGAATAAGATCCCAATTTAAAGTTTTCCTCATTGCACAATATATATTGTTCATGTTAAAGGGAAATCATCAAAAATGTCCATCAAAATGTTTTCATGTTTCTTCACTCAACAAAATTACAGTTGAAATTGTTACACCAAGAAAATGTTGTCATCACAATTGTATATATTGTCACAACAAGAATGTATCAATGGTAATGGCAACATTACTCCATCAAGCTGTATATATCCTTTATTATGGACAATTCTTGCAATGAAAAGGCTTAGTCTACAATTTTTAACTTAAGATACGTTGGAATCAAAAGTACAAAGTTACAATTATAGGACATGAATTTTCAAGCTCAGAATAAGTGGATTATTTATGGATACTAAATTTAAATTTAAAAAGTTATAATTTTATTTGAGATTAAGATTCACAAGAATAGACTTCTATTTTTATAAGCAACTTGTAAGACAAATTCAGTAGTTTCCCTTAATAGTGCTGATACCATGTTTGTAATAACATTGTTAGAAAGCACACAACTGCTCACCTTATATTACTCGGTCTGTCATTTTGAGTGCAGCGAATTAAGAAGGGCCAGCAAGAGTTGCATGATGTCATCACACCTCAGGAACTTCTAACTACACATTGAGATTTGTTCTCAGCTTCTGTCTCACATGTAATTTCTAACTGGGCTGGAAAGAACTCACAAAATTAAATCATGAATTGGGTCTTGCATTATCATAAGTAGATATAACATACATTGCCCTGTAACATAGCAAAATAATTCTCAATGTTACTGAAGTTCAAATCATACAGTGCAGTATTGTTTCAGTTTGGATCACACATTACTAATCATGCAGGCTGAATACAGGAGTATGCCATATGACACTATGATGCCTACTAATAACAAAAATAGATTCCAGGAACTGAATAAATAACATCACAAACTCTACCAGTTAAAACACTATTATTAACATAGATGGAGAGCTCCAATGGTGTATAACATCTTCAAGTTCAAATGGTGTTAATCTGTTGAAGATTAATTTTGACAATTTGTGAAGTATTTTTTTTTATTCATTCATGGGATGTGAACTTCGCTGACTAGACCAGCATTTATTGCACATCCCTAATTGCCCTTGAGAAGGTGGTGGTGAGCTGCCTTCTTGAACTGCTGCAGTCCATGTGGTGTAGGTACACCCACAGTGCTGTTAGAAAGGGAGTTCCAGAATTGTGACCAGCGACAGTGCAGGAACGGTCTGGATGGTGAGTAACTTGGAGGGGAACTTCCAGGTGGTGGTGTTCACATCTATCTGCTGCCCTTGTCCTTCTAGATGGTAGTGGTCTTGGTTTTGGAAAGTACATTCTAAGGAGGCATGGTGAGTCCCTGCAGTGCATCTTGTAGCTGGTACACACTGCTAGTACACATGATAACTCTCAATGTGCTCATGTTTTACAACAATCACCAATTTGTATTATCTCATTTTAAAAATGTTTTTCCTACATGGTCATTTAGAAACACTGGGATTTGAAAGAAATTTTGGGCAGTTTTCTAAGATGTTGAGTCTCTGCCACCCTTGTATTACTCATGGATTTTGAAAGGACAGAGCTGTGGCACCTGGTGCAGACTTATGCATTATAACTGTCTTTAACTGAAATGACAGTGATATAATGGCAAAAACAGAATTATCTGGAAAAACTCAGCAGGTCTGGCAGCATCGGCGGAGAAGAAAAGAGTTGACGTTTCGAGTCCTCATGACCCTTCGACAGAGTTCTGTCGAAGGGTCATGAGGACTCGAAACGTCAACTCTTTTCTTCTCCGCCGATGCTGCCAGACCTGCTGAGTTTTTCCAGGTAATTCTGTTTTTGTTTTGGATTTCCAGCATCCGCAGTTTTTTGTTTTTATGTAGTGATATAATGGCACCTCGTGTCCCATTTCCCTTTCTCAAAACCAACCAGGTGTCTATTTGGAATAACACCCAGAAGAAGTGAGCTTTAGGGCTTGTTCCCAGCCCTATTCATTCTGCAGGATCTGAGCAGGACTTGGCTGCTACCTGTTAGAGCCATGCAGAAAATTGGCACCTTCTATTGCAAGTGCAGCAAAAAGAGGCTCAAGGCTGAAGGCCTCCCTGACTGCTGCTTCACACCCACAGCCAAAGGCACACAATTACCAGCAGCCATGCCTCTCAACCTGAACAAGAGCTGGATTTCACCCTGGATCCCAACACCCAACCCCCACTTGCCCCCAACTCTGTTTTCAGCCACAAGGGTCTGTCATGGGGTGGTATGCTGCTGGAGTACATCAGGTCTTGGATAAAGATTTGGATCCACAAATACAACCGAGTTCACAGCAGATCAGGTGGAGTGAACTTTGGGTGTGTTCCACCTAGGGTGGCCAACTCTGGCTGAACATATTCGGGAGATGTTGACAGAAGTAACGTCATGAAAGCTGGCAGCATGGCACGAGTGACTTCTAAGGGGCTGCGAGAGAAAAAAATAAATCCCTGGAGAAAGATTCCTGCTGTGAACATCCCTGTTTGCACAGAGTGTAAAATATATCTCTTTTATACAGAGCAGACCTGAGAGTTCAACATTATCCAATCACTGCAGTTTTGTGTAAACCACCAATGATGCAGGATTTCAATTACAAAAACAGAATTACCTGGAAAAACTCAGCAGATGTGGCAGCATTGGCAGAGAAGAAAAGAGTTGACGTTTCGAGTCCTCATGACCCTTCAGCAGAACTGGGTGAATCCAAGGAGGGGGGTGAAATATAAGCTGGTTTAAGGTTGGGGTGGGGGGGTTGGGGGTGGGGGGGCGGTTGGGTGGGGGGAGAGAAGTGGAAGGGGGTGGTGTGGTTGTAGGGACAAGTAAGCAGTGATAGGAGCAGATCATCAAAAGATGTCACAGACAAAAGAACAAAAGAACACAGAGGTGTTGAAGTTGGTGATATTATCTAAATGAATGTGCTAATTAAGAATGGATGGTACGGCACTCAAGGTATAGCTCTAGTGGGGGTGGGAGGGGCATAAGAGATTTAAAAATAATGGAAATAGATGGGAAAAGAAAAATCTATATAAATTATTGGAAAAAACAAAAGGAAGGGGGAAGAAACGGAAAGGGGTTGGGGATGGAGGAGGGAGTTCAAGATCTAAAGTTGTTGAATTCAATATTCAGTCCGGAAGGCTGTAAAGTGCAAAGTCAGAAGATGAGGTGCTGTTCCTCCAGTTTGCGTTGGGCTTCACTGGAACAATGCAGCAAGCCAAGGACAGACATGTGGGCAAGAGAGCAGGGTGGAGTGTTGAAATGGCAAGCGACAGGGAGGTTTGGGTCATTCTTGCAGACAGACCGCAGGTGTTCTGCAAAGCAGTCGCCCAGTTTACATTTGGTCCAGGGAGAGGTAGGAGAGGAAGGATCTTGGACCATGACCCCACCATTGAACATCAAGCCATTGTTTCCAGGACTGTCACTGACCTCATCTCCTCTGGAGATCTTCCTCCCACAGCTTTCAACCTGATAGTCGCCAAACCTCGGACGGCCTGCTTCTACCTCCTATCCAAAATCCACAAACAGAATTGTCCCGGTAGACCGATCGTGTCAGCTTGCTCCTGCCCCACGGAACTCATTTCTCGTTATCTTGACTCCCTTCTCTCTCCCCTTGTCCAGTCCCTTCCCACCTACATCTGTGATTCCTCTGACATCTTACGTCACATCAACAATTTCCAGTTCCCTGGCCCCAACCGCTTCCTCTTCACCATGGACGTCCAATCCCTCTACACCTCCATCCCCCACCAGGATGGTCTGAGGGCCCTTAGCTTCTTCCCGAACAGAGGTCGGAACAATCCCCATCCACCACTACTCTCCTCCGTCTGGCTGAACTTGGTCTCACACTGAACAATTTCTCCTTCAACTCCTCTCACTTCCTCCAAATAAAAGGTGTGGCTATGGGTAACCGCATGGGCCCCAGCTATGCCTGTCTCTTTATGGGGTATGTGGAACATTCCTTGTTCCAGTCCTACTCCGTCCCCCTTCCACAACTCTTTCGCCGGTACATCGATGATTACTTCAGTGCTGTTTCATGCTCTCGTCGGAACTTGGAAAAATTTATTAATTTTGCTTCCAATCTCCACCCCTCCATCATTTTCACGTGGTCCATCTCTGACACTTCCCTTCCCTTCCTTGACCTCTCTGTCTCAATCTCTGGTGATAGACTGACCACCAACATCCATTACAAGCCTACTGACACCCACAGCTACCTCAACTACAGCTCCTCACACCTCGCTTCCGGTAAGGACTCCATCCCATTCTCTCAGTTTCTTTGCCTCCGTCACATCTGTTCTGATGATGCTACATTCAAAAACAGTTCCTCTGACATGTCGTCCTTCTTCCTTAACTGAGGTTTTCCACCCACGGTCATTGACAGAGCCCTCAACCGTGTCTGGCCCATCTCCCACGCATCCACCCTCATGCTTTCTCCTCCCTCCCAGAAAAATGATAGGGTCCCCCTTGTCCTCACTTATCACCCCACCAGCCTCCGCATTCAAAGGATCATCCTCCGCCATTTCCGCCAACTCCAGCATGATGCCACCACCAAACACGTCTTCCCTTCACCCCCCCCCCACAGCGGCATTCCATAGGGATCGTTCCCTTAGGACATCCTGATCCACTCCTCCATCACCCCCTACTCCTCAACCCCCACCTACGGCACCTCCCCATGCCCACACAAAAGATGCAACACCTGCCCCTTCACTTCCTCTCTCCTCTCTGTCCAAGGGCCCAAACACTCCTTTCAAGTGAAGCAGCATTTCACTTGCATTTCCCCCAACTTAGTCTACTGCATTCATTGCTCCCAATGCGGTCTCCTCTACACTGGAGAGACCAAACGTAAACTGGGCGACTGCTTTGCAGAACACCTGCGGTCTGTCCGCAAGAATGACCCAAACCTCCCTGTCGCTTGCCATTTCAACACTCCACCCTGCTCTCTTGCCCACATGTCTGTCCTTGGCTTGCTGCATTGTTCCAGTGAAGCCCAACGCAAACTGGAGGAACAACACCTCATCCTCCGACTAGGCACTTTACAGCCTTCCGGACTGAATATTAAATTCAACAACTTTAGATCTTGAACTCCCTCCTCCATCCCCACCCCCTTTCCATTTCTTCCCCCTTCCTTTTGTTTTTTTCCAATAATTTGTATAGATTTTTCTTTTCCCATCTATTTCCATTATTTTTAAATCTTTTATGCCCCTCCACCCCCACTAGAGCTGTACCTTGAGTGCCATACCATCCATTCTTAATTAGCACATTCGTTTAGATAATATCACCAACTTCAACACCTCTGTGTTCTTTTGTTCTTTTGTCTGTGACATCTTTTGATGATCTGCTCCTATCACTGCTTACTTGTCCCTACAACCACACCACCCCCTTCCACTTCTCTCCCCCCACCCAACCACACCACCCCACCCCCCCCCCAACCCCAACCTTAAACCAGCTTATATTTCACCCCTCTCCTTGGATTCACCCAGTTCTGTTGAAGGGTCATGAGGACTCGAAATGTGAACTCTTTTCTTCTCCGCTGATGCTGCCAGACCTGCTGAGTTTTTCCAGGTAATTCTATTTTTGTTTTGGATTTCCAGCATCCGCAGTTTTTTGTTTTTATCAGCATTTCAATTAACTGCCCTGAGGTTCAATTTGTCCTAAAGTGGAAACTTGAAAAAATCTTGCAATTCCTGCCTGCATTAAAATCCCATGAAGATTGATATTTTCCTCCCACCAAAATAAAATCCCGTTAGGATCAGCTTCTGACCAAAAGATGAAGAGGGAGAAACTCATTCTACTGGCACCACAGATTTACATCGATTCCTCAGGGACAGACACTCATTGAAAACATGAAAACCGCCCTGCAGCACTGTTTGCCTGTTCGTCCCTGGGAAATCAATGTAAATCAGCAGAGCAGGTGGAGCAGGTTTCTCACCCAAAATCCCACTAAAATCAATCTCTTTTTCCCTCAACACCACCACCACCACCACCCCCCCAAAACAAAATCCCACTAGGATCTACTTCTATCCCATCTCCATCCTGGGATCACCTGCATTAACTCAGATGACCCAGCCCCACAAGGCTGATTTGCTGCGAGCTGTGGGCAGTGAGCAGGAGGAGGGGGAAATGTCTCGGAATCAGCACCGATTCTCCAACATCATCTGTGGCTTAGAAACAAGCTCCATTTGTGTGGATTGCAGGAGCAGAGGCTAAGGTGACTCCACCCACCCCACACCCACACAAACACACATTAAAAACAAATAGAAACTAATAACAAATGTTGAAAGTTTTCTCATCAGTGAATGCAGTTTAACTTTTTATGTATATTCTCACATCGTTAAAACCAGGACACCCAATAGAGAAATCAGTCAGTCACTTATCAATACTATTAGGTTAGTTTGCCCTTGTGGCAGTGCTCCTAGCTTTACTTCTTTCTCTTCTCGAGGTCGAGGCTCAGGGCTGGTGGAACGCAAGCAGCACAGCAACATTTGTGAGCGCAGTATTTGTGTTTGTCAGCTTACGGTTTTGTCACTGCGCTGCAAAGGCACTCAGATCACCGTTTTCAATGAAGGATGACGGGACAGAGATTCAGCATGAATTATGAGCTTGAAATGTTGTCTTCAAATCTCCTGCATTGCTTTTAATAGCTGCCAGGAGATTGGTGACGAATCCGGTAGACTCCCAGCCATTCCAGGAGGATTGGCAAACATAGTCCCGCCTGACCCGGAGCCAGATCCTCTGATAGATGGTGGGGGAGGAGGAAATTAGGTTCCAGTTATAATTTGTTCCATAAGAATATATCAACACAACAACAGTAATATTGATACAAAGTGAATTTGTTTTGCAACAGCAAAATGACATAACTGCTAGGCTGGGAGTGTGGCAGGTGGTGAGGGAATCAATAAGAGGGAAAAATATACTTGACCTCATCCTCACCAACCTGCCTGCCGCAGATGCATCTGTCCATGACAGGATCAGTAGAAGTGACCACCGCACTGTCACTGTGGAGACGAAGTCCCGCCTTCACATTGAGGATACCCTCCATTGTGTTGTGTGGCACTACCACTGTGCTAAATGGGATGAACAGATCTAGCAACTCAAGACTGGGCATCCATGAGGTGCTGTGGGCCATCAGCAGCAGTCCTGCCACATCCAGTTGTGAATGGTGGTGGACAATTAAACAACTCACTGGAGGAGGAGACTCCACAAATATTCCCATCCTCAATCTTGCAAAAGATAAGGCTGAAGCATTTGCAGCCGAGTGGATGGTCCATCTTGGCCTCCTCCAAAGATCCCCAGCATCACGGATGCCTGTCTTCAGTCAATTCGATTCACTCCACGTGATATAAGAAATGGCTAAAGGCACTGAATACTGCAAAGGCTATGAGCCCTGACAATATTCCGGCAATAGTAATGAAGACTTGTGCTCCAGAACTTGTCACGTCCCTGGCCAAGCTGTTCCAGTACAGCTACAACACTGGCATCTACCTGGCTATGTGGAAAATTGCCCAGGTATGTCCTGTACACAAAAAGCAGGACAATTCCAACACAGCCAATTACCACCCCATCAGTCAACTCTTGATCATCAGTAAAGTATTGGAAGGGCTCATCAACAGTGCTATCAAGTGGCACTTGCTTAGCAATAACCTGCTCATTGACACCCATTTGGGTTCCACCAGGACCACTCAGCTCCTGACCTCATTACAGCCTTGGTTCAAACATGGACCAAAGAGCTGAACTCCCAACGTGAGGTGAGAGTGACTGCCCTTGATTTCAAGACAGCATTTGACTGAGTGTGGCATCAAGGAGTCCGAGCAAAACTGGAGTCAGTGGGAATTAGCGGGAAATCTCTCCACTGGTTGGAGTCATACCTAGCACAGAGGAAGATGGTTTTGGTTGTTGGAGGTGGGTCATCTCAGCTCCAGGACATCAGTGCAGGAGTTCCTCAGGGTAGTGTCCTAGGCCCAACCATCTTCAGCTGCTTCATCAATTACCTTCCTTCCATCATAAGGTCAGAAGTTCACTGATGATTGAACAATGTTCAGCACCATCCTCAGATACTGGAGCAGTCCATGTCCAAAGCAGCAAGACTTGGACAATAAACAGGCTTGGGCTGACAAGTGGCAAGTGACATTTGCACCACCCAAGTGTCAGGCAATGACCAAATCCAACAAGATAGAATCCAACAATCACCCCTTGATATTAAATGATATTACTATCACTAAATCCCCCACTTTCAACATAGGGGGTTACCATTGATCAGAAACTGAACTGAACTAGCCATATAAATACTGTGGCTATGAGAGCAGGTCAGAGGCTAGGAACCCTGCGACGAGTAACTCACCTCCTGACTCCCCAAAGCCTGTCCACCATCTACAAGGCACAAGTCAGGAGTGTGATGGAATACTCTCCACTTGCCTGGATGAGTGCAACTCCCACAACACTCAAGAAGCTTGACACCATATAGGACAAAGCAGCCCGCTTCATTGGCACTACATCCACAAACATTCACTCCCTCCACATCAACGCACAGTAGGAGCAGTGTGTACCATCTACAAGATGCACTGCAAGAATTCACCAAGACTCCTTCAACAACACCTTCCAAACCCACGACCACTACCATCTAGAAAGACAAGGGCAGCAGATAGATGGGAACACCAGATGAGGAGTTCCACTCTAAGTCACTCACTATCCTGACTTGGAAATATGTCGCTGTTCCTTCATTGTTGCTGGGTCAAAATCCTGGAACTCCCTCCTTAACAGCACTGTGGGTATACCTATACCACATGGACTGCAGCGGTTCAAGAAGGCAGCTCACCACCACCTCCTCAAGGACAACTAGAGATGGGCAATAGATGCTGGCCCAGCCAGCAAAGCCCACATCCCGTGAATGAATAATAAAAAAAAGGTGTGAGAATTCTCCTAATCACACACCATGAATTTGGTGGGAGACTGACACATCCGCCGGGGAAATTAAATAAATGGCTTAATTTTGAGTTATACAGCCCGAGGGGCTCTCAACAGTCCCCAGCCCCTCGATGCACTGTGGAAGAAAGGTCTTAGACCACGACGCTTCCCCATTGCGCCTTTGTGGCGGCTGCCCCAAGCTTTAGTGCGTCCCTCAGCACGTAGTCCTGGACCTTGGAATTTGCCAGTCTGCAACACTCGGTTGTGGACAACTCTTTGCGCTGGAAGACCAACAAGTTACGGGCAGACCAAAGAGCGTCTTTCACCGAGTTGATGATCCTCCAGCTGCAGCTGATGTTTGTCTTGGTGTGTGTCCCTGGAAACAGCCCGTAGAGTACAGAGTCCTGTGTCACAGAACTGCTCGGGATGAACCTCGACAGAAACCACTGCATCTTTCTCCAGGCCTTCTTTGCAAAGGCACAGTCCACAAGGAGGTGAACAACGGTCTCTTCCCCACCACAGCCACCTCGAGGGCAACGTGCAGAGGGGATGAGACTCCTGGCGTGTTGGAAGGATCTGATGGGAGGGCCTTACTCACCACCAGCCAAGCTACATCTTGGTGCTTGTTGGAAAATTCTGGCGATGAGGCATTCTGCCAAATGACTTTGACAGTCTGCTCGGGGAACCATCCCACAGGATCCACCCTCTCCTTTTCCCGCAGGGCCTCTAAGACTTTACATGCCGACCACTGCCTGATGGACTTGTGGTCAAAGGTGTTTTTCTGCATAATTATTTCCACGAGGGACAGGTGGTACAGCACAGTCCAACTACTTGGAGCGTTCCGCGGCAGCATGGCCAGATCCATCCTTTGCAACACCAGGAACAGGTAGATCCTCAGTACGTAGTGACACTTGGTGTTTGCGTACCGAGGGTCTACGCACAGCTTGATGCAGCTGCACAAAAAGGTGGCCAACAGTATGAGGGCGATGTTGGGCACGTTTTATCCCCCTTTATCTAGAGGCTAGTACATCACGTCCCTGTGGACACAATCATTTTCGACCTCCAGATAAAGTGAAAGATGACTCGGGTGATCGCCATCAGGCAGGACTCTGGAGCAGGCCAGACCTGCAACAGTGAGAGTGCCTCACACCTGATGACCAGGTTCTTACCCGCAATGGAGAGGGAGTGTCGCTCCCACATGCCCAGTTTTCTTTTCACCGTAGACACTCGCTCCTTCCAGTTTCTAACGCATGCCCCAGTCCCTCCGAACCATATCCCCAGCACCTTCAGGCCATCAGCCCTGACAGTGAAGGGGACAAAGGATTGGTCAGCCCAGTTCCCAAAGAACGTGGCCTCGCTCGTCCCACGATTTACCTTGGCTCCTGAGGCCAGGTCGAACTGGTCGCAGATGTGGATCAGTCTGCGCACCGACAGCGGATCTGTCCATGTACAGGGAGACTTTAACCTGAGTGCCTCCACTGCCTGGGATTGTCACTCCTCTTATGCCCGGATCCTTCCTGATGGACTCAGCAAAGTGTTCTATACAACACACAAACAGGACAGGGGAGAGAGGGCAGCCCTGCCTGACTCCAGATTTAATTGGAAAGCTATTTGATTCCCACCCGTTGATTGAGACTGCGCTACTGACGTTAGTGTAGAGCAGTTGGATCCAATTGCGAATTCCCTCCCCAAACCCCATTTTGGAGAGCACATCCACCATGTAGGTGTGTGATATTCTGTCAAAGGCCTTCTCCTAATCCAGGCTGATGAGGCATGTGTCCACACCCCTGTCTTGCACATAGGCAATCGTATTCCTGAGGAGCACAAGGCTGTCAGAGATCTTTCTGCCCAGCACAGCGCAGGTCTGGTCAAGGTGGATCACCAATTCCAGAGCGGACTTGACCCAAATGGCAATGACCTTGGACAGAATCTTATAGTCCACATTCAACAGTGAAATGGGTCGTCAATTTCTAATTTCCTCCCTTTCCCCCTTGTGCTTATAAATGAGGGTGATGATGCCTTTCCTCATGGATTCTGACATGTTGCCGGCCAGAAGCATACTCTTGTACGCTTCTAGCAGGTCTGGGCCGATCCAGTCCCACAGAGCCGAATAGAACTCCGTTGGCAAGCCGTCGCTTCCGGGAGTCTTACTCTTCTTGAAGGACTCAAGGGCCTTAGTCAGTTCGTCAGGAGTTAGCGGTTTGTCCAGGCTCTCCCGTGTACTGTCGTCTAAGACCTCCGTGATAGAGGACAGGAAGGACTGGGAGGCTGTGCTGTCTGTGGACTTCACGTCATACAATCCGGCATAAAAGGATTTGCTGAGCCTCAAAATGTCGGACCGCGATGACTTTACTGAGCCGTCTTCTTCCTTCAGGCGGCTGATCACAGAGCTCTCTCTGTGTACCTTTTGGAAGAAGAAACATGAGCATGTCTCATCCTGCTCCACGGAGCGGACTCTGGAACAGAAGATGATCTTGGAGGCTTCCAAGGCCAACAGCGAGGCTTGCTGGCTCTTCACCTCTTGGAGTTCCTCCTTGACATCGACCCCCATCGACTGCAGCCGGAGCAGGTCCTGCATGTTTTTCTGGCGTTGGGACATTTCTCTCTGTTCCTTTCTAGCTTTCTGGGCGCCTTTGAGGATGAAAAATCTCTTGATGTTTCCCTTGATCGCTTCCCACCAGTGTGTCAGGGACTAAAAGAGGGGTTTCACGGTTCTCCAATCTTTGTAATCCTTCTTGAGCTCCTCAATGTTCTCTGGGGTCAGCAGTTGCACGTTTAGCTTCCATGCCCCCTGCCCACCCTCTGGTCTTCCTCTAAGTGACAGTCAGCCATTAGGAGGAAGTGGTCAGAGAAGAACACCGGCTTGATGTCGGTGGATCTGACTGTGAACGCACGGGACACAAACAGCAAGTCTATCCTGGAATGGTTGGACCTGTCTGACCGTGACCAGGTGTATCTACGCTGCGCTCTGTCTGCAGGGTTGCTGAAGACATCGTGCAGCTTGGCATCCTTTACTGTTTCCATCAGGGATCTGGACATAGTGTCCAATCTGTTGTTGGTCCTGCTGGATCGCCCAGCCACATCGATGATGCAGTTGAAGTCACCGCCCAGAATGACTGGCCTGGAGGTTGCCAGCAGCAGTGGGGGTTGCTGAAAGACCGCCAGCTGCTTACCCTTTTGTGCCTGGGCATACACGTTAATTAACCGGAGTGGGGCATTCTTGTACATTACGTCTGCTACGTGGAGGCACCCGCCCACCACCTCCTTAACCTTGGAGACGGTGAAGTTGCCTCCCCGCAGCAGAATACCCAGGCCGGAGGAACGAGAGTCGTTTCCTCCCGACCAGATCGATGGCCCATGGGACCACCATCGTGACCATTGCCTATAGGAGCTGAGGTGCAGTAACGCACACTCGTGCAGAAACAGCAGGTCAGCTTTGACCTTGGCAAGGTAGCCCAATGTCGCAACACATCTCATAGTAGATTTAATGCTACGCACATTTTTGGATATAATCTTTACACCTTTCCTCACAGGTGCCAGCTCACTAAAGGACTACAGAAGTCAAGGTGGTGGAGCTGGTCAGGGAGGCCAGGAGAGCAGTGGTTGCCACAACATCAAGGCCAGAGTTGCTGGAGTGTTAGGCAAGGTGGAGAGGAAGCGCACCTTGCCACCTTCAACAGCCATCCCAAACACCTCCTCAGGGATATTAATCTCCAAACTTCCGGGGGTGACTGAGAGAGTATGCAAATGAGTGAGTGGATGTGCGTGAGAGAACGAGAACACAGAGACTGGGAGTGAACCGGATGGACAGGGGCATGGACACCACGCACGCACATACACACAGACATCACACCCACACCTTATCTTCCTCAAACAGAGGCCTGAACAATCCCCATCCACCACTACTCTCCTCCGTCTGGCTGAACTTGTTCTCACGCTGAACAATTTCTCCTTCAACTCCTCTCACTTCCTCCAAATAAAAGGTGTGGCTATGGGTACCCGCATGGGCCCCAGCTATGCCTGTTTCTTCATGGGGTATGTGGAACCACTCCAGGCCCCTCTCACAACTCTTTCTCCGGTACATCGATGATTACTACGGTGCTGCTTCATGCTCTCGTCGGGACCTGGAAAAATTTATTAATTTTGCTTCCAATCTCCACCCCTTCATCATTTTCACATGGTCCATCTCTGACAATTCCCTTCCCTTCCCTTCGTTGACCTCTCTGTCTCAATTTCTGGTGATAGACTGTCCACCAATATCCATTACAAGCCTACCAACTCCCAGAGATACCTCGACTACAGCTCCTCACACCCTGCTTCCTGTAAGGACTCTATCCCATTCTCTCAGTTCCTTCACCTCCGTCGCATCTGCTCTGATGATGCTACCTTCAAAAGCAGTTCCCCTGACATGTCCTCCTTCTTCCTTAACCGAGGTTTTCCACCCACGGTAGTTGACAGGGCCCTCAACTGTGTCCGGCCCATCTCCCGTGCATCCACCCTCACGCCTTCTCCTCCACATCCCCTAGGCCTCACTTATCACCCCACCAACCTCTGCATTCAAAGGATCATCCTCCGCCATTTCCACCAACTCCAGCATGATGCCACCACCAAACACATCTTCCCTTCACCCCCCCGGCGGCATTCCGCAGGGATCGTTCCCTACGTGACATCCTGGTCCACTCCTCCATCACCCCCTAGTCCTCAACCCCCACCTACAGCACCTCCCCATGCATATGCAAAATATGCAACACCTGCCCCTTCACTTCCTCTCTCGTCACCATCCAAGGGCCCAAACACTCCTTTCAAGTGAAGCAGCATTTCACTTGCATTTCCCCCAACTTAGTCTACTGCATTCGTTGCTCCCAATATGGTTTCCTTGACATTGGAGATACCAAACGCAGACCGGGTGACCACTTTGCAGAACACCTTCGGTCTGTCTGCAAGAATGACCCAGACCTCCCTGTCGCTTGCCATTTTAACACTCCACCCTGCTCTCTTGCCCACATGTCTGTCCTTGGCTTGCTGCATTGTTCCAGTGAAGCTCAACGCAAACTGGAGGAACAGTACCTCATCTTCTGACTAGGCACTTTACAGCGTTCCAGATTGAATATTGAATTCAACAACTTTAGATCTTGAACTCCCTCCTCCATCCCCACCCCCTTTCCGTTTCTTCCCCCTCCCTTTTGTTTTTTTCCAATAATTTATATAGATTTTTCTTTTCTCACCTATTTCCATTATTTTTAAATCTATACCTTTTATGTCCTTTTAGTCTTATTTCACCCCACCCCCACTAGAGCTATCTGTACCTTGCGTGTCCTGCTATCCATTCTTAATTAGCACATTCTTTTAGATAATATCACCACCTTCAACACCTCTTTGTTCTTTTGTCTGTGACATCTTTTGGTTATCTGCTCCTATCACTGCTTGCTTGTCTCTACAACCACCGCCCCCCCCCACCCCCCCCACCACTTCTCCTCCCTCCACCCCCCACCTCCCCCCCCCACTCCCACTTTAAACCAGTTTATATTTCACGCGTCTCCTATTTTTACTTAGTTCTGTTGAAGGGTCATGAGGACTCGAAACGTAAACTTTGTTCTTCTCCGCCGATGCTGCCAGACCTGCTGAGTTTTTCCAGGTATTTCTGTTTTTGTTTCACACCCACACCCACAGACGGCACAACGCCACACTGCCACTCCCAAACACACACACACCGAGAGACACCACACACACACAAACAGTTAGACACCACACACACACAAACAGTTAGACACCACACACACAGACACCAAACACACACACACACACACAGACACCATACACACAGACACCAAACACACACACACACACACACACACACAGACACCACACACACACACACACACACACACACACACACACACAGACACCACACACACACACAGACACCACACACACACACACAGACACCACACACACACATACACAGACACACACACACACAGACACCACACACACACACAGACACCACACACAAACCGACAGACACCACACACACGCACATACAGACACTACACACACAGACGCCATACACACACACACACACACACACAGACACACACACACACACACAGGCAGACACCACACAAATACCACACACAGAAAGACAGGCACCACACACACACACACACACACACAGACACCACACACACACACACACACACACCACACACACACACACAGACACCACACACACAGGCAGACACCACAGACACCACACACACACACATACACACACACAGACACCACGCACACACACACAGACACCACACACACACACACACACACACACCACACACACACATACAGACAGACACCACACACACAGACAGACACCACACACGGGCAGACACCACACACACACACACACATACACAGACACACGCACACACACACAGGCAGACACCACACAAATACCACACACAGACAGACAGGCACCACACACACGCACACACACACACACACACAGACACCATACACACACACACACACACACACACACACACACACAGAGACACCACACACACACACACACACAGACACCACACACACATACAGACAGACACCACACACACAGACAGACACCACACACGGGCAGACACCACACACACACACAGACAGGCACCACACATACACACCACACACACACACACACACACACACACACAGACACCACACACACAGGCAGACACCACACAGACACACATGCACACACACACACAGATAGACACCACACATGGCCAGACACCGCACACACACACACAGACAGACACCACACAAACACACCACCCACACACACACACACACACACACACACACAGACACCCCACACACACAGACATCCACCTTACCCACACACACACACACAGACCCCACACACACACACAGACACCACACACACACAGACACCACACACACACACACACACAGACACCACACACACAGACAGACACCAGGCACACAGACAGACAGACAGACACCACACACACACACACACACCACACACACACACACACACACAGTCAGACACCACACACACACACCACACACATGGACAGACACCACACACACAGACAGACACCACACACGGGCAGACACCACACACACACACCACACACACACACACACACACACACACACACACACACACACACAGATACCACACACACACACACAGATACCAGACACACATGGACACCACACACACACACACACACACACACACACACACACAGACACCACACACACAGGCAGACACCACACAGACACACATGCACACACACACACACAGATAGACACCAAACATGGCCAGACACCACACACACACACACACACACACAGACAGACACCACACAAACACACCACCCACACACACACACACACACACACACACACACAGACACCACACACACACAGACATCCACCTTACCCACACACACACACACAGACCCCACACACACACACAGACACCACACACACACAGACACCACACACACACACACACACAGACACCACACACACAGACAGACACCAGGCACACAGACAGACAGACAGACACCACACACACACACACACACCACACACACACACACACATACACACAGTCAGACACCACACACACAGTCATGCACCACACACACACACACACACATACACACAGTCAGACACCACACACACACACCACACACATGGACAGACACCACACACACAGACAGACACCACACACACACACACACACACACACACACACACACACACACACAGACAGACACACAGACACCTCACACACACACAGCCAGACACCACACACACAGAGGCAGATACCACACGCACACACACAGACACCACACACACACAGACAGACACCACACACACAGGCAGACACCACACAGACACACACACACACAGATAGACACCACACATGGCCAGACACCACACGCACACACACACAGACACCACACAAACACAGCACACACACACACACACACAAACACAAACACACAGACACCCCACACACACAGACATCCACCCTACCCACACACACACACACACAGACCCCTCCCCACACACACACACTGACTGACACCACACACAGACACCACACACACACAGACAGCTGACACACACAGACACCACACACACACACACACACACACACACAGACACCACACACACAGCCAGACACCATGCACACAGACAGACAGACACCACACACACATAGACAGACACACACAGTCAGACACCACACACACACACAGACAGGCATCACACACACAGACAAACAGACACCAGGCACACAGACAGACAGACACCACACACACACACACATACACACAGTCAGACACCACACACACACACACACACACACACACACAGACACCACACACACACACACACACACAGACACCACACACGGGCAGACACCACACACACACACACACACACACACAGACACCACACATACACACCACACACACAGACAGACACCATGCACACAGACAGACAAACACCACACACACATAGACAGACACACAGTCAGACACCCCCCACACGCACAGACAGACACCCAACACACACAGAGACAGATACCACACACACACACACAGACAGACACCACACACACACAGAGACACCACACACACACAGACACCACACACACACACAGACACCACACACACAGACACCACATACACAGACAGACACCACACTCACAGACAGACAGACACCACACACACACACACACAGAGACACCACACACACACACACACACACACAAACACACACCACACACACACACAGACACCACACACACGGACAGACACCGCACACACACACAGAGAGACAACACACACACACACACACACAGCCAGACACCACACACACAGACAGACAGACACCAGACACACACACACACACACACACACAATACACACAGACACCACACACACACACAGACAGACACCACACACACACACACAGACAGACACCACACACACAGGCAGACACCACATAGACACCCACACACACACACACACACACACAGACACACAGACACCCCACACACATACAGACAGACACCACTCACACACAGACACCCCCCACACACAGACATACACCCTACCCACACACACACACACAGACCCCCCCCACACACACACACACTGACAGACACCACACACAAACAGACTGACACCACATACACGGACAGACACCATGCACACAGACAGACAGACACCACACACACATAGACAGACACCACACAGACACACACAGTCAGACACCACACACACACACAGACAGGCACCACACACACACACAGACAGACACCACACACACAGACATCCACCCTAACCACACACACACACACAGACCCCTCCCCACACACACACACTGACTGACACCACACACAGACAGACACCACACACACACAGACAGCTGACACACACAGACACCACACACACACACACACACACACACACACACACAGACACCACACACACAGCCAGACACCATGCACACAGACAGACAGACACCACACACACATAGACAGACACACACAGTCAGACACCACACACACACACAGACAGGCATCACACACACAGACAAACAGACACCAGGCACACAGACAGACAGACACCACACACACACACATACACACAGTCAGACACCACACACACACACACACACACACACACACACACAGACACCACACACACACACACACACACACACAGACACCACACACGGGCAGACACCACACACACACACACACACACAGACACCACACATACACACCACACACACAGACAGACACCATGCACACAGACAGACAAACACCACACACACATAGACAGACACACAGTCAGACACCCCCCACACGCACAGACAGACACCCAACACACACAGAGACAGATACCACACACACACACAGACAGACTCCACACACACACAGAGACACCACACACACACAGACACCACACACACACACAGACACCACACACACAGACACCACATACACAGACAGACACCACACTCACAGACAGACAGACACCACACACACACACACACAGAGACACCAAACACACACACACACACACACACACACACACACCACACACACACAGACACCACACACACGGACAGACACCGCACACACACACAGAGAGACAACACACACACACACACACACAGCCAGACACCACACACACAGACAGACAGACACCAGACACACACACACACACACACACAATACACACAGACACCACACACACACACACACAGACACCACACACACACACACAGACAGACACCACACACACAGGCAGACACCACATAGACACCCACACACACACACACACACACAGACACACAGACACCCCACACACATACAGACAGACACCACTCACACACAGACACCCCCCACACACAGACATACACCCTACCCACACACACACACACACAGACCCCCCCACACACACACACACACTGACAGACACCACACACAAACAGACTGACACCACATACACAGACAGACACCATGCACACAGACAGACAGACACCACACACACATAGACAGACACCACACAGACACACACAGTCAGACACCACACACACACACAGACAGGCACCACACACACACACAGACAGACACCACACACACAGACACCCTGCACACACACTCACAGACACCACACACACACACAGACACCATGCACCCACACACAGACACCATGCACCCACACACAGACAGACACCACACACCCCCAGACAGCACACACCATCAGTCACTACACACCTACAGACACCACACCCCACACACAGACACCAGACACACACACACCCACCCCCTTTGGCTGAAAGGCAACCTGCTTTGGAACCAGGCTTTTCTATGAATTCCGCTGAGCCAGCTCAAAGTGTGGGCAACCAGAGGTGAACACAAGGTCGGCATTAGTTATACCCAACTTCTTAGCTCAGTCAGGTCCCCTCCTCCTCCCCTGGTGACAAGGGCTTGGCGTCTGGTCAGCGTCTCTCTCTAGCTTTACCTAATCCTTCACGTAGTTGAACTACTCATGCAACCTTTCTGGTGTTGAGCAGTTTTCCACTCATATTGTCAAAATAGTTCATCCTTCTTGTATTTACAGCAGAGTCTTCGATAAGTATGTTGTGATATATGGTGTACCTTAAGCCATGTCAATGACAATATTTGTTCAAATGTTATATATTTTTCCAAAGAAAATATATTAGCCAGCAAAATGTCACCTTTAGTATACTGTTAATGATCATGGAAATTAAAAACATCATAGATTGTCCAAGTTGACAAGATGCAATTTACTTTTACCAAGAAGTGCTTAATTTTAATTTTTTTTTGTGAGATATTCATTCCTGATTGTTTCTGCTAAATGTTCACATCACAGTCATCTATAGGTTCTTGCAGATTCCCGCATGCAAATAAGCACTGACCAATGAAAGAGTCAGGTTGGAAAAGAAATCAAGTCAGGAAAGAAAGATCCTATATTGAAGTTTCTTCACAATGTGTCCTCTGGGCTTCCCACACCAAAGTGCAGCCACTGTTGTTATTCAGGAATGCAGAATCATTTTTGCTGTGGAATCAAATATAGGGAAGAAATACTTGTGCCTTGGAAGGGCAACATGCCCTGCCAGAGAATGGTTGGATGCAACTTTCATTCCCCACATTCTGCTGCTTACCAAATGGAGGCCAGGGATTGCCCAAGAGGAAAACAAAATTAGAGGATGGTGTTATATTAAGGACTGAAAGAGTTAATGATGACTGGGGAAACAGCACTGCCCACATGATAATGTAAAGGGAATCACATGACTAGCAGTAGTCTTGATGTAGTCTGAATGTAGATAGCTCATGGCTTGGACTGAAGAAGCCCTACTGCCTTGTATATTTGTACATAGTTATGTTCTGCAATAAATATTTACTGTTCAGACTCTTTGCCTCTGAACCTCTTCCTTAGACAACCATAGCAATAGATGCAGTAGCAGGCAGCGCTTTTAAGTGCTGGGGCACTTTTTAAGTGTGGGACTTGAAACATGCCAAGACCGGGTCCAGAGTCGGCGACAGAACACATCGTGAAAAAAAGGAAGAAAAAATCGGCTGCTAAATTCGATCCAACAGCAACAGCAAAGTCATTAACTGACCTTAATAATCATTTTAACAATTTGTTCTGAGACTTGGAGAAGGTTTGAAACAGTTCAGTAACCATCCGAGAAATGCCAATCAGCGTGGGAAAACTCAATTACTGCAGCACCATTAAAAAAATTTAAAGCTAGTCTTCTCCTTAACTGAAAAGAGCAACGGATTCAAAATTTACTTTGCAAGAACAATTTGGGCTAATGGAAAAGGCCAGACACAGAATTAGACATTATGGAGGAGAAGGTGTTTAAGATACAGAATTTGGGTCAGGATTAAATAATAAATCAGAGGCTGAGCACTTTGTTGCATTCAATAGGTGCAATTATTGATGATTTGATAGTCAGACAAGGTATTAATGAAACAAAAACAGAGCTCTGAAGAAGAGTTATATGGACTCGAAATGTTAACTCAGTCTTTCTCTCCACAGATGCTATTCGACCTGCTGAGCTTTTCCAGCATTTTCTGTTTTTGTTTCAGATTTCTAGCATCTGCGGTATTTTGCTTTTTATCAAGGCATTAATGAATTATCTGACAAATTTGAAGAAGTCAAAAAATTCTTTGGCAGTTACTTTAACCTATGGAGTAACAAAATTTTGGAAAGATTAAAGTTTAATAGAAGGGTCCAAAAGCCTGGAGAACCTGTGGACACCTTCATCAATGATTTGTATAGGTTGGCTGAAGGCTGCGAATACGGTTATCTTAAGTCTGAGCTGATTTGAGACTGGATAGTAATTGGGGTAACTGACGATACCCTTTCTAATCTGCTTCAAATCAAAGGTGATATAAATTTGAAGAAGGTGAAACAGATTGTCAGACAATCTGAAGTCTGTCAACAAAATAGATCCATATTGAGAGGGAAGGTAAGCCATGGTACATAATATTGCAGCTCATTAAACAATGAAATGCAAAAGACACTCCAGGGCAGGAAGACTGTATGCAATTAAAACTCAAGATGGCAAAAAACCATGCCAGCACTGTGACGCCAAAAAGCCTTACAGGCACAAACATTCTCCTGCGAGCACAGTAAAATGCTTCCACTGTAAAAGGCTGGAACACTTTGGAAAAATGTGCAGGTCAAAACCTTTAAATACACAGAGGCTCACCAACGAATCTTCGCACAAAATGAAATAGAAGAGTCACACCAAGACGAAGAACAACAATGCTTCCTAGGTGAGATTAAAGATTCCACATATACATTTGAATATAGCAGTAAATATGTCTTGCTACAATTGTATAGAGCCTTGGTGAGACTGCATTTGGAGTATTGTGAACAGTTTTGGTCTCCCTTTCTAAGGAACGATGTACTTGCCATACAGGGAGTGCAATGGAGGTTTACCAGACTAATCCCTGGGATGGTGGGATCATCTTATGAGGAGACATTGAGGAAACTGCGCCTGTATTCTCTAGAGTTTTGAAAAATGAGAGGTGATCTCATTGAAACTTACAAAATTCTTTCGGGGTGTGACAGGGTAGATATAGATAGGATGTTTCTCTTGGCTGCTGAGTCTGGAAGCAGGGGCCACAGTCTCAGAATAAGGAGCAGGCCATTTAAGACTGAGATGCGGAGGATTTTCTTCACTCAGAGGTTGATGAATCTTTGGAATTCTCTACTCCAGAGGGCTGTGGAAGCTCAATCACTGAACATGTTCAAGAATGGTGCTCCGGGATGGTCCCAGTTCCAAAACCAAACAGCTCCATTCGCATCTGTGTCAACCTGAAACAACTCAACAAGGCTGTGGCAAGGGAAATCCATCTAATGCCCTCAGTGGACGACAGCTTGATCAAGCTCTCCAAGAGTACAGTGCTCTCGAAACCTCTTAACAACTGCAGCCTCTGGTGGGTACCATTCGATGAAAATTCTAAGTTGCTGACAACTTTTATCACCCCATTTGGCAGATTTTGCTTCAGTCATTTGCCCTTTGGCATTACCTCAACGCCTGAGATTTTTCAGTGCACAATGTCTGTCATGTTACAAGGCCTAAAAGGAGTCATTTGCCACATGAATGATGTCCTTGTCCATTGAACAACTGTTGAGGAACACAACTTGAGACTCAAGGCTATTTTGAACCACTCGCAGGAAGCAGATTAATACTGAAAGACAAGTGCGAGTTCTCTAAGACCTCCATTCAGTTTTTAGGTCATATGTTAAACAACAAAGGCAATCAGTGTATTCTTGACCCCATCATCTATTCCAGATCTCCAAAGATTCCTGGGCATGGTAGGCCTGCTTGCGAGATTCTTGCCAAACTTGGCACAAGTCATGGATCCCTTATGGCACCTACTGCAAAAGGCCCAAACATGGTGTTGTGATGCATACCAGGAGTGCGCATTCCATCAGATCAAAGACATGCTGCTCTCAGCAGATATCCTGGCTCAGTATGACCCATCCTCGCCAACCACAATCACAGCCAGGAGCCCTCAGATTTGGCAGATCATGAAATCAATCAACACATACACTGATTTGATGCCAGATTTGCTTCAGCTAACCTCCTCTCTTAATCTTGCCTGGGTGCAGCAACAGGAGGAACCCCCACGTCTGCTATTTAAAGGGACAATTAGCTACTTTCAAGTTAGCTGCAAATTGATTTCTACTGACTCTTGCTGTGATTATATAAGTGTTTGGTGGTTTACAGAGTTGTGTAAAGTTGTTAATGTCTACAGGGAGCGGTGTGGAAGGTGCTGAAGGACTTTGTCCTGACTTCAAGGGTTCTGCACAAACCAGTTGCTCCCAGACAGGCAGTAGTGGGCATTCCCCTTGAGGAGGATGGGGAGCAGTAATCTCAGCCAGAGGCCACATCTGCCTACGACGTTCAGGAAGCAACCCTCAGTGAGGAACAATTTGTCAGATATCTCCGCTTCAGTAAGGACATTCTTACTGAAATCTACCACCAGCTGCAGCCATAATAGCAATCTCAGAGAGGGGTGAGAACAGCATTACAACTGGCTGTGAAGGTGACTGTGGCCATGAATTTTTATGCATCTGGCTCCTTCCAGTTTCGAGCAGGCAGTATTTGCAACATCTCTTAGTTCACTGTTCACTGGGGAGATCGTTGAGGCTCTGTATTCCAAGAGAGCTAAAGACATTACATTCTTGCCAAAGAGAAGTCAGCAGAGTGAGTACACAGCTTCATGAGAAGTGCAGGCTTCCCATAGTACAGAACACCACTGAATACATGCATGTTGCTTTGCAAGCTCCATGTAACTGAAAGTTCTATCTCTCAATGTCCATTTGGTGTGTGATGATATGTAATGTATCATACAGGTCAATAGCCGATATCCTGGGATCAGGTATGCTGCCTTTATTCTGGGGCAGTCTTCTGTGCATTTGAGCTGCCATGATAAACCAGAGGGTGACTATTGTGTGTCATTTGATGACCTGGTTCGTGACTCCAATGTGCTACCTACGCATACACAGGCAGCTGTCAAAGAGAGCCATGCCGCCACACAAATGCGATAGAACGGACCATTAGGATGAAGTTAAACAACACTTGTACTGCCTGGACTGTTCTGGAGGAGCCCTGCAGTACTCAGAAAATCACATGTCAAGATTTGTGGTAGTCTGCTGCATCTGCACAACCTCACCTTCATGAGGACACAGCCTTTGCCAACAGCTATATGGCAACCAGCTGAGGAAGAGGAGGGGGACAAGGAAGTGGAGGATTAATAAAGGAGGAAAGAGAATAAGGGTGAGGGAGGAAGCAATCAACACAGCCCCTTTCTGGTCATGCTCTCTGTCATTGAATCATCCAATTGCGATACCAGTAAACACAACCCCATTCCTCATTCAGCAATAGTCCTACAATTTACCTTCCCTCTCTCACTGACCATCACAGTGTCCGCTTAGCCAAAATGCAAAAATAAAAGCCACCACAAAATAAATATTCCAAACCAAACATATAAATCAAGCATTCCATGTAACATACAAGCATCAACTAATTACCCTTTTGCATTTCCTTAGTGCCTATCTTCCATGTGACTGCCTGGCCCGGTGCTTCTATACTGGGTTACACCAGTGGCTGCAGCAAGGCTGTAGAAGAATGCCGACTTTCAGCAGAGGAGATTGCAGATGGCCTTGCAAGACAACCTCGAGCAACACTAGAAGGACCAGCTTCAGACTGCACCATTTTAGCATGAACACCAGCAATTTCAGCTGCCTGGCAGACAGGAAACAGCAAGAGCAATGGAAGACTGGTAATGGTGGGAGCATGAATGTTGTCACCCTGAGAGAGAACAGCAGGTTTATGCACCAAGAAGCCACTGCAACTCACCAGGGCAATGCCTTAGCAATCCTAGTAATCTACTGGAGGACAGATTGCTGGACTTCTGTGACACCCTGCAAGCCCCTTCGAGCAGGCTCAAAGGGTCGATTGACTACTCCTGCTTCTATTTTCTATGTTTCTATGTTTTAGCATGGCTATCCTCAGCTTTAATGATGGCAATCTGAGCTCGTGTGGCACCAAGCTGAGCTTGCATCACCATGGTCTGAACTTCCATGAGAACACTCAAACATGGAATGGCTTCTGCTTGTGCTGCAATAGAAGTTGAGACATTGGCTATCAGGCATGGCATTATGGTTGCACCCACAAGTGCGCTAATGGAGTTGGCCACTACTTAAAGGATGGCCTCCAAGTTCTGCAAAAAGACTTGTGCCAGTTGGTGCCAGATTCCTCCATACTCCTTGACATTGACCGCGGGCTTTCTGGAAGGCCTTACAATGCACCAAGTATTTCATTGTACGTGCCCATCAGCTTTTTTTCTGTTGTCTTCCCCATCGATGTTCTGATCTGAATCTTCTGCAGCAGAACTCGTTTGTCACCCCGCCCTTCAGTAAGATGCCAGCTGTGCTTGCCTCCTGTCCTGGCCACAGGCCACTCATGCCCAATGTCTCAACATGTGCAGATCCTTCCCCTAAGCTATTCTTTAAAGTAATCACAGTGCCGGGATCTAAGCTGGTGGCTCTGAGATAAAAACAGAAAATACTGGAAAACCTCAGTGGGTCTGGCAGCATTTGTGGAGAGGGAAACAGAGTTAATGTTTTGAGCCTGTATAACTTTTCTTCTGTGAGCACAAATGACATTGTTTTCTTCTTCATTACTTTCTACTCAACTGCCTCTTACTATTCTACCACTCCCTGGCCAGATTGCAGCTCTGGGATATCTGAAAGAAAAACAGGAGGTGCATGCTTCCACCATCAGCAGTTTGTAATCAGAAGAGATTGTAGGGTTATAGAGTAGTGATGTGAGATAGAAAATTTGTTATGAGGATTCTGTCATCTTCTACGATTTTAGGCTCGCTGCTGGCGACTGCTGTTCCAAAGATGGTGACAACTGTCTCTTCCACTGGAGTGAGGAAATGCAGTCGTGCCTGTAACTCACGTGCCAACTTGTCCTGCAAGAGATAGGGAAGCATGTCAGTGAGTTTGTGAGCATTCAATCAGTTTTATATGGTGTGTCTGTAATGTTTGAATAGCTGGCGGTATGCAAAGTCTACAAGTTCTGGGTGTGAGGCTTGTAGCATTGCTGTATATGAGGATGATGTGAAACTATGAATATTAGATATGAGTCATGATTGATCATGGTAGGTGAATAAAGAGGGTGTGATTTGAAGATGCATTCACCGACTTTGACCACCCGTATGAGGTCATTGAATTTCTTGGGGCACTGCATCAAGGCCCTCAGTGGTGGACCCCTGCCATTGATCGCTACAGCCATCCCATCGTAATGCCTATTTGCAAAGTCTGTCTTGGGGTCCTTCTGGCTCCATGTGAGTAGATCATATCACTTCTCTTTGCCACCTCCTGCAGCAAGGCCGCTCTCTCCCATGTTGTGCTATTATTGCATGTTCCCAAGTCAAAATTACTTTTGAAATGACTTCCAGCACCTGTCTAAGCCACAGTGCGCTTTCCCTTTAAAAGGTACAGGCTGGCTTTATGTAGTTCAGGCTAGCTTTATTTTGTACTTGTCCCTCATAATTTTGCACCCCCTGCTCAGGCATACAGCCACTCAACAGAGGGCTTAACACTAGTTGCATGCTGCCATCAGTTAAGTAGCAAGAAGCACAAAGTTTGTGTGCTACCAGCATTAGGAACAATGAGTGTGGGATAATCCTATATCGCAATTCCCTGAGCCCACTTTGTGGCCCTGGCCAATTTTACCTCCTATGACATGAGAAACATATTCATTTTTCTCATATATTTAAGTGCACTGTAAGTTAAACACAAGAAAATAACAGTTATCCAAGTCTCATTAGTATTCCCCCTACATTTGTTAAATCTCATTGGGTCTCCCTACTGCAGATACTATTTCCTGGACAAGGTGTCTGGAAGGTAACTGTCTCTCCAAATGATTCTGTTGATCTTGCTCCAGGAGGTACACGCGAATAGGCAGCACTCAGAAAGCCTTTCAAACGAATAATCGCAGGCACAAATCTGCAATACACCAAAGCCTGTCACAACACACAGAAGCAGCATTGTATTGTGTTACTGTGCCAAACCCTTGAGAAGATTTATTTTTGATGCCATTCAGCATTTTGAGATTAGCAGGTCAAGACTGGTGACTAATTTCTTCGCATTGGTTGTGCTAAACTCTCCTGCAGTATTGATATTACAAAGCTTGCTCTCCTCTCCCCCCACCACCCCATCACCCCACTACATTATCAGTTAAAATTTTGCAGTCATTCCACTTGACAAGGAGTAATATGTTTGATCATCAGGAATAATGTGGAACCAAATTCTAGACAAACATATAGCTGTGTACAGCAGAGATAAAATAATCACAAGTCAACAAATAGAACCATGATTAAATCCATAGCCTGGATTCTATGTCTGCAGTTCCCCATTGTAATAATGTTAATCAGGCAGCCAAAAAGGAAAGCTTTCAAGATTTCAACACAGCAAGCTTTCTATGGGGTGGTGAGCAGCAGCAATGGAAAAGCCCACCTCAAAGGCCCACCTTAAAAGTGTAAGGTGATGCATTGGGTGGGGGTGGGGAGGGGATGTCAAACAAGACAAAGACAAAGGAATACAGAATAAACACTTGTCTCCTGTCAACACAAGGTGGCCACAAAGATGGCCGCTGATACCCATCAGTGCATGCACACTGGACCGCACATGCACAGAAAACCAATGACATCACTCCGCTGCGCCCAGCTTGTTACTTCACATCCAAGTTTGAGTTTTCTTAAATTGAATTATTAATCTGCTTTTAGACTAGTTGGCTGGAAATAGTTAATGTGCCTTGAGTGATACAAGTAATCTTGTTTCCAATTGATAATGAAGAATTCAAATACTTCAATATCAAGGTTTGTGGATTTTAGCCGATTAACAAACTGTTATGCTGTTCCCTGGTATAATTTATACTTCAAAATAAATCAGGTAAAAGATTTTATAAATAAGTTGTCTAAAACATTGCCTTAAAGTGTGGTTGTGCATTATTCTGCAAGTTAATCTGATTTACCAATATTCCACCCATGCTGTATAGCTGGATGATTCCAGATATCAGAAAATGCGGGTTAATGAACACCAGGTTGAAAGGTTTGCTTTGGGCTATCTAAACATTTTATGTAACTATGGGTAAGCTGCTAAGGTGTCCAGTAGATCTGTGCAATGAGGAATATGAGTTAAAGAAGCAGAAGTTATAAAATACCACTTTGCATCTCCAATAATTGTTTGATAAGCATTTCTGCTCTTGGCCGCTCCCGACTTGTACCTCGCTATGATGTCACAGAGAAAGGCACCAGAACTGCGCATGCACAGCATTGGCAACAAACACAGCCCACAATAAATGGGAGGATGCTGAGAGGTGTAGAGGAAATGGTGGACCTTGGCGTGCATGTACACAGATCCCTGAAGGTAGCAGGACAGGTTGTTCTTTTTTATTCGTATAGGAGGATGTGGGTGTCACTGGCTAGGCCAGCATTTATTGCCCATCCATAATTGCCCTTGTTCAAAGGGCATTTAAGATTCAACCACATTGCTGTGGGTCTGGAGCCATATGTAGGCCAGACCAGGTAAGGACAGCAAATTTCCTTCCCTAAAGGACACTAGTGAACCAGATGGGTTTTCATGCTAACCGGCAATGGTTTTGTGATCATTACCGGACTTTTCATTTCAGGTTTTTATTGAATTCAAATTTCACCATCTGTTCTGGTGGGATTTGAACTCGGGTCCCCAGAGCATTACCCTGGGTCTCTGGAATACTGAAATAAAAACAGGAAATGCTGGAAAAACTCAGCAGATCTGGCAGCATCTGTGGAGAGAGAAAAATAGACTTAAATTTTTGAGTCCATATGATTCTTCTTCAAAGCCCTTGGAATCAAAACGTTAACTTTGTTTCTGTCTCCACAGAAGCTGCCAGACCTGCTGGGCAGGATATTGGCGTCAGCGTGTGGGGGCAGGCCTGACATGCCGAAGCATGACAACACCGCTCATGCGTCCCGATGACATCGCGCGTCATTTCTATATTGCGTTCGGCAGGCACGCACTGGAAGCAGCTGCATGCCTGTCAAACTGTCAACAGCTTATTAAGGCCATTAAAAAAGTAATTTACCTCATTAACAACACTGCCTGTCCAACCTTAAGGTTGGCGGGCAGGCGAAGAGCCCAAGCGGCCTTCATGTTTTTCAGGAAACCTCATCCACGGGCAGGATGAGGTTTCCTGAAGGCTCTATAAAATAATGGAACGATGTTTGCAAATTTCACAAACATGTCCCAGCTCATGTGACACTGTCACATGAGGGGACATGTTTAAATAATTTTTTATTTTATTTTTTAAAAAGTTTTATTATCTACTTAATCTCCCTGAGGCAGCTCCATGCCTCAGGCAGATTGCTGTGCTCTTTCACGCGCATGTGTGAAAGTTCGCAGGTCCCGACTCTCTCTCCTCCCCCTGCCAGCACAGGTAGCGTTGAGCACTATCGGCCCTGCATTATGCTGGGCAGCCTTTAATTGGCCTGCCAGCTCCCGGACAGCCTGTCCACCATGGAAAAAGTTCTCCCCTCTAAGTTTTTCCAGCATTTTCTGTTTTTATTTCAGATTTCTAGCATCTGCCGTATTTTGCTTTCATCTCTGGAATACTAGCCCAGTGACAATGCCACTATGCCACTGCCATCCCCCAGGTTGATAAGGTAGTTAAAAAGGCATATTGAATCCTTTCCTTTATTAGCCGAGGCACAGAATATCAAAGCAGGGAGGTTATGTTGGAACTACATAAAACACCAGTTAGACCACAGCTTGAAGGCTATGTGCAGTTCTGGTCACCTTATTACAGAAAGGATGTAATTATACTAGAGAGGGTACAGAGGAGATTTATGAGGGTGTTGCCAGGACAGGAAAATTGCAGCTTTAAAAGAAGATTAGAAAGGCAAGAATTGTGTTCCTTGGAACTGAGAAGGCTGAGGGAAGATTAATTGATTGAGGTGTACATTGAGGTTGTGAGGGGCTTGAATAGAATGGATGGGAAGGACCTATTTCCCTTAGCAGAGAGGTCAGTGACTAGGGGGCATAGGATTAGAGGGGAGATTAGGAAAGATTTTTTCATCCAGAGGATGGAAGGGGTCTGGAACTTGCTGACTGAAAGGGTAGTAGAGGCAGAAAACTTCAACTTATTTAAAAGGTGTCAGATATGCACCTGAAGTCCCGTAACATACAGGGCTATGGACCAAATGCTGGAAACTGGGATTAAGGCTGAGGGACTCACTTTTCATTTGGTGCAGACGTGATGGATATGCCATAAACTATTCTAAAATTTATAAATATCTGAAAAGGAGGAATGTGCAGGGATGTGGGGAGAGGGTGGAGGAGTGGCAGTACATGAATTGTTCCATAGAAGCAGGGACCTGATGGGCTGAATGGCCTTCTTCTGTGCTGTAATGATTCTATGGCTGGAATTTTCCAGCCCCATTGGCATCGGACATCAGGGCGGGTGGGGGGTACAATATGACAAGATAACCAAAAATCGGTTTCACACTGTTGTGAAACCAGCTTGCAATTGTCTGCCCCACCCATCAATGGCGGACCACTTTTCCCACCACTGGACGTTAGGAGCCTAATTTCAATACTTTAGCACTTCATTATAAGCCCAGCTCGCCGGAATCATCCCCCCACGCTGGATCATCCCATGCCAACGTGTTTCACAACTGTACAAAAGCGATATGCACCTGGCGAACTGCACTTCGCTCAAGACTTCTAGGCTTGTTGGCCTACCTTGCTTCAGGCAACATTTGTGGTTATTTTTATCAGCGCCATGCTTCGCAGACAGCATCACATCACTTTTAGGGGGGCTCACAGGCAGGTCTCTACCTACCAGACCAGTCATAAAGCGGGGGTGGATTTTCAATGGCTGCAGGGCTAGGGCTTGCGAGGGGAAGGAGGTGGAGTGGCCTCAGGCAAAGGAAGATGCTGCAAGGCAAGGGCTGTACTGGGAAAGGTGGAGTTGGTGGGGACACATGTTGATCTGTGTTAGTGGCTTCAAGATGGTGAGGGCTGAGGAGGCAGTCTCGAAAGGAGATGTGGCCAGATGGAGATGTGAGGGTGTGTGAGAGAGTGAGTGTTGATGTCCCTTGAGCTGGCAGTGAGTGAGATGCCAGTGAATGTGTGATAGCCTTGTCAGTGTGTGAGTTTAGAGTGATAAGATGGTTGCCATACCCTGGTGGTGGATGAGATCATTCAACTGTTTTCTGCACTGGATGGCTGACCTCTTGTGTGCAGCATTGTCACTGACCACCTCTGCCACTGCCTCCCATGCTGGAGTGATGAGACTGTTGAGCCTCCTGCGGCCACAGCGGAGGGAGAGGACATCGCGGCAGACCTCCACAGCATATAGAAGTCGTCCCAGGGATGCGTCACTGAATTGGGGGGCTGCAGTCTTCTTGGCTTTTGAGGCCATGTCTTCACTGGAGCAGTCCTGGGCTACAAGAATTGAGAAGTGTGCATGCGGCTGCAGTTTAAATATGGTGCCCTGTGTGAAGAAATGGTGAGGTAATGGTGTGGCAGGCAAATCAGAGCCACCCGCCAGCAAGATGGCATGTTTCCTGTGGCTGCATAATTAATGAGGTGGGAATTGAGATGATACGGGCATGAAAAGCTGCCATTTTTCCCACCCACTACTGCACTTTGTTCAAATCTAGGATGATTCCGCCCTATGATTCCATTCTATGACTCAAACAAATTGCTGTTTCATGAATATTAGCATTTGGGAAGGGGAAAACCCTTATACCAAGTTATGACATTTGGGCATACAAGATATCCTGCCTGAAAGCATCCCTTTGAAGCATGCATTCAGGAATGCTTTGCATCAGCTATGATGGCAGCTGCTTTATGTAGTATAAAGGGTTAATGGCTATTATGCTATTAGAGTGCATCATTAGTGATGTTAGATGATGCCAGATCACATGTAACTGGAGCCTGAGGTAAGAACGTTCTAAAGAAGTCCTGAAAATGTAAATAGTCAATAAATGTTCACTAATTTGCAACAGCATGGTTTCCAGCTCTCTTCCATCAAAGGCACCCAGAGCTCAGAGCAGCAGCCTGTGAACCATTTTCTAAGGATCCCAGTTGATGCTGTGAAAGCGGGAAAAGTGAAAGCCGTCGGACAGGCAGAGCACATTCGAGAAATGTCCACAGCAGCAATCGGATAAACTAATCATTACCTGAGTCCCACAACAGCCAACTGGAAGTACACAGAGCTATGGAGAAAGTCTTACCTCTGCCCAAGCCCCTCGACCTCACGGAGGGCCTTGACCATGCTGCGCACTGGAGAAACTGATGTCACTGATTCAGTCAATACTGGACTGCCTCTGGACTCACTCAGAATCAAGATAAAAATTGGGTCAATGTTCTCCTTTATGCAATTGGCAGCTGTGCCGATGACATTTTAAGAAGACAGAGTGTTATGAAGAAACTGCTAAATATGAAGAGGTCATCATCAGTGCAATACTATAATAGACTAGGTAAAATTCAGCTGACAAAGCCAGGAACCTGGAGAGATTATTGATTCTTTTATAAATGACCTGTTTCGCTGAGCAGATAACTGTGAATATGGGACATTGAGAGAAGAGCTCATCAAAGACTATTGTGGTAGTAGTTGTCGAAGAAGTATTGTCGGACTACTTACCGTTCGGAGAAGATCTCACTTTGTGCAAGGCAGAACAGTTAGCCAGGCAGGCTGAACTTCACAAGCAAAACAGGCTACTCATCTGGAACCATCCTGGGGGCAGAATACTGAATCGGTCCAATTCATGAAGAATAGGGCTATCAACGTGCCTGCCAGAGAACAGAGCCAGTATGAAGAGGGCATGGTTGGTGCAATTGTTCTATCTCCGTGTTGTGGTGGGAAGAAATGTCATCGGCATGAAGATTGCCCAGCCATTAATGCCGAGTGCTGCTCTTGACACAAGAGGAGGCATTTCAAAATAGTATACCATAGCAGCAGGAAGCTTCCACTTTCAGGTAAAAATGTAAAGACAGACTATTCCAATCTGCAAGTATCTAAGAAATATATGATACTGAAGAGCAGGATGGAGACTTCTAAGCTGAAGTGGCAGGAGACATTCAGGTATGCAGATATCATGGTTAGTGGTTGGAAGATGAATTTTAAACTGGAATCAGAGGCAGGCATGTCCATTCTTTCCAATACCACACCGTGGCTGAAGACTGAATTTCTCCAGCCATCTACCATTCAATTTCATGGTGAAGGAGGTATTCCATTCAAGTTATGAGGAGAGATGACTGCCATATTTCATTATAATGGTATAGAGCTCATCAATACTCTTAAACATCATTCCTAATCAACATTGTTCTTTGTTGAGCAGAGAAGCTTGTAAAGCTCTGCATCTTCTTTATTCAACAGCTGCAAAAGAAACTCAAGTTGACTCAGAATGCAGTGAGTCTGTCTGCATAGGCAAAACTCCATCCCTACCACCACAGGAGGACATTTTAGACCTTTTATTTCTCTTCAAGGAGAGGCTAGATGAAGCGGGAGACAGGTACACTAAGGATGAAGGTGACCAGCCACAAGATGACATTCTAGACCTTAATTTGCTCTTTCAGGAAAGAGTGGAAGAGGATATAACCAAGGTGCCACTAAATCGATAATTTGTTGCAGGAGGAGATCTGAACCTTGCTGTACTTTTTGAGGATAGCTTAGATGATGACGATGATATTCCAGATGCCTCTGTTGAGGAGGCTCGCCATACTATTGAAGAAGGTGATAAAGATGCAAATCCATCTGTTCATTCTGCTGAAGACACCAAGGACATACAACAACTTGATTCAGCAACTCTTTTGTACAATGAGGAACTGAGACCCAAAGTTCTTACTATTGCCACTGTAACCGTTGTAGAACGAATCTCTGCTACCATTGAAGCTGAAGTTAAATGTGGAGATCAACAAACTGCAGAGGTGCTTACTTCAGATTTACTAACACCATGGGTATACAAGAAAGTATAATTTTTCTGCATGTTTCTTTCACTGCTGATTCAGGTGACAGCATACATTCTGATGAATTTCCAAAGATGTTCCTGAGGAGCAAATTTGCACTGAAGAGAATGTGCAAGTTGAACTGCTACCCACAGAAAAAGAAATTTCTACAGTATTAGCGGGACAATGATCATTTTTTCTTCATCATATTCATCATCTTTCTCTTTGTTCACCTGATTCATACATGCATAATACATTATATTATAACTAATAGTAAAGTGTACCATCAGTGATGTCAAATGATGTCATATTACATATAACTGGAATCTCAGTGGAGAAGGTTCTTATGCAGTCCTGCTAAAATCTGTCTCTGTAAATGGTCAATAAATGTTCACTAGTTTGCAACAGCATGGTTTCCAGCTCTTCTCTATCAAAGGCACCCATTCGTGATAGCACTACACCTTAAGGAGTCTAGATAACTTGGCCCTCTATCCAGCTCTTCTTGTCCCACCACCCCCCTTAAACTAGCTTATATTTCACCCCTTTTCTATATTTCCTTAGTTCTGTTGAAGAGTCATGCAGACTCGAAACATTAACTGTGCTCCTCTCCACAGATGCTGCCAGACCTGTTGAGTTTTTCCAGATATTTTTGCTTTTGTTTTAACTTTAATCTTTAATGGGTCATAATTTGTTATGGTGGTGCAATTAATGGTATCTGTTGTTCGTTCGACTTGCTCTTGCACATTTAATGTTTTTTTAAGCAGCTAGCTTTATAAAGGCTGTTTTCAGACAGCATATAAACTTTGGTCATCTTGATAGCCACTGGCAGTGCTAGCCTTGCCTGCTGTGTGGCTGCAGGTCAGCTTATAGAAGGTGGGGCAGTTCAGCTAGTACCTCCTTGGTGAATCGCGGGCACCTCAGATATTGCTCTTGACTGAGTTGGAAATAGAAGACCTTTGCTTCACAGGGCCTTTCAGAGCCCTCCTTCAACAGTGTGCTGCTTCCCCCCTCTGCAGCAGGTGCTCTATTTCCATATCATATAGCAGTACAAGAGGGACCTGCAATTATATCCCCACTACTGAAGCAGACTTTCTCCTTACAGGCTAGCCAATTCCTCTGCCCTCCTTGTCAAGATCCAGCATCACTTCCTGAAAATCGAAAAAGTCAGCAACATCCCTCCAATATCAAATAAAACAATACTTCCAACAACTGTGCATCAGCAAAGATAAGTCAAAAGCACCACACCTGGAGATGAGCTCTTTAAATAACCCCAGTGGGGTGGGCGGGGGGTGGGCCTCATGTAGTTGAATAGATGTTCAGTCTGGAGTGCAGTGAATTGGCACTGCGTGGTCCAAACTGGCGGCTGCGCTGAATCAGTGGCCGTGACTTTCCAGTCCTGCCAAGAGCAGGAATCGTCGCAGGTTGGACTGTAAATTTGGACAGCGGGTAAACGTCCATTGACTTTGGGCGGAGGGACCGGAAAATCCCGCCCAGTGTTAGAATCTACCCGAAATCATGATCTAACCACTCTAGCATCCTGTCACTCAGTATACGCCACATGGGCTTCACATGTAACATTCCTGTGGACAAACATTGATTTCAAGGCATCTGTAACACTGGCATCAACAGCATTATGGTGCTGCATTTTGAGGCTTTAATTATGTGTGTGGCAATTTGCTAAAAGTATGAGTTAATAACTTCACAGCAAGGGCATCTGGACCTAGACTGAACAGGCAAGTACCTGTAGATCTCCTTATCCAATCAGGTTGGAGGATTGTGCAAATAATATTGCAAGGTCCAGGAAGAAAGGATGAACTATCCAGGTGAATTCAATGTCAATCTAGTACAAAAAGTGACTTAAAGGAGGGAAAGAAAAAGTTGATTAAAAGAGAGAGAAGACAGAGAAAAGGAAAAGTAAAAACGTGAAAAAATAGCTTTTAAAATCTCCAACAATTAAAACTGGACAAGACATAACTTTTGGTGGCATTTGGTCCAGTGTGCAAACACAGCAACTTCATTAACCTCACAGTTATTTTGACAGAAATTAAGGCCCAATACACAAATCAATTTCAACTTCAACTGTTTCATCATTTGTTAAAAACTGATATTTGCCCTAAATGTACAAACCTTTCTTTCTACCCAATAGAATTAGTAATACAAACGGTTGGGCACTGGCCCAGTAGGAATGCATACCTTTGATTTCCACATCTAAGGAAGGATATACTTGCCTTGGAGGTGATACAGCAAACATTCACTAAATGGTCCCTGGGATGAGAGGGTTGTTGTATGATGGGAGACTGAGTAAATTGGAGTTTATAAGGATGAGAAGTAAGCTCATTGAAACATAAAAGATTCTGAAGAGGCTTGACAGCGGAAACACTGAGAGACTGTTTCCGGTGGCTGGGGAATCTAGAACACAGGGGCATAAGCTAAGGATAAGGACTGAGGTGAGGAGAAACCTCTTCATTCAAAGGGTTGTGAATCTTTCAAATTCTCTACCCCAGAGAACTATGGATGCTCTGTTGACGATTATATTTAAGAAATAGACCGATTTTTGGTCTTTCAGAGAATCAAGGGACATGGGGAGTGGACAAGAAAGTGGAATTGAGACTGATCAGTCATGATCATATTCAATGGCACAGTAGGCTTGAGGGGCCAAATGGTCTACCCCTGCTCCTATTTCTTATATTCTTATGAATCCTCCCATCTGATATGTTTGGAGGAAAAGGAGGTTGCACAGGATACCATGTAAATCATGCTGATAAAGAGATATTTTGTGCCCACCCACCAGAATCTTATAACTGCATATACAAGGGGTGGCTAAACTTCACTTTGAAAGGTGGATGCAGAGGCTCATTTTCCCAAAGGAAACTGGGCAGCTGATCCAACAGCACTGCCAGCTAGGAAACTAGAGGCTTTGTTGGGTGCATCCCAATTACAGTACCTCGTACTATCAGCGGCTCGGCATGAAATAAGGTGTGCCAGTCTGGCCAACTACCATAATATCCCTACTAAAATAACAATACAGGACACGAGAAAACCATGAGTGGAGAGAAACTTTTTTACAGGTTCCACAATAGCAGAGACCTAAGCCTGTGCCATCTTCTGCAAGATTACTAACATTGGGGTAGGATAGCTGTAGCCTGAAGCTTAGCTCCAACCTTTATAATATGAACCCATTGGAAAGATGGCACAGAAAGCAACTCTCCTCACAGCCAAACCATGTAAGAGCACTGTTACAGTGACAAGTCTGTGCTGGCTACCTTCTCAAGATCAGTGGCATCAGTTACGCCTGAAATTGGATTTCATGTCCTTCATATGACAGTGTGGACTAATATTAGGCAATAACTACCTATTTAATAATGTAACATAGGGACATAACCATAGTATTCCATTGTGATATGTTTCACCAGTCTAGCACTTTGTTTTTAGGTATGCCTGGTTCTGCACCTGGCATGCTGTCTTATATTCCTTATTGAACCAGGGTTCGTCCTCTGGCTTGATGGTAATAGTAGAGTGAGGACTATTCCAGGCCATGAGGTTACAGATTATAGTACAATGCAATTCTTCTACTGCTGATGGCCCACAGTGCAGTGCCTCATGGATGCCCAGTTTTGATCTGCTCTTTATCTATCCCACTTAGTGCAGTGGTCGTGCCACACAAAAAGGTAGAGGGTGTTACAGCACCTTCACAAGGACTGTGCAGTAGTCAATACTGTCTACCAATACTGTCATGGATAAATGCATCTATAACTGGTAGATTGGTGAGAGCAAGGTCAAGAAGGTTTTCCTTTACTTGTTGGTTCAGCTGAAGGCACTGAATACAGTGAAAGCTAGAGGCCTTGACAACATCTTGACTGTTGTACTGAAGGCTTGTGCTCCAGTGCTTGATGCGACCCTAGGCAAACTATTCCAGTACAGCTACAAAACTGGTATCTGGCAGACAATGTGAAAATTTGCCCAGATATGCCATGTCCACAAAAAGCAGAACAAACCTAATCTGGCCAATTACTGCCCATCAGTCTTCCCTCAAACATCAGCAAAGTAATGGAAGATGTAGTCGACAGTGCTATCAAGGGGCACTTTCTGAGCAACAACCTGCTCAGTGACACTCAGTTTGGGTTCTGCCAAGACCACTTGGGTCCACATCTCAGGCAAAAATGGACAAAGAAGCTGAATTCCATAGGTGAGGTGAAAGTGACTGCCCTTGACTTCAAGGCAGCATTTGACTGAGTGTGGCATCAGGAACCCTAGCAAAATTGGAATCAATGGGAATCAGGGGGAAAACTCTCCATTGGTTGGAGTCATACCTAACACAAAGGAATATAGTTGTGCATTTTGGAGCCCAATCACCTCAACCCCTGCAGGGCAACATTCCAGGAGATTCTCAGGGCAATATTCAAGGTCCAAACATCTTCGGCTGCTTCAATCAATCAACTTCAATTTTTCCTCTGTCATAAGGTCAGAAGTGGTGATGTTCGCTGTTGATTGCAGTGTTCAGTACAATTTGTAATTCCTCAGATACTGAAGTAGTCCATGCCTGCATGCAGCAAAACTTGAACAACATTCAGGCTTTGGCTGATAAATGGCAAATATAATTTGCACCATACAAATACCAGTCAATGACCGTCTCCAACAAGAAAGAATCTAACCATCTCCCCTTCCCCCCCATCAACATATGGGGGTTACTTTGATCAAAAACTGAACCGGACCAGCCATATAAATACTGTGGCTACAAGAGATTTCAGAGACTAGGGATTCTGTGGCAAGTAACTCATCTGCTGATTTCCCAAAGCCTATCCACCATCTACAAGGCACAAGTCAGGAGCAAGTGATGGAGTAATCTCCACTTGCCTGAATGAGTGCAGGTCCAACAATATTCAAGAAGCTCAACACCATCCAGGACCAAGCAGCCCGCTTGATTGGCACCCCACCCAGTATTTCAAACATTCACTCCCTCCACCACTGACGCACAGTGCCAGCAGAAGCTAAACATATTCATACACAGGGCCCTTTCCATTGCAAACAGAAAGAATATGTCCAGGCAGTGCACTTTTTCAATTAAACAAAAGTCTGTTGCATTCCCCATGACAATACCACGATCAATCGGAGTTGTTTTGCCTTTTTTTGAATTTAAGCAAAAGTTTAAGAGATAATTGTCCACTGGTGCATTCTCCATAGCAATGCTCGACCAATCAGAATCCATCAGCTAACCAATCAGCAACTTTTCTCATGCAGTATAAATTGTTGTTCCCTTTGAAATTTGGTATTTTTGCATTTGTCATGATTAGTTCAAGATGAAAATCTTCGACAGCATTAGCAGGATTTTACATCCCGTGGGCAAGTGCGTGCCCGACCTGATTGGACGTAAAATCGCACGAGAAGACTTAGGGTGAGCATCTCAGCCTCATCGTGCACTCGCGCGATATTTTGCTCGGTGGGCACATGCAAAAATCAGAAGCTGACAATTAAGAGGGCAATTAAGCCCACTAATGGCGCAATTGTCCCTGATTTTTTGTGGCCCGTCCAACCTTATGGTTGGCGGATGGGCAAATCAGCCTGGGAGCCTTTACATTTTTCTTCAAACCTCAGCCAAGGGTGGGATGAACCTTCCGTTATGAAATAAAATACAAATAAATATCTGTGGACAGCATTTTTATCTGCTATATTTTCAGGTGTCTGATTGTGATGCATGGACATTTTTTTGTAGCTTTTAAAACCTTTATTTGAACATTTTCAGGTTTGCAGCTCCCTGAGGCAGCTGTCTGTCTTCAGGGAGCTTGCTTGCAGCGCTCACCTGTGCCCGTGGAAATGTCATTGCTCACCCTCTGCCTGCCTCCACCCCTGCAGCGCTGAGCTTCTCAGCGGTCAGGGGCCGATCGCAGTCAGTGGTCTGTTTCCCAACTGCTCCCGGGCTCGCTAATTGCACACGTCCACCAAAGCTAAAATTCAGGCCCATATCCCTTTTTTCAGCAATTCTGTGATTCTTTGAAATACAATAGTTGTTTCTGCTTTAGTGTCATAAATAGATTACAGGCATCACAAATCCATTGTATAGAGCTTATCCAAACAAATAACAGTTATTTATGTTGGGTTATGACCTATGGTCAATCTTTTAGAAAACTACAGCATCCAGCTGGTTTCTGACTTTTTTGGTTGGTCTTTTCCTTAGTATAAACTGAAATGGTACAAATAACTTGTTTTGCAACTTACATCAGTGCTGGATTTTAAGATGAGATATGTAGTGCAGGAGCATAAAATGTAACTTTAAAAGTATTGATTTTGTCATTCTTGTTTTAGTTGCAACTGCAAGGTGTATTTTAATTTGTTAAATTATCTTGGTTGCCTTACTGATCCATGTTACTGTGGTTACCATGGCTTGGCCTAAATAGCTAAGTGGTTATGGTACTGGGTTTATAACCCCAAGATCAAGAGTTCAAATCTCACAATGGGAAACAATGTAACTTCATCTGAAACAGATGGAAACGGGTTTGTACTCGAAAGAGTTACTGTGGTTACCAAGGAAACATTTGTTTAGTGTACAATTCTCTACAGCATATGGATGAAAAGAAAACAACTGTTGGAGCTTAATGATTTATCTCACTTTCTATTAAATGTTTATCTAAGGGACTGAAATCATCTTTAAAGATAATTCAGAATGAATGTTATCTTGACTAAACCATGCAGCTCATCCATGGTGTCAAATAACAGTGACTCCAGTTTTATGCAATTGGACAACCTGACTGCCTGATCATTAATTCTGACTTCCAGCATCGCCTAACGTTTGCAGCACGTATCCTTCAGATCAGGATTTCTGTTCAAGTATAGTCTGGATCAACGCTGAAAAACTAATACCTTTTTCTTTATTTCAAGTCTCAAAAAAAAAAATTTTCAAAGACAGAAAATAAATATTTTAGATTCTTAGAACCCTCAGAGTCAAAATCGCTTGGCCATTCTGGATAGCTCCTGCTGTAACTCCAATGGAAATCCACCTGAAAACCGGGGCTTCGTCTTGTGCAGGAGTTACCTGTGACTTTGGGTTGGGGCCAGAGCACATTCTTGTCAATGTCATGAAAGGGTTAGGGCCAAGAGTCTTGATCTCCCTAAGATGTAAGTTTCCTCCTCCCTAACTTTACAGGAGCCTGTTGTAAGTTTGAAAGTTGATATGCCTAATGAAAAGTTGCATACTAGTCTGCTGACGGGCAGAAGTGGGCCCACCTAGGGGCTCATTCTGGGATTTTAGGCTGGACCTCTGTAGAAGTGGTAAGTGGGAAATGTTTAGGTTGGCACCGTGGCCACCAGGAGCACTGACTGGTGTTTCTGAGAAGGCCCTGGCAATCCCTTTGGCACAGCTGCTAATGCAACATTTTAAGGCCTTCCATAGCAGGTAGGTGTCAGAGATTGGCATGGATGTTCACTATTTTAATGCATTAAAATGACCTCCTGCATGCCCCAACAGGGTCAATGCCAGAGATAAATATAGATGTGATACACATGTGTCTGTCAGGTTTGCATTCCTGTGGAATTGTGGCTTCCATAACGCTTTTGAAATTAATAAAACGCTCACTTATTTCTTCTTTTGTCTGCAATGTTGGTTATGAAAAGTTTCAAGAGTGAAGTCATATATATGAAATGGTACAACAGGATATGAAAACTTTTAAATGGAAGGGTGACAACAGGTAACTACATGAGTAGTAGAAGTGTGAATCTTGGGGGTTACCATTGACCAAATACTTAACTGGACCAGCCATATAAATACTGTGGCTACAAGAGCAGGTCAGAGACTGGGAATTCTGTGGTGTATAACTCACCTCCTGACTCTCCAAAGCCTGCACACCATCTATAAGGCACAAGTCAGGAGTGTGATGGAATACTCTCCACTTACCTGGATAAATGCAGCTCCAATAACATTGAAGAAGCTTGACACCATCCAGGACAAAGCAGCCTGCTTTGATAGTTTCCCTAGCCATCATTGTAAACATTCACTCCCTCCACCACCAGCATACAGTGCCAGCAGTGTGCACCAACTACAAAATGCACTGCAGCAACTAGCCAAGACTCTGTTGACAGTAACATCTAAATCCTCAAACCCTAGCACCTAGAAGAACAAGTGCAGCAGATGAATGGGAACACCAGCACCTGCAAGTTCCCCCACAAGTCACACAATTTCCTGCCTTCAAACTATATCACCATTTCTTCACTGTTGCTGGAACTCCCTCCCTAATAGCACTACAAATGTACCAGATGGACTGCAGCAATTCAAAAAGATGGCTCACCACCACCTTCTCAAGGGCAATTATGGATGGACAATAAATGCTGACCTTGCCAGTGATGCTCACATCACATAAATGAATATCAAATGCAATGAGATTGTGAAATCCTGTGGCATCAGTTCAGTTTGGGTTCTGCCAGTGCCACTCAGTTCCTGATCACATTACAGCCTTGGCACAAACATGGACAAAAGTGCTGAACTCAGGAGGCAAGGTGAGGGTGACTGTTCTTGACATCAAGGCAACATTTGACTGAGTGTGGCATCAGGGATCCCAAGCAAAACTGGAGTTAATGGGAATCAGCGGAAAACTCTCCACTGGTTGGAGGAGGAAGATGGCTGTGATGGTTGGAGGTCAGTCATCTCAGTCCCAGGACATCACTGCAGGATTTCCTCAGGGTAATGTCATAGGCCCAACAATCTTCATTAGCTCCATCAATGACCTTTCCTTCATTACAATCATCACTGATGATTGCACAATGTTCAAAACCATTCGCAACTCCTCAGGTACTGAATCATTCGATGCCCACATGCAGTAAGACCTGGACAACACTCAGGCTTGGGCTTATAAGTGGTAAGTAACATTTGCGCCACACGAGTGCCAAGCAATAACCATCTCCAACAAGAGAGCATCTACCTACCTGACTTGAAAATATATTGCCCCTTGACATTCAGTGGCATTGCCATGGCTGAATCCCCCACTATCAACATCCTTGGGGTTAGCATTGACCAGAAACTGAACTGGACCAGCCTTATAAATATGGTGGCTACAAGAGCAGTCAAAAGCTGGGAATTCTATGGAGAACAACTCTTCACAACCCTCAACAACTCTCCAGAGCCTGTCCACTATCTACAAAGCACAATTCAATCCACATTATAAGTGTAATGTGATACTCTCCACTTGCCTGGATGAGTGCAACTCCAACAACACTCAAGAAACTTGACACCATCCAGCACAAAGCAGTCCATTTGATTGGCACCCCATCCACCACGTTAATCATTCACTCCCTCCACCATCAACAGCAGTGTGTACCATCTACAAGATGCACTGCAGAAACTCACCAAGGCTCGTTCAACAGCACCTTCCAAACCAATGATCTCTACCACCTAGAGAGACAAGGGCAGCAGATGCATGGGAATACCACCATCTGCAAGTTCCCCTTCAAGCCACTTACCATCCTGATCGGAAATATATCGCTGTTCCTTCACTGTCGCTGGATCAAAATCCTGGAACTCCCTTCCTAACAACACTGCGGGCGTACCTGCAATTGCAACGGCTCAAGAAGGTGACTCACCACCACCTTCTTAAGGGCAAGTAAAAATGGGCAATGAATGCTGGCCAAGCCAGCGATGCCAACTTCCTGCGAAAGAATAAATTTCAAAAAAATTTGTGGTTCACCTGAATGTCCTGGGAGAATTAAAAGGAGTAGAGCAACAAAGTCAGCTACCAAGGTCACAGGAAAGGAAGTTTTACTCAGTGGATCCTGAACTCTGAGAGACACTTTTGTACGTTTCATACCTGAAATATCTTTGATCTTAATAAATTCTTCATAATTTACCAATGCCTTTGTTAGAATGTATCATATTTCACATAACATCTTTTCACCAAGATATTTTCCAATTTCAGATTTAGACCTGGTCATTTGTTAGTTCTTATGGGTACCATAGTTTCTACTTTATTTTGGAGACGGGAAGAAAAATGCCATATAGATGAGATTTTTGACTTTAACTGACTACTAACATTACTGTCATTAAGAACAGGATGAGAATGCTGAAGTTTCCTCTCAGCTCAAATATCACTAAGTTCAGTAAACAGCTATAAACTAGTCACAGCACAGCAGTGATTATGACAATTTAACACCTTAACAAACAGAAAATCAATCCCTTGGCACAAATAGGAAATGGACTTTTTGCCTGTCACACTCTGATAATAGTTTTAGATCCACGGAAGGTGAATGAGAAAGGCACATTTCATCAGTATATTGACGAATTTGATTTAGTAAGGCATACCGGTCAGGAAGAGCCGTTGAAGTGTACACATTATTATAATATGGGAAATGTAGCTGCATATTTGAGTACAGCAAGCTCCCACAAACATAAATGTGATATTGATCAGAAAATCTGATCTTTGTGATGATGCTTGAGGGATAAATATTGGCCAGGAAATCGAGGATAACTCCTGTGTCCTTCTTCAAAACAGAGCCATAGGATCAATTATGTTCAACACAGAGTGCACTTGATGTACTGATGTATTGATGTACTCACATTCATAAGGGTGAGGTGCAGCGTCGGAGCCATTTGGAATAAATTTGGCGTACAGACAGGTTTCTTACTTGAAACGGATAACTTTATTTACAGAGCTCATGTAGAAGCTACATGCTTGAACCAGGTCCACAAATAGAAAGTTCCGCACCTAAGATTATGCATGCTTAGTGCTGATTCATCAGTGCAATCACGCGATCCCTAAAGGCAGTAGGAAACGTTATAGCTACAATCACTACACTGGGCAACAGTAGTGCAGGGTGCACCCAAAATGTGTTGTACCTGCAATGACATAAAACTGCCTGTATTTCTGGGTTCGGGGTATTATCAACCCCTTGCTGTAGGCCCAGCCCTGAATTGAAATTAGAGACTACCAGAGGTCTGCATCAATGAGACTAGCTGCTGGCTCCAAGGCCTTCTGGCTGCTGGATATTAGATAGCTGTTACCCCGCACTGATCTATCTAGATTACGTTTAGCATCAGATTCTACCTCATCAGTATGCTGTCAGCTGCAGCTCAGTTAGTGACCTCATACCATTAATTCAAAGGTTTGTGGGTTCAAGTCACACTCCATAACTTGAGCACAAAAATCAGTGCTGACATTGCAGGACTAAGGAAGTTTTTAAAAATTCATTCAAGGGATGTGGGCGTCGCTGTCTAGGCCAGCATTTATTGCTCATCCCTAATTGCCCTTGAGAAGATAGTGGTGAGTGGCGTTCTTGAACCGCTGCAGTCCATGTGGTGTCAGAACACCCACAGTGTTAGGGAGGGTGTTCCAGGAATTTGATCCAGCAACGGTGAAGGAATAGTGAGACAGTTCCAAGTCAGGATGGTGAGTGGCTTGGAGGGGAACTTCCAGGTGGTGGTGTCACAAAAAAGGACATGTAATAAAGCAATGCTGGTCAAAATCAAGACAGCCAATCAGACAGCAGACCAAGATGATTGAAGTGCACAATATATTTGAACCAGAAGCTGCTGATATTGATATTTATTCCCTAAACAATGTCAAGGCAGTGAAAAGATGGTGAGCCAATCACCATCACCCTTCAAGTGAATGGGAAGCCTCTAGTCATGGACGTAGACAGAGGAGCATTGACCACAGTGGTGGAAGAACACATGCTTAAATACCTAAGTGAAGGTACCCAGCCACTGAATTTGAAGCAAGCCACAGCTCAGCTGAAGATGTACACTGAAGAGGCAATACAGGTAAAAGGCATCACCACTGTACCTGTATCCTACAGGCAACAGACAGCTCAGTCTCCAGTGATCATTGTAACGGGGTCGCGATTGGTTAAAATAAATTAAGCTCAGCTGGTCAGAAATTTTTCAAGTGAGGACAGGAGGAATTCCTGAGCTGTTCAGGAAGTACGACAGGGTATTTCATGATGAATTGGTAAAGATAAAAGGCCACAATCAAAAATATATGTAGATTCGGAGGCAACACCCTGGTTCTTTAAGGCCAGACCTGTGCCTTGCACCCTAAAGGAGAAGGAGGAGGAGAAGGAGAATAGTCCAGCCAGTTCAATTTTCAGAATGGGCAGCACCCATATTCCCTGTGATGAAATCAGATTGAACTATTCGTATTTGCGGAAACTACAAATTAACTGTGAACAAGGCTGCTAAATTAGATAAATATCTTAACCTGGGGATTGAAGACGTGTACGCTAAGCTAGCTGGAGGAAAATCATACACCAAACAGGACATGAGCTATGCATACCATAAGCTAGAGCTGGACAGCACATCTAGAGGTTATGTAATAATCAACACGCACAAGGGCCTGTACCAATCTACATGCCTACCCTTTGGTGTATCATCTGCCTGTGCAATCTTCCAAAGGACCATGGAAAGCCAATTGCAAGGACTTCCCCGAGATCATAGGATCAACGGAAGCTGAACACTTGGCCAACCTAGAAGAGGTTTTAAGAAGATTTTTGGAAGCTGGTGACGATTGAAGAAAGAGAAGTGCACTTTCCAAGTGACTGAAGTTACATATTTGAGTCATCGAGTGGATGCTCAGAGGTTGCATCTAGTAGAGGAGAAATACAGGCAATCAAGGTGGCACCCTCTCCTACAAATGTCACTGAATTCAAGTGGTTTTTGAGCATGATAAATTATTACAGTCGCTTCTTGCCAAACTTGTCAATAGTGGTAGCCCCTTTACACCCATTATTGAAAAAGAACCATCGATGGTCATGGAATGTGCAACAAGAAGAAGCCTTCATAAAATTCAAGATGCTTTTGCACTCATCATGTCTACTGGTACATAATGACCCATCAAAAGAACTAATATTAACCTGTGATGTATCTCCCTATGGTGTTGTCATACAGGATGGAAGATGGTTCCGAAAGTCAATAGGCTATGTTTCCAGAACCTTCTCTGCAGCCGAGAAGGGCTATTCACAACTTGAAAAAGAAGTTTTATCCGTAATATTTGAAATAAAGAAATTCCAACAATATCTGCATGATCGACGTGTCACCATAGTGTGGGATCATAAGACTCAAATGGGTCTATTAATTCTGCCGATAGTCTTAGCCAGAATTCAATGGTGGGCTTTGATTTTGTCAGAGTATGAGTACACCTTTATGCACCGTCCTGGTGTGCATATTACAAATGCAGACACACTCAGTCGTCTTCTATTGCCAGATAGCATTGTACATGCTCCAGTGCCACAAGAAGTTGTACTTGTATTGAACTTCTTGGACTTTTCGCTGGTCTGTGTGAAGCTAATAAAGAATTGGACAAACCAGGATCCAATTTGGTCAAAAGTCCAATATTGCAAGGATGGAAGGATGGACAAATGTACCAGTCTCTGAAGAGATAAGACCAATCTATGCCCATAAAAATGAGTTAAGTTGTCAAGATGGAATCTTGTTGTGGGGATCAAGGGTCGTCATCCCTACGCAAGGAAGCTTGACAGAGCTTTACAGTGCGCATCAAGGCATATCAAAGGTGAAGATGCTTCCGTGTAAGTGCAAGTCTGGGGGCCAGGTATAGGCAGTGATATAGCAGAAATTGTCAAACACTGTGTCCAGCGTCAGCAGCAACAGGAGTTGCCCGTTTCAGCTCCACTGCATCCGTGGGCGGTGGCCTGGTCAACCCTGGATTAGACTACATATAGACTATGCAGATCCAATTTTAGGTACCATGTTTTTATTCATCATCGATGGGCATTCTAAGTGGATGGATGTTTATGAAGTTAGATCACCGACATCGTGTGCAACTACTGAAAAGCTGCGCCAATGTTTTAGTATACGTGGCCTACCAGAAGTGATTGTTTCGGATAATGGTACTGTCTTCACTTTTCAGAGATTCATGAGTTTAAATGGAATTAAACGTATTAAAGCAGCAACATATCATCCCTCATCTAATGGGTTAGCAGAATGAGCAGTGCAAACTTTCAATTCAGAAATGAAAAGTTATCCAAAGGAATGTTAGAAACGCGAATTTCATATTTTCTTCTCAATTATTGTACGGCTCCTCATGCAATCACAGGTTCAACACCCGTAGAACTACTGATGAAACACTGCCTTTGTACAAGGCTAATTCTGGTGTTTCCAAACTTAGAGGGGAAGGTAGAGATGAACCAGAGTAGTCAGAAAGTGAATCATGATATTCATAGCAAAGCTTGAAGATTTACTGTGGAAGAGACAGTTTTTGTGCAAAAGTTTGGAAATGGACCTAGCTGGGTTCCTGGTATGATTGTCTCTGAAACTGGACCTCTGTCATGTCAAGTGGGAGTGGAAAACCGGATTGTTCAAAAACATGTGGATCATCTCAGAAGTAGAGAGACATTCCAATAACCAGCTATTCCACTTGTAATTGATGTCAAACCTTTAATGCCAGAGGTGCCAGATCAACTTAGAATAGGCATACCAGATATCTCTGTTGAATTACTAATTCTGAATTGACATAAGGATGTCCTTGATGCTGCAGTTCCTGATCATGTCGATCCAGTGGGAGAATCTCAAGTCGCAGAGCTACATGCTCGAACAGATTTAGAAAATCACCTCTGAGAGTTAATCTATATTCACATGACCCGTGTATATATGTATATGTTGTGGATTAAGATATTCTTTGTAAATAAAAAATGTAAAGAAACTAAAGTGGTGGGGGGGGGGGGTGGGGAATGGAGTGATTGTGGGTAATACATTTCCTACTGTCTTTAGGGCTCATGTGATTGTACTGATAAATCAGCCCTAAGCGTGGGTAATCTTAGGGGTGGAGCATTCTAGTCATGCACCTGGTTCAAGCATGTAGCTTCTATATGAGCTCTGTAAATAAAGTTATCTATTTCGGTTAAGAAACCTGTCCAGTGCACCAAGTTTATTACATACAGGCAGCAGGCGAACAAGCAAACAAGTCCATATAATTAGCATCAATTTGGGGTTAAAATGCTGCAAAACACCTAAAAATTGGAACTGGCTCAATCCAGTACCTGAACCAGGCAAATTTGCAAAAAGTTATTCATTTCACTATTGATGATTGATCAGCTGATCTGGCTCATAAATGAAACCTGAAGCGACATGGCACTATGGCCTGGCTTTTTTTTTCCACTCAGCTCCAGATAGCATAGGAACATAGGACTTAGGAGCAGGAATAAGCCATTCGGCTCTTCAAGCCTGTTCCACCATTCAGTAAGATCATGGCTAATCTGGTTGTAGTCTCAACTCCACTTTCCCATCTGTCCCCCATAACCCTTGACTCCCTTGTCTACCAAAAATTTGTCTAACTCAGCCTTGAATAAACTCAATGGCCCAGCCTCCACTGCTTTCTGAGAAAGAGAAGTCCACATACTAACGCCCCTCTGAGAGAAAGAAATTCTCCTCATCTCAGTGTTGAAAGGGAGACTTCTCATTCCTAAGCTGTGTCCCCTAGTTCTAGTCTCCCCCATGAGTGGAAATATCCTCCCGGTATCTATCCTGTCAAACCACCTCAGGATCTTAAGTTTTTCAATAAGACCACCTCTCATTCTTCTAAACTTCAATGGGTAGGGGCCCAACCTGTTCAATCTTTCTTCATAGGATAAGCCTTTCACCCCTTGAATGATTTGAATCATCCTTCTTTGTACTGCTTCTAATGATATTATATCCTTTTTAAAATAAGGAGACCAATACTCTACACAAGATTCCAGATGTGGTCTCACCAATGCCCTGCACAGATGCAGTAAAATTTCTTTACTTTTCAGTTCCATTCCCTTTGCAATAAATGCCAGCATTCCATTTGCCTTCCTAATCGCTTGCTATACCTGCATAGCAACTTCTTGTAACTCATGCACCAGGACACCCAGATCCCTCTGTACCACGAGTTCTGCAATCTCTTTCCATTTAAATAGTATACTGTTTTTCCATTCTTCCCACAAAAGTGGTCAGGTTCACATTTTCCAACATTATATTCCATCTGCCAAATTTTTGCCCATTCACTTAACCTGTCTTTATCCTTTTGCAGACTCTCTGGTTGGAATCATCCCAGATTTGCACTAAGTGCAGTAGCGGCCAGGTAAAATGACGTTTTACCACCAGCTGCAAAGGTGGCTTTTCACGCCGTATCATTCCAAACCCGCCACATAAATTATGCATTCTGGGAAACAAGCCATTTCCATGGTGGGCAGGCTTTCATTCACCCACCGTGCCATCACTTCACCGCTTCATCACGTCAGACACCATAATTAAAGTTCAGCCGTGCGCACACCTCTCAGTGCTGCCAGCCCATAACTGCTCCAAGGAAGACATGGTCCCGAAAGGCAAAAAGACTGCAGCTCCCAGGTTTAGTGACGCATCCCTTGAGCACCTTTTGAACGTCGTGGAGGCCTGTCGTGATGTCCTCTACCCCGCTCTGGCCACAGAATAGGCAGCTGCATCACCAATCCAGCATGGGAAGCGAAGGCAGAGGTGGTCAGCACCAATGCCCTGTCAACAAGGACAGCCATCCAGTGCCACTACATGATGAATGGTCTCATCCGTTCCACCAGGGTAACTCACTCATCTCATCATGCGCAATTCATACACTCACAAGCCCATCACACATCTACAGGGATCTCATATCACAAAGGACAACGCCACTAACTCTCACACACATCCTGCACATCTGCTTCAGGTTCATATCCTCTGGAGCATGCGTCCTCATTCCATCCATGACTCCGCTCACCACACAGACATTCCATGAAGTACCATGTGTCCTGCTCACACTCACTCCTTCTGTTTCCATGCAGGAAAAACCTGCTCACATCAGCAGGGAGAGTCCCAGACTGGGGGTGGAGTGGCCCACATTAGGCCCCTCACTCACTTTGAGGAGCATGCCATCATGCTGACTAGTGCAGACGTGGAGTCTGCCTGGGGCGATGGTGAGGTTGGCGGTGAGCACCCACCTGAGGATCCTGCACCACACCATCCCTTTCTCAATACAACAGTGCATGCTTTTTCTTCTTTTGACTCTGCTGCCCAGCACTAATTATCTCTACTTTGGTTCACAAGGAGCCCTGCCAAGTGACCGATGCCCTCAGCCAGCCAGTCCCTCAGCTCCATCCATGTCCTCACCTCCAGCCAAGAGAACACCTTCTCCATTGAAGAGCTGGAAATTAGCAGTCTGGAAGACCCATCATAGTGTTTGCCAGAGCAGAGACAAGCATCTCAGAGGGACCTAGATCTAGAGCAGGCTCGAGTTCAGAATCTGGTGGTCACTGTATGGACATGCATCGGAAGCAGGAGGAGGCAGTTTTCAGCCAAGCTCCCCAGCACGCGAGGACTGCTGGGGAAGAGGCATCAATGAAGTCCTAGTCAGATGACGAGCCTCTAGATACAGCCTTCCAACTTATCGCAGAGAGTCAGCAGAAGGCAGGGGAACATCACACAGATCTGTTGAAAGCCCTCAACAGAGCAGTTCCTGAGTCGGAGGAGTGCATCCACCTGCTCTCTGATGAAGTCTTGCCCACATGTATGCATATGGAAGTCTCATGGGGAGGATGGTGGATGTCATGGAGGCCCTGGTCCAGCAGGGCCTGGAGATGCATGCAGACCTGTGCTGCATTGGGGGAGCCATGGGTGAGTTCCTGCAGTGGCAACACAAGAGGGAAACGGGGAACCTTGATGTCCCTCCAGTTGCTCCTTCCCCTCACGGAGTTAGGCTGGAACTCTCGGAGGAGGAGACGTAGCTGGACACCCCTGAGTCATCTGCATGGGAATCTCAGAGGCCATTCCTTCCAAGTCCCCTTTGCCTGTGAGCCCCTGAACTTGTCCTCTGTCCCTACATTCCGTCCCTTCATCCAAATCATTGATGCAGATTGTAAATAGTTGAGACTCCAGTACTAATCCCTGCGGCACTTCACTGGTTACAGCTTGCCAACTCACAAAAGACCCAATTATCCCTATTCCTGTCAGCTAACCAATCCTTTATCCATGCTAATATATTACCCCTGACACCATGTGCTCTTATCTTGGTGTAGTAACCTTTGATGTGGCACCTTACCAAATGCCTTTTGGAAATCTAAGTACACCACATCTACAGGTTCCCCTTTATCCAACTTGCTTGCTACTTCCTCGAAAAACTCTAACAAATTAGTTAAACATGATTTCCTTTTCATAAAGCCATGATGACTCTGCTTGATCACATTATGATTTTCTAAGTATCCTGCTATAATATCCTTAATAATGGATTCAAGCAATTTCCCTATGACAAATGTTAGGCTAACCGAGCTTTAGTTTCCTGCTTTCCGTATCCTTGCAAGCCAACTGTCTATCTGCAAGCCAACACCCTAGTCAGTAGGGTGATCCTAGCCAGACGGACCAGCTGGTAAAACAGTTTATTAGCTGGTAAACTGCAATGTTAGTTGATTATAATCTAGCAGTCCACCTCGAAACACCTGAGAGTCCCTGAGGCTTGGTTCTTGCTAAGCTGCATCTAAGCTACCCAGGAATAAGTAAGTGAGCTGTGTTCCTGTGGGAAAAGCATATGCCTCCCATTTCGGCAACACAAACTCTTTTCTCCTGTTACTGACAGGGATGAAAGAGAACTGAAACCCCAATTCCCTTCCCTTACTACCCATAATCAGCGTGCTGTTTTGAAAAGGAAGAGCGTTTCTTAATTCTTGAGTATGTGGGCAATTTGAATAACAGCAGCAAGCTTTTTGTGACTTTAAATAAAGAGGATTATTTATTCATGCATTGACCCCGAAACTCTAATGCTATGTCACTCACTCACCCATACTCATACACTCAAGGAAAATACAGTTAAATATTGTAACTTGTAAATATCACTTTTACAAGTTATAAACAAAAGAATAGTTCATAATTGATGTGATTAGCTTGTCTTGGAAAACACACATAGCAGGCCTGGTAGAGAAGGGGTTTTTCACTTCTGAAGTGTCATTAGGTGAATTCAATAGTCAAAGTTGAATATCAGAGTCGCTACAGATTCTCTCAAAGAGATGGACCTCCTGCAGGTCACAAAATTAGTTACTTGTAGTCTTGTTACCAGGAGGTTGTTTTGGTGTATTGATGGACTTGAAAAGGAACAGGCTTGGTGACCTTAAGATGTTACAGTCTCCAGCTGTTAAGGCATATGTATTTCTGCCCTTTCTGCTGCTGCTGTTTATGCAGTTTTTGCATTGTTGTGTCCTTTTGCAGACTAAAGAATAAATAGGAAGACTCACATGGCTGCCTTACCATCTGGTTTCTCGTAGCTCCTTTCCAAATATGATATTGTGCTTACTTTGATTGGCCACAACCTGGATTATTGTTTGCAAACCCTAGAGGTTTGAGACAATCACCATCTTGGTTTCAGAATGGCCCATTCCAGTCAAGAAATACTTTTTTCGATGGTCTCAACACCTCTAGTCTGGAATGTGACCTCTTGTCCTTTCAAGACAGTGTAGCAGTCTTTGAATCCATAGACCTTGTAAGATGACCCTCAGCAGCAACCTTTAGCTTTTCCATTTTAAAAGAAAAGTCAGTTCTGGAAGATTGCACACTGGGTACTGTTCATGTTTTAAAGTGATGAATATGACATGCTTTTACTGGGCATGACATTTTCCTTCTTGCTAGCTGTTGGTGGTTATGTTAAGATTCCAGGGGGTGTCACCATTGGACCCAGCAGTCATTGCAGACCCACCGCCGCCCACCCACTCCCGTTGTCCTCGGGAGCCGTGATTCACACTGGGCAGGCCTTAATTCGCGCCTGCACGCTCCCGCTCTTGCTCCATCCCCCCGTCAGCCAGAAAATTCTGCCCAAAGTTGCAGGATTTCTATCAGAAACAAAAAACCCTCCCTAAAAGTGAAGTCAATACATTACTCCTAAGATTGCCCATCTGAGATAAATTAACATGCACGGACTGGCAATAGAACCTGAGATCTTCCAGGGCAATTTGGCTCAGTTAATTCACTGATTAATTTATTGGGAGAGCCAACTAAAGGAATTATAACAAATTTGGGATTATGATAGAATTAAGTGCATATCATTGCAAATTGAGGATGATGTAATCATCATATTGCAGTGGACCTCTCAGATGACATCACTAAATAAACATTTATTCAAATGCCTTGACATCGAATGGAATTTTTCACTGTGATGTCACTGCTGGTTGCATAGCAATCCTTTCTCCCCAATAGAAAAGAACCCTTTAATGTTTCACATTTAAACTGCCAAAAACTGGGGGAAGACACATGTCAGAATTGAACTGAAATGGAGATGTCAAACTTCTGCCACAATTTCTTCCATACTATCTTCAGCTAATTACTTCAAATATGTATAGTCCTTGACTGTCAGAATGGGGAATAAAGGTCTTTATTTAACCTGGACAGGAATTGTGAAAGTGTTTGCAGAAGACTTTCACTGTGGTCAAAGTGTTCATAAAAAGTGTTTCAAAAATGAAAATTTATTGCTATATTCCTCAGTGCATGACTTACTGTTGTCTTTGGACAGCTAAGTTCCCACGTTCCTATAACTGTGAATGCTTCAATCAACCGCTAGGGATACGGAGGTACAAGAGCCACTTGAAGAAAACTGAAGAAAATTGTTTAGAGATGCAATTTTTACACAAGAGTATAATCCCAACAATGCATTTTCAAGACAGTTTGCCAAGGTAGGTGCCTCAAAGAATACAGACAAATTAAGAGTGCAAATTCAAAACTTTAAATCAAAGATCAATTTGAAACATCAAAGGTGAAAGGTAAAGCTTTCAAAAATTAAAGTAACACATCAGTTATAGAAATCTTAAAACTGAACAAGAGAAAATGTAACATCCATTTTACTCAGTGACAACTAATGACAAATCATTTAAATAATAAAATAATTGTCATTATAATAATCTGGAAAAAATTTAAATGATCCCATAAAACATAAAATATTGGTGATGTTTTATGGATAGTCTATCATGGGTGAGAAGGAGGGATACTGCACTGTCATGACAGGTTAATTTGGTAGCAGTGCAAGCTGAGTATCCTTTATCCGAAACCTTCAGGGCCAATTGTGTTTTGGATTTCAGAAAATTTTGGTTTTCAGCTACCACATATAGGAAAGGCCTACTTACATCACAATGGCTGAAGCCTAGGTTAACGATAATCTAAAACAAATAAAATGGCTAAAAAAGTAAGATATACCACTGAATAATAAATACAGGGTACCTGTAATAAGTTCCCGCCCATGGTGCCATCTGCAATTCTGCTTGTAGGAGAGGGTTCGCAAGGTAAACAGTACAGACATAAATCACAAGGTAAATAAGGCAGACAAATAACTAGACTTCCCACTCCAAAGGTTGGATGCAATCGGCTCGGGTCAGGCTTCCCATTCCAAAGGTCAGGTGCAGTCAGCAAACATCATGTTGGCTCAGGTCAGAGACATGTTGTGCTAAAGGTCAATGAGGTTCAAAAAAGGTGGTGTTTTTGGATGTGTTCGGTTTTTGGATTTATAGATAAAGGATACTTGACTTGCATTAAGTTCTATAGTTGGCATTCACATCATGTTCTCAACCCATAACCAGATTTATCCCCATCCCAACCATGTTGCCTCAGAATGTTTTCTTTTCAAAGTCTCTTGAACAACTTTAATGGCCTGATTACAAGGAATGTATTGATCATCCTGACAAAACCCATGGCTCACCGACTACTAGGCAGTTCTTCATCTTCTGTGCCTAGCACACATTGTTGCTAGTTCAGTAATTCTGTGTACTTCTTTCTATAACTCCAGCTGAGTTTTCTGTTGTTTGCCAGTAGGCCTGCTGTGCAGATATTGCTTAATCTGTTTATTATATAAACTTTTTAATATTGTGATGCTGTTGTTGAATTGTTGTGTTGGTCAAACTTTACTATTGATGCCAGTTTTCAACATCAAGTTCAGTGTTAAGTTAGTTTTAAAGACAGCGCTTTTCAGTTTAGAATCAAGTTAGTTTCATTCCTATTTCTGCCTTGTGACAAAGCTACAGTATGCATTAAAGTTTTTAATGTTTAACTCAACTAATAAGAAAGGGCAATCATTGAAACTAACCATGTACTATGCTGCAATTCAACTGCACTAAATTATAAGTAAAAAGCAATTTATTCTAATCTTATCTTGATTACTAAGATACCTTTTTTGAACTTTCTACTTTCAAAATATAGTAACGTCTTTGAGGTTGCTCAGAGAAAAGCAATAAAAATAATTCTGCATTTTAGAGTTCTGGGATAGGAAGAAACTCACACTACTAAACTAGTTTTCATTTGAGAAAACAAGATAGAAAGGACAAAATTTCCACAAAATTTGGTTGCATAGCGCCCATTTATTCTGGTGCTACAGATGGCATTCTTGGTCCAAAATGGTGTTTGTACCTCACATGCAGACTTCTGATATGGGCTGCACCACACACCATCTTGGGTAGGTTATTAGTGCAGGTGCAACATGTCTGTGCCATAATTATGTAGGATAGGCAGATCATGACATCACACGAGCAGCATCATTTTAGAGCTCAACGGTCTAGCTAAAGCCCTCTCTTAACTTTGCACAGCTGAAGATGTGTTCAGCAACAGTATGGTCTCCAGCCCCCACTGCTGCTATTTAAATAATTTAAGGGATCACGACTACTTTCTGGTTAGTCACTAGATTGATTTCTATAGGATGTTGTTGAATTTGTCCTTGAATTTGGAGATTTATACTGTTATCTCAAGTTGCTGAAGTCTACAGCGAATGCTGTAGCAGGTGCTGAAGACCTTAGCCCTGACTTCAAGGTTATGGCAAAACACTCATTCCCAAGCATGGGTGCAATTGTTTGCATCCCCCTTGGTCTGCAGCATGTCAGGGAAAGCCCCAGCGGGAGGAAATTTCTACCCCATGTGATCGACCAGAGCACTTAAGCAATGTGGGGTTTTAGTATTTGAGCAGATGGCTGCGTGTGTTTCTTCTTCATCCCTGTCTCCATTCTCTTCCACTGTTGCCTGGCCAGGTTGCAGTTCTTGGGTATCTGAAAGAGAAAGGTACACGTCAGGGGCATACTGTGGAAAGTAGGAGAAAGTAAGAAGTGCGTACTTAAACCACCTGCAGTTTGTAAATCAGAAGAGATTATGGGAATAGGGGAAAGTGGGATATGAGAAGGTGGATGAGGTAGGAACATACCATCATCTTCAATGGTTTCAGCTCTGCCGCTGGTCGCAGCCTTAGTTGTGGCTGTTCAAATGATGGTGAGCACTGTCTCCTTCACTGAGGTGAGAGCATGCAACTGTGCCAGTAACCCACCAGTTAAGTACTGTTGCCTCTGATTATGCGCCAACTTGATCTACAAGAAAGGGGAGTACAAAAGCAAAGAAGTTATGATAAACCTGTAAAAAAAACACCGGCCCAGCCTTATTAGGAGTATTGCTTCCAGTTTTGAGGACCACACTTTAGGAAAGATGTGAAGGCATTAGAGAGGTTGCAGAAAAGATTCACGAGAATGCTTCCAGGGATGAGGAACTTCATTTATGCAGAAAAACTGGAGACTTTGGGATTGTTCTCCTTGGAGAAGAAATAATTGACAGCAGATTTGATAAAAATATTCAAAATCATGGGGGATCTAGACAGAGTAGAGAGAAAGAAACTGTTCCTATTTGTCGAAGGATCGAGAACCAGAGGGCACAGGTTTAAGATAATGCTTAAAAGAAATAATTGTGACATGAGGAAAATGTTTTCCATGCAGAAAGTGGTTTTGACCTGGAATGCAGCACTTGAGACGGAGTGAGAGTGTGTCAGTAAGTGTGGTGCAATGTGTTTGGGTGATGTGATTGCTATAGTTGAATTAGCTGGCAGCGTGTGCAAGCTGTGAGATGTGGTTGGGAAGCCTGCAGCTGTGTGAAACGTGTGAGAGTGAGGTGATGCTATGAATGTGAAGTATGAATCATGGTTGATAGAGATTATAAGCAGCTGAGTGAAGAAGGTGTTGGAGAGTTGAACAGTGAATGAGGCTAGTGGTTCATTGGTAGGAAATGGTATTTAACAATACTTTCACTAACCTTGATCACTTGTGTGGGATCATCGAACTTCTTGTGGCTATGTATCCAGGTGCTTGGGACTACACCGCTAGCATTGACCATGATGGCTATCTGCTCCCAATTCCTTGCAGTGTTTATCTGGAGGGCCTCCAGGCCCCTTGTAGATAATGTACATCTCTTCACCTGTTCACTTCCTGCACCAAGGCTCCAGTACTCCATATAGTGTGCTCTCTGCCCTGTTGAACCATTAGTCAGTGTTCTTCCTGTTCAGAATATCTTTCCCAGCCACTTCCAGAACCTGCTGAAGCCAGAATGCACCTCTCTTTTTAGTGCAGGCTAGCTTCAAGTGGTGGTCTCCTCATGTGAATTTAGGTCTCCTGGTGAAATGAGCAGCCCCTTAACAGCTCATTTAGGGCTGGGCTGCATGTTACTATTATTTAAATCAGCAAGCAGTACAAAGTTTGCATGATGCCTGCATCAGAAGGAATGGCATAGCTTAGTCACACATCGTGTTCTACTGTACAAAAACAGAATTACCTGGAAAAACTCAGCGGGTCTGGCAGCATCGGAGGAGAAGAAAAGAGTTGACGTTTCGAGTCCTCATGACCCTTCAGCAGAACTGGTTGAATCCAAGGAGAGGGGAGCAACCAGTTCTGCTGAAGGGTCATGAGGACTCGAAACGTCAACTCTTTTCTTCTCCGCCAATGCTGCCAGACCCGCTGAGTTTTTCCAGGTAATTCTGTTTTTGTTTTGGATTTCCAGCATCCGCAGTTTTTTGTTTTTATCTTGTGTTCTACTGTGCCTGCTTGCGGAGTGACACATTTTTTCCTCTATTCTTTCTATCCGGGTACTCAAATGCTGAGAAGAATGGACAAATTAATTTGTGTAACAGACTCTCAGATAAAGTATAAAATAATGGTCAAGTAAAACATTTTACAAAGATTGAAATAAACAATGAGCTATGAACAGGAGTGAAGGCTAGGAGGATAAATACAAGGCAAATAAATGCTGCAGGAAATAATTTGGCATTTCATGACCATGGAAATGGCATGCCAAAAATTACAGCAGGACTAGGATATATAGCGTAAGTGCTAACTTGGTCAAAGCATTAGGAAAGCAGGATTCCCTGAATAGCATTCCATCACCCACTCCAAGATTTACATGCCCACTCAAACCAGCTGAACTTCACACTCCATTATCCAGTTGTATATTCACATAATTTTGAAGATTGCCTACCTTCTATTTTTGCTTCTTAAGGGTCTGATTTATGGAATGTTTTGTGCTACAGCTTCTGCATAAATTGAGACTGTGGTTTGCTCCAGTGAATCCAATAGGAAGAGTTGCATGAGGTGGCAACATAGAACCATATGAAAGTTACGGCACAGAAAGAGGCCATTCAGACCATCTTGTCTGCGCTGGCCAAAATAGAGAAAAAGAAAGAAACTAGCTGCTAATTTTAATCCCACTTTCCAGCTCAACACCAGGGAGAACAGTTCAGTGGGACTCTTCAGAGAGTGTGCTCTACCAGTGCACGGAGAATTATGTAATTTATTTCAATATATCCTTGTGCTAGAGAGTAGGAAGTGAATAATAATGTGACTCAGTGCTGACATGAGACAAATTTGGTTTAAATGTGTGTATGCTGCTGGTGACTTTCTGAACCACCTTCCTCTGCCGAGAGGTAAGCTGATCACCTGAGGCACAAAATCCTTAAACTGTCCTCAAAGATCATTCCCAATATTAGCACTGGACAAGTAGATGTTCCCAAGCTTATATTTTACAGAGATACTTTGTTTCTACCTTGTACTACATTAGTTTAGCTAGGTCTGTATGTATAATGGGATCCCATGAATGATAAAAAGGAATAACCACAGTCATGCACATTTAGAGGAACTCAGCACTCTCATCAGAAAACTCAATAGATGATGGCTTTTGCAAGGGCAACAATAATGACAGCTAATTATATTAAATATAGCGCCTTTAACATAATGGGCAGAATTTTACAGTCTGCCCATTGGCAGGTTTGCAGGAAGGGGCACCTTTTGCCACACGCCAACCCCATTCCCTGACCTGTCTGCAATTTTACAGGAAGCGGGCAAGGCCTAGGGCAACCTATTCACCCTCACCCCAATTGAGGCCCCTAAGTGGCTAATTAACAGCCACTTAAGGGCTGCATCCCTCCCCAGCCACAATTTTGAAGCCAGCAGGAAGGGTTCAGAGGCAAGGCCTTGGTTGGGAGGGGTTTGCATCTATTTCTAGCACCCTTTCAAAATTAGGCACCCACCCCCCAAGGTCTGGGCATCCCAGGTGCTGCCTCCCTGTCTGCCCTTCAAAGCATGACCTCCCCACCCCTCTCTCCCCTTCCCCACCATGACACCCCGCACTTACCTCCTGGGACTCTGGCACTTGTAATCCCAGCAATCGCTACTACTCCTAGTGGCAATTGGCCTTCAACTCTCTGAGGCAGGATATCTGCCTGTGTAAGGGGTGAAAAGACCGCCTCTAGCCCTTCACTTGGGCAGAAGTCCCAATTCAGTGTTTTGCCAGCCAATCTGATTGGCCGGCTGCTCTGTCATTTCAGCATACTCCTCGAAACTTTAAATGGCTGTGCGGCATCCCTGATGAGCGGGGATGCATTCCCTGCCAAATTCTCCAATAATGGGCAGGAAACACCGCCATTGGAAAAATTTTGCCCCATGAAACGTCTCAAGCCAACGTTTACACATGGATCATGAGGTGCTTCAATACAATCAATGATATTACAGTCATTTCAATATGGTCATTACAGGCAGTCAGACAGTGCAATGAGTTTTGAGTTATCGACATACATCATGTTGCATTCTGCGGCGCTTCAATACAATTATGATACATTTATTATTCACTACATACATTTATTGTGAGTCGTACAGCCCGAGGGGTCTATACAATTCAGAGCCCCTCGGTGCACTCTTTGACAGCGACCTTTCTCCATTGTGCCTTTGCAGCGGCTGCCCCAATCTTTAGTGCATCCCTCAGCACATAGTCCTGGACCTTGGAATGTGCCAGTCTGCAACACTCGGGCGGGAACTACTATTTGCACTGGTAGACCAACAAGTTTCAGGCAGATCAAAGAGCATCTTTTGCGGAGTTGATGATCCTCCAGTTGCAGTTGATGTTTCTCTCGGTGTGTGTCCCTGGGAACAGCCAGTAGAGCACAGAGTCTTGTGTCACAGCACTGCTTGGGATGAACCTCGACAAAAATCAGTCTCTCTCTCTAGACCTTCTTTGCAAAGACACACTCCACAGGAGATGAACAACGGTCTCTTCCCCACCACAGCCACCTCGAGGGCAACGTGCAGAGGGGGTGAGACTCCTGGCGTGTTGGAAGGATCTGATGGGGAGGGCTATTCCATCACCAGCCAAGCTACATCTTGGTGCTTGTTGAAAAATTCTGGAAATGAGGCATTCTGCCAAATGACTTTGACAGTCTGATCAGGAAACCATCTGACAGGATCCAACATCTCCTTTTCCCTCAGGGCCATAAGACCATAAGACATAGGAGCAGAAATTAGGCCATTCAGCCCATCAAGTCTGCTCCACCATTCAATCATGGCTGATAAGTTTCTCAACCCCATTCTCCCACCTTCTCCCCATAACCTTTGATCCCCTTACCAATCAAGAACCTATCTACCTCGGTCTTAAATACACTCAATGACCTGGCCTCCACAGCCTTCTGTGGCAATGAATTCCATTGATTCACCACTCCCTGGCTAAAGAAGTTTCTCCTCATCTCTGTTCTAAAAGGTCTTCCCTTTTCTCTGAGGCTGTGCCCTCGGGTCCTAGTCTCTTCTACTAATGGAAACATCTTCCCCACATCCACTCTATCCAGGCCTTTCAGTGTTCTGTAAGTTTCAATCAGATGCCCCCTCATCCTTCTAAACTCCATCGAGTATAGACCCAGGGTCCTCAAACGTTCTTCATATGTTAAGCCTTTCATTCCTGGGATCGTTCTCGTGAACCTCATCTGAACCCTCTCCAGGGCCAAAACATCCTTCCTGAGATATAGGGCCTGAAATTGCTCACAATATTCTAAATGTGGTCTGACCAGAGCCTTATAAAGCCTCAGCAGCACATCCCTGCTTTTATATTCTAGTCCTCTTGAAATAAATGCCAACATTGCATTTGCCTTCCTAGCTACCGACTCAACCTCCAAGTTAACCTTAAGAGAATCCTGGACTCCCAAGTCCCTTTGCACTCCAGATTTCTGAATTCTCTCCCCATTTAGAAAATAGTCTATGCCTCTATACTTCCTACCAAAGTGCATGACCTCACACTTCCCCACATTATATTCCATCTGCCACTTCTTTGCCATTCTCCTAACCTGTCCAAATCCTTCTGCAGCCTCCCCGCCTCCTCAATACTACTTGTCCCTCAACCTATCTTTGTATCATCTGCAAATTTAGCCAGGATGCCCTCAGTTCCTTCATCTAGATCATTAATGTATAAAGTGAAAAGTTGTGGTCCCAACACTGACCCCTGTGGAACTCCACTAGTCACCGGCCACCATCCTGAGAAGGACCCCCTTATCCCCACTCTCTGTCTCCTGCCAGACAGCCAATCTTCTATCCACGCTAGTACTTTGCCTCTAACACCATGGGCTCTTATCTTACTGAGCAGCCTCCTGTGCGGCACCTTGTCAAAGGTCTTCTGGAAGTCCAAGTAGATAACATCCATTGGCTCTCCTTTGTCTAACCTACTCGTTACCTCCTCAAAGAATTCTAACAGATTTGTCAGGCATGACCTGCCCTTGATGAAACCATGCTGACTTTGCCCGATTTTACCACGCACTTCCAAGTATTCTGAAATCTCATCCTTAATAAAATCTTACCGACGACCGAGGTTAGGCTAATCAGCCTATAATTTCCCGTCTTTTGCCTCACTCCCTTGTTAAATAGGGGGATTACATTAGCAATTTTCCAGTCCTCTGGGACCCTCCCTGACTTGAGTGATTCCTGAAGGATCACCACTAACACTTTGACTATTTCTTCAGCTATCTCCTTCAGAACTCTGGGGTGTAATCCATCTGGTCCAGGTGATTTATCCACCTTCAGACCTCTCAGTTTTCCTAGCACCTTCTCCTCGGTAATGGCCACCATACCCACCTCTGCCCCCCGACTCTCTTGAACTTTGGGGATGTTACTCGTGTCTTCCACCGTGAAGACTGACACAAAGTACTTATTCAGTTCCTCCGCCATTTCTTTGTTCCCCACTACTACTTCTCCAGCGTCATTTACCAATGGCCTTTAGGACATTACCTGATGGACTTGTGGTTAAAGGTGTATGTCTGCATAAATATTTCCACAAGGGACAGGTGGTATGGTACAGTCCAACTACTTGGAGCATTCCATGGCAGCGTGGCCAGACCCATCCTTCGCAACACCAGGGACAGGTAGAACCTCAGCACATAGTGACACTTGGTGTTTGCATACTGAGGGTCTATGCACAGCTTGATGCAGCCGCACACAAAGGTGGCCATCAGGATGAGAGCAATGTTGGGCATGTTTTTCCCCCTTTATCTAGAGGCTTGTACATTTCGTCCCTGTGGACATGATCCATTTTCAACCTCCAGATAAAGCGAAAGATGGTTCAGGTGATCGCCATCACGCAGGAGTGAGGAATGGGCCAGACCTGCACCACATACATCAACAGCAAGAGTGCCTCACACCTGATGACCAGGTTCTTACCTACAATGGAGAGGGAGCATCGCTACCACATACCCAGTTTTCTTGGTGGTGTTAGCTGACAAGAGGTGAGTTGGTTCAAGGAGATGCCTACATAAGGTCCCCATTGCCCTACTGTGGTTGCTTCTGGGGATAAATAGCTTAGTGAGTCTACTTTCAAATAGAGGCTATTACAACAGCAGGCTTATACTGAAAAGTGTATTGCTTCATTACACAGTACACTGGAATGTGGTCTGGGTCTATCTAATTGCAGAGTTCAATGGAAGAAGTGGGCAACAAAACCCTGATGCATTCATTTTCATGAGCAAAGATTTGCATAGTGGGTTCTTATTACCATAAGACCATAAGACATAGGAGCAGAAATTAGGCCATTCGGCCCATCAAGTCTGCTCCACCATTCAATCATGGCTGATAAGTTTTTCAACCCCATTCTCCCGCCTTCTCCCCGTAACCTTTGATCCCCTTACCAATCAAGAACCTATCTATCTCGGTCTTAAATACACTCGATGACCTGGCTTCCACAGCCTTCTGTGGCAATGAATTCCATTGATTCACCAGTCCCTGGCTAAAGAAGTTTCTCCTCATCTCTGTTCTAAAAGGTCTTCCCTTTTCTCTGAGGCTGTGCGCTCGGGTCCTAGTCTCTCCTACCAATGGAAACATCTTCCCCATGTCCACTCTATCCAGGCCTTTCAGTGTTCTGTAAGTTTCAATCAGATGCCCCCTCATCCTTCTAAACTCCATCGAGTATAAACCCAGAGTCCTCAAACATTCCTCATATGTTAAGCCTTTCATTCCTGGGATCATTCTCGTGAACCTCATCTGAACCCTCTCCAGGGCCAAAACATCCTTCCTGAGATACAGGGCCCGAAATTGCTCACAATATTCTAAATGTGGTCTGACCGGAGCTTTATAAAGTCTCAGCAGCACATCCCTGCTTTTATATTCTAGTCCTCTTGAAATAAATGCCAACATTGCATTTGCCTTCCTAACTACTGACTCAACCTCCAATTTAACCTTAAGAGAATCCTGGACTAGGACTCCCAAGTCCCTTTGCACTCCAGATTTCTGAATTCTCTCCCCATTTAGAAAATAGTCTATGCCTCTATACTTCCTACCAAAGTGCATGATCTCACACTTCCCCACATTGTATTCCATCTGCCACTTCTTTGCCATTCTCCTAACCTGTCCAAATCCTTCTGCAGCCTCCCCGCCTCCTCAATACTACTTGTCCCTCAACCTATCTTTGTATCATCTGCAAACTTAGCCAGGATGCCCTCAGTTCCTTCATCTAGATCATTAATGTATAAAGTGAAAAGTTGTGGTCCCAATATTGACCCCTGTGGAACTCCACTAGTCACCGGCCACCATCCTGAGAAGGACCCCCTTATCCCCACTCTCTGTCTCCTGCCAGACAGCCAATCTTCTATCCACGCTAGTACTTTGCCTCTAACACCATGGGCTCTTATCTTACTGAGCAGCCTCCTGTGCGGCACCTTGTCAAAGGTCTTCTGGAAGTCCATTGGCTCTCCTTTGTCTAACCTACTCGTTACCTCCTCAAAGAATTCTAACAGATTTGTCAGGCATGACCTGCCCTTGATGAAACCATGCTGACTTTGCCCGATTTTACCACGCACTTCCAAGTATTCTGAAATCTCATCCTTAATAAAATCTTACCGACGACCGAGGTTAGGCTAATCAGCCTATAATTTCCCGTCTTTTGCCTCACTCCCTTGTTAAATAGGGGGATTACATTAGCAATTTTCCAGTCCTCTGGGACCCTCCCTGACTTGAGTGCTTCCTGAAAGATCACCACTAACACTTCCACTTTCTTTTCAGCTATCTCCTTCAGAACTCTGGGGTGTAATCCATCTGGTCCAGGTGATTTATCCACCTTCAGACCTCTCAGTTTTCCTGGCACCTTCTCCTTGGTAATGGCCACCATACCCACCTCTGCCCGCCCGACTGTCTTGAACTTTGGGGATGTTACTCGTGCCTTCCACCATGAAGACTGGCGCAAAGTACCTATTCAGTTCCTCCGCCATTTCTTTGTTCCCCACTACTACTTCTCCAGCGTCATTTTCCAGCGGCCCAATGTCCACTTTTGCCTAATTCTCTTACCCTTTATATATCTAAAAAAACTCTTGCAATCTTCTTTTATATTACTGGCTAGTTTACCCTCATATTTAATCTTCTCCCTCCTTATTTCTTTTTTAGTTGTCCTCTGTTGGTCTTTGTAGGCTTCCCAATCCCCTGGTTTCCCACTGCTCTTCGCCGCATTGTATGCTTTCTCTTTAGCTTTTATGCTGTCCCTGACTTCCCTTGTCAGCCATGGTTGCCTCGTTCCCCACTTTAGTATTCTTTTTCTTCCTAGGGATGAATTTTTGCTGTGTCTCCCAAAAACTCCTGCCATTGCTGTTCCACTGTCTTTTCTGCTAGGCTCATCTCCCAGTCAATTCTGGCCAGCTCCTCCCTCATGCCTCTGTAGTTACCTTTATTCAACTGTAATACCGTTACATCTGATTCCAGCTTTTTCCTCTCAAATTGCAGGACAAATTCTATCATATTATGGTCATTTCCTCCTAAGGGTTCCTTCACCTTAAGCTCCCTCTTCAAATATGCCTCATTACACATCATTAAATCTAGAATTGCCTGTTCCCTACTGGGCTCCCCCACAAGTTGCTCCAAAAAGCCATCTCGTAGACATTCCACAAATTCCTTTTCTTGGGATCCACTACCAACCTGATTTTCCCAGTCTACCTGCATATTGAAATCCCCCACGATCACTGTAACCTTGCCTTTCTTACACACCTTTTCTATCTCCTGGTGTATCTTGTGCCCCATATCCTGACTACTGTTCGGAGGCTTGTACATAACTCCCATTATGGTTTTTTTACTTTTTCAGTTCCTCAACTCTACCCACACAGATTCTATATCATCTGACTCTATGTCATTTCTTGCTATCGATTTAATTTCATTTCTTACTAACAAAGCAATCCCACCCCCTTTGCCAACCTGCCTATCTTTTCGATAGGATGTATATCCTTGGATATTTAGCTCCCAGTCCTGATCCCCTTGCAGCCATGTCTCTGTGATGCCCACCACATCATACCTGCCAATTTCAATCTGCACCACAAACTCATTTACCTTATTTTGTATACTGCGTGCATTCAGATACAACACCTTCAGTCCTGTTGGATGCATGGTGATACAGAACCTTGATTGGAAAATTTGTTGATTCCTGATGTGTTGTGTAAGTGCCTAGAAGATCCAAATGACAAATAAACTGAGGCCAATGATAACCTTTACTGGGGCACAACTAGTTTGTTGCAGATATTTGACAGTCCCTGCAGGTTTCTGTTGTGTAAGTATTCCATCTCAATTGTGATGCAGCAGCTGCAACTTGTTGACTCTTATTCCCTACGCTTTTGGACTTCCCACTGATCCTCCTCCACCACAATATATCCAGCATATGGGGAGAATGATATTGTGTGGAGTCTGCTTACAGCTCATTCTTCCAGGAACTCAAATTGATGCAGGCAGAAACTTGTTCAGAGCTGAATTCAGTCTGACCTCAACATGGCAACTAAGTGGTACAAGGATGAGAATTAATTCAGCTGGAACACTTGCTGGGCCGTAGGATTAGATCATTCAGCTCAAAGGAGAGAGGAGGTCATTTTAACAAATCAGCAATTTATGAAAAGAATATACAGCCAGAGAGAATGTTCTCTGAATTCAGTGCATTGATTCTTGATTTGTTTATGTGCAATGATCTGTGAGGCAGTGTTTCACAGTTCAATTAATTGCAGCACACTGTTCTGAACTTGACCCTCCATGAACTCAGCTGCCATATCCCACACCAGATTCCATTCAACCACCACCCCTAAGCTCGCGAACTACATGGGTTCCTCATCTGGCAATGCCTCAATTTTAACATGGTCACCGTTATCAAATCCTTCCATGGCTTTTGTCACTCTATATCCTTTTCAAGCCCTCAGGGATATCTGTGCTTCCTCAATCCTGGCCTTTTGCACAGCCCCAATTTTCACCGTTCCACCATTGACAGCGGTACCCCCAGCTACCCAGCCCCTAAGCTCTGAAATTCCCTCCCTAAACCACTTCTCCTTTCTACCTCTCTCTCCTCCTTCCAGATGCTCCTTAAAACCTACCTCTTTGACTAAGCTTTTGGGTACTTGTCCTCATATTTCCTTAAGCAGCTTGGTGTAAAATTTTGTCTGAGTATGCTCCTGTGAAAGGTCCCTGGGGCATTCACTACATTAAGGACAGTGTTGAAATGAAATTTGTTGCTATTGTACACTATAGATCTAATCTAATTGTAAGTTGCCTACCACATGCATCACAGTTATGAAAAATGAAGTTAAACAAGTATAAATAAAAGTTAACAATATCTTTCTGTAGGTTACCTATTCCTAAACTTGAAGATAGCATTCGCCGTTATTTGGCTGCTCAGAGGCCACTACTGGAAGACGATGACTACAGGTAGGAGCTGTGCAGCACATGAAACTTTATGTATATTACCTTAAAAATATTTTGCAATGATCCAAATGTATCAAGGGATAGAGAATTAACAGATAGAATATAATTAATAAATCACAGCCTACATGTACTGATCAGGCACAGCAAAAACAGCATATATATCAATTTATAAAGTGCCCAACTACATAGGAAGTAGCAATAGTTTACAATTTCAATCCTCAAGGATTAAATTAAGAGGACTGGTTGTATAAACTTGGCTTGTGTTCACCTGAGTGTAGAAGATTGAGGTGTGTCCTGATTGAACTGTTTAAGATGTTAAGGGAAATTGAGAGCTACAAGTTATTGACGCCAAATGCTTAGCTCACCAGTAATGGGAGGACAGAAAATCTGCCAGCCAATACACTGAATCAGCCAGTAGGTTGTAGCTGGGTGAAAGTCAGAGCCAAATCTGGAAGGCAGGCAAGCATGGGCTGGCAGTGGGTTACAGTATTTTTGTCAAGCTAGGAGGAACACTCCCGGCTCTTCCACTGACCATGACATTGTGACCATGTCACCACCACATATCAAACACTGGGACACCTGCCCAGATATTGATACATGTTACGCTGGTTTTACACTCAAAAAATAAGTAAAACACATACCAAATTTTAACCCCTTAATTCTATCCTTTAAATAAACAGTAAATCTCCTTGTCCCTTGTAATGCATTAGCTGTGAACCTTTTGAGGTGTCTTAATAACCTGAAAGATGCTATATGAATATACATTCTTTCTTTTTTAATCCTATTTAAATGTAATTCACCTTTCCTGTACCAAAAAAATTGTCCCATTTATTAATACAGCCATAGATTCAATACTGGACAGAAATCAAGTACATGTATTATTAGCATTATTAGCAAATAATTGCAAATTGATAGAACGTAGTCAAGATTTGGAATAATAATTCACAAGTATACAAATTTCCTCATTCCAACAACAATTGCAGCATACTTCCATCATTTTTACATTCACTGGTGGAAATATGTTCAGGTCCTTTATTTATATTTGTTCATGGCCCTTGAGAAGGTGATGGTGAGCCAGTTATTGATCTGCTTCAGTCCATGAGAGCTCTGTATTTACAGGGTGCTGATAGACAAACACACATGAGCGCGCGCGCACACACACGCACACATACAATGTTGCTCAAGTAGCTTGTTGCTCAGCTTTTGCTCAGACAATTAATTGAGTTCCATAGAAAGACATTTCAGTGAGAATTAACCAGTTACACTGATATTGGAAATGAATGCCTGGTGTATTTCAATTTAGCAGTTCTAATTCTGACCAAATCTTGACATTTCAATTTCTCTATATGATTGTGTTGGCCATTGGTTAAAAAAAATGTATTTGTGTTCTAATACCTCAAACCGTATGCTATTATTGGAAAAAATATGAGAATGGTAAATCTGGAAAGGTTCTTCAAACTGAACTGCATGAGTAGAACAAGGAGACACAGGTTCAACCTGGTAAGAGGCAAAGTGAGCACTGATATTGAGAAGCATTCTTCATATTAAGAATGATCAACTTATGGTCAACTTCCTGCTGTCATCTGGAGCTGAAAAAATTCATCAATCTTGCTTCCAATTTCCACCCCTCTCTCGCCTTCACATGGTCCATGTCCAACACTTCCCTTCCCTTTCTTGACCTCTCTGTCTCCATTTCTGGTGATAGGCTCTCTACCAATATTCATTACAAGCCCACTGACTCCCACAGCTACCTTGACTACATGTTCTCACACCCTGCTTCTTTGTAAGGGCTCCCAATTCCTCCACATCTGTTGCATCTGTTCCAATGATGGTACCTTGTGACATGTCTTCATTTTTCCTGAGTCAAGGTTTCCCCTCTAGTATGGTTGACAGGGCTCTCAACTGTGTCTCATGCATCTCCTGCACCTCTGCCCTCATCTCTTCCTCTCCCTGCCAGAATCAGGATAGGGTTTCCCTTGCCATCACTTTTCACCCCACCAGCCCCTGCATTCAAAGGATCATCCCCTGTCATTTCCGTCAACTCCAGCCTAATGCCACCATCGAACACATCTTCCCCTCACCACCCTTGTCAGCATTTCGTAGGGATCATTCCCTCCATGACACCCTGGTCTAATCGTCCATCATCTCAAATCCTCATCCCCTTCCCACGGTGCCTTCCCATTTAGTCTACTGCATTCGCTCACCGAATTTGGCCGCCTCTATGTTGGAGAGACTAAATGCAGGCTGGGTGACCGCTTTGCAGAACAACTTCTTTCAGCCTGCAAACATGACACTGGCCTTCCTGTTGTTTGCCATTTCAATTTACCATCTTGCTCTCATGCCCATATTTCCGCCCTTGGCTGGCTACAATGTTCCAGTGAAGCTCAATGCAAACTGAGGGAACAGCACCTCATCTTCCGATTAGGCACTTTACAGCCTTCTGGACTTAACATTGTGTTCAACAACTTCAGACCATGAACTCTGTCCTCCATTTTGATCATTTAAAAATTTTTTTCCCCGACCTCCTTCCCCCACAAGGGCCAGTCTGTAACTTGTTCTAATGTTTTGCTTTCAGAAAGCATTGACCCTTGTTCTGCTATTAACACATTCTGCTACCTTACTTTTATGCAATTATTAGCACCATTAGTCTTTAACACTTTCATTACCACTCCCTTTGTCCTGTGTCCATAACATCTTTGTCAAATCTCTCCTCAGCTCCCACTTATCCCGACCTTCTATTTTGCACCACCTGCTCCACCCCCCTCTCTTTAAAAGTATAAAATCCATCACATTTCTACCTCTCTTCAGCTCTGATGAGGAGTCGTACAGTCTCAAAACATTAACTCTTTTTCTCTCTCCACTGATGTTTCCAGACCTGCTGAGTTTTTCCAGCACTTTCTATTGTGACTTCTGAAAAACTTATGAAATTCACTCCTAAGGTTGAATTTTCACCTCGGTGCAGGAAACAGGAGCAGGAGCCATTTCTAGGTCCCTATCCCATCCCGGGGGTGGGGAAGAGTCACTCTATGGAATTTGACCAGCGCCACTCCCTCCTTAATTGGCATGGAGATAGGTTCCCTGTTCAATTAAGGGTGGAATGTGGGCTCTTGAAGCTGGATGACCAATGAGTGGCCTTGCAACTTTAGAGAAGTGCCCGGCTGCAGTTAAAAGGTAAGTAACTGAGAAGGCACCTCATGAAGAAGGTGTCGTCTCAGCCACATTTTAAAAATTGAATTAAAAAAAAATAGAGAAAGTAGCTTTGGCTGTATCCCCAACCAGGCAGGGAAGGAGGTCATGCCAGGAGCACCAAAATCTTAGCCTGTCACTTGGTGCCCTCTTTCAGACAATTAAAGTGACACCCCCCCCATTGGCCAGAATTTTCCTGTTGGTGATTTGGGGCCGGGGCCCACTCGACGATGGGAAAATGACACGGAATGACGTCAGGAGGAACCCCAGACATCATCCCAGTCCCTTTAAATTTTTAGGAAGGCGGGTGGACAGTGAAATCAGCTGTCCACCCGCCAACCTGTCAATGGCCAATTAAGGCCAGTAACAGGTTAATTAAGATCATTAAAGACCAGCCCATCCAACCTTAAGTCTGGCGAGCAAGCCAGGGACCCCAGCGGGCTCCCGATTATACATGAAACAGGGGATGAGGTTTCATGTCCATTTTTAAAGTTTAATAAAGCTTATGTCACATGAGTGGGACATGTTAATAATATTTTTATTTTTCTATTTTTTAACTTTTGTGCACTGTCACTAATCTCCCTGAGACAACACTTAGTTTCAGGGAGATGTGTGCTCTTTCGCGGGCATGCGCTTCCTGTCGGGCAGGCCACTGGGCGGGCCTTAATTGGCCAGTCCACTCAAAATGGCGGCGGGCCCCGTTTCAGCAACGGGCGTAGGCTGTCTGCCCGTCACTGTGCTGATGGGGCCCGCACGCCCATCAAGGGCAAAATTCTGTCCATTGTGTCAGGAAGCTGGAGGCTGACTAGAAAATCTCAATAGTGTGATGGAATATTCTCCATTTGCCTGGATGAGTGCAGCTCCAACAACACTCAAGAAGTTTGACACCATCCAGGACAAAGCAGCCCGCTTGATTGGCACCCCATCCACAAATACTCACTCCCTCCATCACCAACGCACAGTGGCAGTGTGTACAAGATGCACTGCAGCACTTTCCAAACCCATGACTGCTACCATCTAGAAGGACAAGGGCAGTAGATACATCGGAACATCACCACCTGGAAGTTCCCCTCCAAGCCACTTACCATCCTGACCTAGAAATATATCACCATTCCTTCAATATCGCAGGGTCAAAATCCTGGCGCTCCCTCCCTGTGGGTGTACCTATACCACAGGGACTACAGTGATTCAAGATGACAGCACACCACCGCCTTCTCAAGGGCATTTAGGGATGGCCAATAAATGCTGGCCAAGCCAGTGAAGACAACATCCCGTAAATTAATATAAAAAAAAGAATGTGGCTCCTTCGAGTGAATAGAAATCTTTTCTAGTCCTGGGTTTGGGATTTGTCTAGGGATGGGCAATAAATGCCTGCCTAGTCAGAGACACCCACATCCTGTAAATGAATTTTTAAAAAATTAATCCCTGGTTTACAAGAGTTTTCACAAGCCTAATTGCCTGCTGTCTTAGGGAGGCAGGCAGCCTTGCAAGACCTTGAACCCACACCAACCAAAATAGATGGTGTCAGCAACGGGGTAAGGAACCTGATACACTAGCCTGCCTTGTAATTTTCAGGCCCTGCCCATAAGGGTAAGGGTATCTGGCATAGCAAGAGTGCATGTGGGACTGGGAAACACTATCGCCTACAGTGTGATGTAAAGGGACACCTGACATGAGACTAGAGAGATGTGGACTGGACAAAGACCTATGTAGATGCAAGCATGGAGTTAGCTCATAGCTTAGGCTATAGAAATCGTGTGTGTGTGTGTGTGTGTGTGTGTGTGTTTGATATTTATACAAATATATAAAAAATTATATATATATATATGTAAATATATGTATAATCTGCATAGTTATGTGTTATCAATAAACACTTAGGGCAGAATCATCCCAGATTTGCACAAAGTGCGATAGCGGGCAGGAAAAATGGCATTTTTCCCACCAGCCACAATGACAGCTTTTTGTGCCATTTTATCCCATTCCCAGCCCATCCCGCCTCATTAATAATGCAATCCTGGGAAACATGCCAAATCACTGGTGGGGTGGCCTCTATTTCACCCGCCCCGTCATCACCTCAGGCCATCAGTAATCCTGGCGCCATATTTAAAGGGTGTCCCCGCACAGAGCTAACACTCTTTAAAGGATCAGAAGCTGCTACAAAGTAATGGCTGCCAAAGGAAAGAAGATGCCCCCCAAAAATTTAGCGACACCTCCCTCAGGCATCTATTGGATGCAGTGGAGGCCCACCGTGAAGTCCTCTACCCCCACTTTGGGCAAAGACCAGCAAGCAAGGTCACTCTTCCTGCATGGGAGGTGGTGGCAGTGGTGGTCAGCACCAATGCCCTGCAAAAGAGGACAGCGACCCAGTGCTGAAAGAGGGTGAATGCTGTCCTCTGTTCCGCCAGGGTAAGTTACTCTTCTCAACTCACATACTCACAAACCCATCACACATCCACGGGGATCTCACTCACTGCTGGTTCAAGGGGCATCACCATTCACTTTCTCACACATACCTTAATTTGCCCTGCTGACTGTGTCCTCATCTCATCCATGCCACCACTCACCACCCACCCATGCCAGGCATCCTTCTCATCTGGCCTGGCAGGCATCCTGCTTACACTCTCCCTATCTGTATTCATGACAGATAAGTTGACACACAACAAGAGGAAGAGGTTGCAGACTGCTGGGATAATACCTGACATCAAGGTCCTCACAGACATGGACAATAGAGTTATTCAACTGGTTGGCGATGATCTGGACAACTTCTGTGCTAACAGTGAGGTTGGCAGTGCTATACCAATTGAGGAGGGAATACCAATTCAGGCAGGGAGAAATTACTGAACACAGTGGGACTGGGGGCCTGAAATACATTTGTTTCAATGCGAGAAGTATAACAGGCAAGGCAGACGAGCTTAGAGCTTGGATTAATACTTGGGACTATGATGTTATTGCTATTACAGAGACTTGATTGAAGGATGGACAGGTTTGGCAGATAAAGGTTCCAGGATTTAGATGTTTCAGGCAGGATAGAGAGGGATGTAGGAGAGGTGGGGGAGTTGCACTGCTGGTTAAGGGGAATATCACAGCTGTACGACAGGAGGACACCTCATTGGGTTCATGCTGCGAGGCAATATGAGTAGAGCTCCGGAATAGGAAGGGTGCAGTTACAGTGTTGGGGGTTTACTATAGGCCTCCCAATTGCTGGCGGGAGATTGAGGAACAGTTATGTAGGCAGATTTTGGAAAGAATTAAGAACAATAGGGTTGTTGTGGTGGGTAATTTTAACTTTCCCTATATTGACTATATCACTTAGTGCTAGGGGTTTGGATGGCGCAGAATTTGTAAGGTGCATCCAGGAGGGCTTCCTGAGACAATGTGTAGATAGTCCAACTAGGAAAGGGGCAATACTGGACCTGGTATTAGGGAATGAACCCAGCCAGGTGGTCGAAGTTTCAGTCGGAGAGCATTTTGGGAAAAGTGACCATAATTCAGTAAGTTTCAAGGTACTGGATAAGGAAAACAGGAGTCCTCGGGTTAAGGTGCTTCATTGGGGGAAGGCTAATTATAACAATATTAGGCAGGGACTGAGGAATCTAGACTGGAGGCGAATGTTTGAGGGAAAATCAACAACTGACATGTGGGAGGCTTTCAAACGTCAGTTGATAAGAATTCAGGACTGGCGTGTTCCTGCTAGGATGAAGGATAAGCATGGCAAGTTTCAGGAACCTTGGATAATGAAGAATATTGTGAGATTAGTCAAAAAGAAAAGGGAAGCATTCATAAGGGCTAGAAGGCTGGGAACAGATAAAGCCCGTGGAGAATACAAAGAAAGTAGGAAGAAACTTAAGCAAGGAGTCAGGAGGGCTAAAAGCGGTCATGAAAAGTCACTGGCAACCAGGATTAAGGAAAATCCCAAGGCCTTTTATACATATGTAAAGGGCAAGAGGGTAGCCAGGGAAAGGGTGGGCCCACTCAGGGACAGAGGTGGGAATCTGTCTGTGGAGCCAGAAGAAATGGGAGAGATACTAAATGAATACTTCTCATCAGTATTCACCAAAGAGAAGGACTTAGCGGTCGATTTGTCTAGGGAAGAGTGTGTAGATAGCCTGGATCATGTTGAGATCAAAAAAGAAGAGGTGTTAGGCGTCTTGAAGAATATTAAGGTGGATAAGTCCCCAGGGCCAGATGGGATCTACCCCAGAGCAGTGAGGGAGGCAAGGGAGGAGATTGCTGGGGCCTTGACAGAAATCTTTGTAACCTCACTGGCTACGGGTGAGGTCCCAGAGGACTGGAAAATGGCCAATGTTGTTCCATTGTTTAAGAAGGGTAGCAGGGCTAATCCAGGAAATTACAGGCCAGTGAGTCTTATGTCAGTGGTAGGGAAATTATTGGAGAAGATTCTTCGTGACAGGATTTACTAACATTTGGAAGCAAATGGGTGTATTAGTGAAAGGCAACATGATTTTGTAAAGGGGAGGTCGTGTCTCATTAACTTGATCGAGCTTTTCGAGGAAGTGACAAAGATGATCAACGATGGAAGGGCAGTGGATGTTATATACATGGATTTCAGTAAGGACTTTGACAAGGTCCGTCATGGCAGACTGGTACAGAAGGTAAACTCGTATGGGATCAGAGGTGAGCTGGCAGGATGGATACAGAGTTGGCTTGGTCATAGAAGACAGAGGGTAGCAGTGGAAGGGTGCTTTTCTGAATGGAGAGCTGTGACTAGTGGAGTTCTGCAGGGATCAGTGCTGGGACCTTTGCTGTTTGTGGTATACATAAATGATTTGGAGCAAAATGTAACTGGGCTAATTAGTAAGTTTGCAAATGACGCCAAGGTTGGAGGGTTGCAGATAGGGAAGAGGATTGTCAAAGGATATAACGGGATATAGATCGGTTGGAGACTTGAGCGGAGAAATGGCAGATGGAGTTTAATCCGGACAAATGCGAGGTAATGCATTTTGGAAGGTCTAATACAGGCAGGAATTATACAGTAAATGGCAGAACCCTTAAGTGCATTGATGGGCAGAGGGATCTGGGTGTACAGATCCACAGGTCACTGAAAGTTGCAATGCAAGTGGATAAGGTAGTCAGGAAGGCATATGGCATGCTTGCCTTCATTGGCAGGGATATTGAGTATAAAAGCTGGGAAGTCATGCTGCAGCTGTATAGAACCTTGATTAGGCCACACTTGGAATATTGCATGCAATTCTGGTCATCACATTACCAGAAGGATATGGAGGCTTTGGAGAGGGTGCAGAGGGGGTTTACTAGGATGCTGCCTGGTCTGGAGGTTATTAACTATGAGGAGAGGTTGGAGAAACTCGGATTGTTCTCACTAGAGCGACGGAGATTGAGGGGCGACTTGATAGAAATTTACAAAATTATGAGTGGCATGGACAGAGTAGATAGTCAGAAGCTTTTTCCCAGGGTGGAAGAGTCAATTACTAGGAGACATAGATTTAAGGTGAGAGGAGAAAACTATAAAGATGATGTGTGGGGCAAGTTTTTTACGCACAGGGTAGTAAGTGTCTGGAATTCGCTGCCAGAGGAGGTGGTTGAAGCAGGTACGATAGTGGTGTTTAAGAGGCAGCTTGACAAATACATGAATAGGATGGGAATAAAGGGATACGGACCCTGGAAGTGCAAAATGTTTTAGTTGACAGGCAATACGATCGGCGCAGGCTTGGAGGCCGAAGGGCCTCTTCCTGTGCTGTACTTTTCTTTGTTCTTTCTTCTTTGATCTAGCCGTGCAACATCCATCAGACAACCATGCTGTACGTCAGTTCCCCTGTCCCCTGCCATTGACTAATTATCTTTCCTTGCTTTCGCAGGCACATCTGGGAAGCAGCCGAGGGGTCCATGACCCAGGTCCTCGATTCAAGCCCCAAAGAAACCTCGAAAGAAGAATCTGATGACACCCTAATTGAAGACCATCACAGCCCTTACCCACACCTTCCAGCAGCGCAGAGACACACGTCTCGGTGGGACCTAGTTCTACAGTAGCCTCAGGATAACAACCTGGTGATCACATCGCACTGTCTGATCCACAGCAGGCGGTGGCAGGGAATGCCCAGGGTTCTGGCACTTGGAGGACTGCTGGAGGCCAGAGGTCTGCTGAGCCGAGTCAGTTAATGAACCTCTGGGCTCGGCCAATTGCTACAGCTGCAAAGGCAAGCTCTGGAACATCAGGAAGGGATTTCTGTTGCACTCCTCAGATTGTAAGAAGCAATGGAGGAGGAGTCCATCCACCTTCAGTCTGAGGTGATAGCGCCGGCATGCCAACGCACCATGGTCAACACTGGTAGGATGGTGGCATCGGTCCTGCACTGCTGCACGGGCTGAATTCAACTGCTGACGCCATAGCTGGTCTCCAACAGTGTCAACGCAAGAGGGGTGCAGGCCAGCTCAATCTCACTTTGGTTTCCCCATCTCCTCAAGGAGTCAGCCAGGGGGCCTCGGGTACACATAGGGATGGGCATCAGCAGGTGTATACCCTGGGGCCATCTACCCAGGTGACTCTAGGAATATCCGGCCCATCCGAATCCCCTCTTGCTGTGACCCCAGCAGCTCCAGCTCCACAGGCTGAGGAGGGTGCCTCTGCCGCACAGCAGGCCCCAAAAGCAGGCCGGGGCCCTCCAGGTCTTGGTTCTCCATAGTACACCAGGTAAGGCCATCACAGACAGGGCTTAGCCATTAGCAGGCTGCCTCCACCTCCACTGTGGATATCAGGAGAGCACCATGATGTAGCAGCAGGATTAGGAAGGTTAAGAAGATGCAGTTGCACAGCCAGGCATGGGTGTTAATCACTTGTACATACTGTTCACTATTGTAAATAAACTCCCAAGAATGTCTCCTTGTCTTTGGCTCCTTGTTATGATAAGCAGTGTCGATCGTGTCACTCAAATGTGAAACCTTGGTTCCTGCACAAGATAAAGCCTCTTCCCTGTGTAGTTTGTAAACTTCAGGCCAAAGTAATGATCTGGCCTCACACTCCCCGGACACATTACTGATGCCTGCACCTCAACAGTGCTTGTCATTGCTGCCAGAATGACATCGGCGCGTCACAGAGTTCCGTCATTCTCTTGCTCTCTCAGCACCTTTGAGGTGGGGCTGGCCCCCCATCTTTTCAGTATCTGTGACCACTGATGCTGTGCTTCTGAATGGGTCAGGTGCTGAAGGCGGACAAAGGGTCAGCTGCATTTCAAGTTTCATAGCTACATCTCCATGATCTGACACTGATCACAGAATGCAGGCAAACTGCCGTCAGCCAGAAAGGAGTCAGACATTTTCAGAGGCTATGTAAAGATCTATGGAGTGTCCTCTCTGCGTGTCATCATCCTCCTGGAATCTAGGGACTATTAAGGCCTTCGCTGTGTCTCCATGACATGAAGCAGAGCACTTAGGGTATGTGCGCTGCCATCAGCCACACAGGAGTCAAACATTCACAGAAGCTATTTGAGGATCTATGGAATGTCCTTTCTGCATGTCATCATCCTCCTGGAATCTAGGGACTATTAAGGTCTCTGGGATGCACAGGAGTCAAACGTTCATAGATGCAAGGTGAGGATGTCAGGACTGTCCTCACTGCATCTCATCATCATCCTCCATGAATCTTGCAGCTTTGAGGGCCTTCCATGTGCACTTGCCTTGTCTGGCCAGTGCAATGGCCTCATCGCCACATCCTCACATTTGAGGACCTCATCACTGTTACCCCTTCAACATCCTCGTCAGAGGATATGTGCAGCTCCTCCATCTCGTCCTCAGCCAGGTTCTCCTCCTGTTGCAGCACCAGCTTGTGGAGCAAGTGATGATGATGTGCGATGCCCTCTGGGGACTGTCTTGCAGTGCTCTACCTGACCTGTTGAGGCACCGGAACCTCATTTTCAAATTGCCTATCGCTTGCTCCACCAAAGTCCAGGTTGGGGCATGAGCCTCATTATACCATTGCTCTGCTGCAGTCTGAGGTCACCGCACAGGTGTCATCAGCCATGTGCTCTGTGGGTGGCCCTTGTCCCCAAAGAGCCAACACTGCAGTCTCTCTGGACCCTGTAAGATGTCAGGGATCTGAAACCTGCTAAGGATGTTGGAGTTGTGGACGCTCCCTGGGAATTATGCGTAGACCTGTAGGATGTGTTTGTGGTGGTTGCACATTAGCTGAACATTCAGCGAGTGGAAGCCCTTGGGGTTGGCATTGTTGGTTGCTTGTTGCCACAGAGAACTAAGCGCCATGCAAGTGCAGTCGGTGGCACCCTGCACCTGTGGAAATCCAGAGATCCCAGTGCTCTTGCTTCCTGGCTTTTCTGATCCTGGGCAAAATGCATCTTCGTGAAGATGGCGTCCATGACCTCCTGGATACATTTGTGCATGGAGGCTTGTGAGATCCCACATGGGTCAGCTATGGAGCCCTGGTAGGAGCCACTGGCATAAAAATTGAGCATTGTGGTCGCTTTCATGGCAACTGGCAGTGGATGCCCTCCATGTCCCCATGGCGCCAAATCCTGGCATGTGCGACTGACCAGTTCCCTAGACATGCGTAGTCTTCAGCAATACTGGTTCTCGGTCATCTGTAGGAATGACAAGCGCCATTTGTTGACCCTGGGTCTAGCGAGGCACCTACGAGCGATGGCTCACTGTGGATCTGCAGCTATGTGCACAGCAGGCCCTGCCACCCCTTTGTCTTGAGGGAGGTGGTCCTCCCTTTGCCAAGCCAGGCACCTTCATCGCACTCTTCTTCTTCTGCTCTGGTCTTTGTACGTCTAGAGGCATACCGCTAAATCACCAGGCTCCATGATCCTGATGTATTCCTCCTGCAGGATCAAAGAGAGAGATGTGTAGGTTAGCATAGGTGTACTAAGATTCTCTTTTGGTTGAGTCTAAAGGCTCCTTCACGCTTGCAGGAGAGTGCTGGCCACCACCAGCTCATTGGCTGTCCAAAACTCCACCCATTCCAATTGACTAATTGGCAGCAGCTTCAGCCACTGGACTGCAGGCTGTGCTTTCAGCTCAGGTGCAGGCATTCTTCTAACCCACATTGCACGGCTGCACTGTTAGCTTGAATCATGAAGGATACAGGTCCAAGCCTTAATGAAGAGATTGCAAGGGGCTGGGAGTGCCTCCACCAGTGACTACGCAATGGCTACTTTCCACAAGGGAATTGTACAACTTGCCCACTCAGCCAGTTGCTCTTTGCCCCCTAAAATGCACAATAATTTGCAGTCTGCACCCAAGGGGTGAAAATGTCTGGAGCATTTGGTAGTACTTTGAAACTTTTCTGCCCACTCAAGCAATGCAAGAGCATCAGAGGCCCAACTCCAAGCATGTCAATGGAGCTGCTGCTGAACAGTCGCAGCTGTGGAAGAATGTTCACTTTTGACAAACTTTACCAAGTGCATGGCTGCTTCTCTCAACAATCCTTCTCTCATTCCCTGGAATGTGCTTGAGTATTTCCTTTAGTCTGCCTTGTGCCCCACCCCCCGGCCTGATCCATACGGGAGTCCTTGCACACTGAATGCCAGCTGGGAAAAAGCGACTTGCTTGTGCCCTCTGAAAATGTGCAGCACCTGTTCCCTTATGTCCTACGAGCAATGCTCGTGAGTGCTGTGCAAGGTTGTGTGCACTCACCTCCAAGTTGCCCTTAAAGTTCAAGTCGTCAGGTGCACGCCTTTTAAAGGCAGTCGTGAAGCACGCCGTTCTGAAGTCACGTCGCATGGCGGTAAATTTGATGTGGGGCGATGATTCTGGGGAGCAGGGTATATGATTAGATGCAAATTAAAATGACGTTTCTGACATGTGGCAGCAGTAAACATGGTCCGCCGTTTACAGGTGGAGCAGACAATTGCAAACTGATTTCATGACACCGTAAAACCGATTTTTGGCCGTCTTGCCATATTGTCCCCTCCCCCGCACACCATGGGACTGTAAAATTCCACCCTTAATGTACAATCATACAAGACTCAGAACCTCTTCGTGAGACCTACTGAACATACAACATACAACATGGTGGCAGTTCTTGGAAAGACCCAGAACCTCAAAGAAGCTGGAGCAGAAGTTCAAATGTTGGAAAATTAAAGAAGCAGAATTCTGACCTGATTGAAAGCACCTGAAGTGAAGACACAGAAGAAGATTGCCTGAAAGAAGCTCCATTGCAGAATTGGAAGCAGAAAGTCAGAATTAAAAGCCACCACTGTGCAGCTGAGTACTCCACAAGATCTCATGGAGTTCCATTGTGAGTGCTGCGAGATTGCAGAATCAAAGGGCCTAACAGGGGTAAGCAAAAAATTCAGTTCTAAGCCAGGACTAGCTGAAAAAGCTTCAGTGTTGCAAAAAAGTCAGAGCAGCCTGTTTCTGAAAGAACGGTGGCCAGCCTGGGTTCAGAATCGGTGCCATACCACATAGTAGCCAAGTTCACTGTAAGGAAAAGAAAGCAGAAGGTTTAAAAGCCTCAATCAAAGCCAGGAATCAATTGTAAAATGCCTGAAAATCCTCTGATTTTGCAAGGAAGGCCCAGAATAGTTGATTGAGTAAATCAAAACTAAAGGCAAAGAGGTCAGGACCACCATTGCTGGTTTTGGTGAGCATGTCAAAACACAATATGCGTGGGAAGATTCTGAAAAACAGTTACTACAGTGCCATCTTTAAAACCTGCATTATATTTAAAGTTGTATTCCCTTGAACTTTAAAGCAGCCATGGACAACAAATCAACATTACCAGACCAATTGGGACTGAGCCAAGGGCCAGACCAAACACAAAATTGGGGACCTTTGCAAAAAGATCTTCAAGATACATGATAACTTCAGGATTAGATAAAAGACAGAAGCTGAACAAATGAATATACTACTTAATTCACTAGGTCTGATAGCCATTTATATTATTATGAGGCAAGGAATAAACAAATCCTTGGGTAAATTTGATGAAGTTTTAAAATTATTTTAATCTATTATTTTAATCTAAGAAGCAACAAACTTTAGGGAGAAATTCAACAAATGTGTCCAACAGCCTGGAGAATTGGTTGACTTTTTATAAACAAATTATACAGATTGGCTGAAGGCTGTGGCTTTAGTGACCTTAACTCAGAATTCACAAGGGACAGAATTGTTGTCAGGCTGGCTGATGATGCCCCTTCCCAACATACTACCAAGGAAGATCTGACACTGGAAAAGGCCATCCAAATAGTCAGACACTGAAATTCATCAATAGTACCGATCTATTTTATGTGGCGAAAGTAATCCATAGTACAGAGCAACCCCAACAGTCCAGCTAGTAATATAACAAAGGGATAGAGAGACTCCCTGCCAAGGAAGGCAATACCCAAACCAACCATGAGAGCAGTATGGAGCCAAATGACCTCACAGACAATAGCAATGTCCAGCAATCTCAGCACAGTGTTTCAACTGCAACCACCTGGGATAGTTTGGAAAGATATACAAAGCTAAGACACCTGGATGGCCGAAGGATTTCAAAACAATCCATGACACTGAGGTACCACACCGGAAAGAGACCCAACTGTGCTTCTTGAGTGAGGTCAAGATTCCTGGATTCTCTTTTTGGAATGCAGACATCTCAGTAAATGGTCAGCTCAACAACTTCAAATTGAACACGGGAGACAGTGTTCTGGTCCTCTTGGATAAGAAACCATGGCTGTGAGACCTCTGGCTATGAATAACAGACACACCACTCTACAGGCCTGTAGGAATCCAACTTCTGGTCATAGGCATGATCCTAGAACTGCTAAGGTAGGGGGACAAGCAGATATCTGAAGTCTAAAACCAATCTTTTTCTCTCTTGAGCAAAGATGCCTGTGTTGCCCTTAACCTTCTTAAAACTGCAGAAGACATCAAGACAACCTCTGTCATCAACCACACGGAACGGCAAGTTCCCAAGAGCCTCACAAGCCAAGAGACTCTCAACTGGAATTTCAGCTCTGAATTATCTTCACTCTTCCCAGAGTCAGTTTGTCTAATTCCTTTGCAGATGGCAGAAACTCCTGTTTGGTCAGACCAACCAAATCTTCAGATAATTACCACTGTATTTCGAGTGGAAGACACACAGGAAAACAACCAGCAACAGGAGAATGAGCCCAAGCCCCAGGCTCCAATGGTTGCTGTCACAATACCTGTAAACACCATGGAACAGAGACAGCAACCTCCAGCCAACACACAAAGCTGCAAGATGATGCTGAAGCAAGGAACAAGTGACCATCAAGTCACCAGAGTACACCTCAGTGAGGCACAGAGATGCACAGAAGAACACAGTTTCGCAATAAAAGCCAAACTGCAAGGTGAGCCCACTGATGAGAAACATCCAAATGACAGGGAGAGACATCTTCAACTTTCACAAAAATCACGGTGGACCACACGGAAAAAGAAAAACCGGGTTTGTACCACAAATGATTGGAGTGAACATTCTTTCCAGAAAGGCAGGGACAAGTCGGTGGTCTCTAAGAAGAGCACTTGGGGAGTTGACAAAGAGGTTCAACTTGGAGGAGTGAAAAATGCGGATCCGAAGAAGACAACCAAGCTCCAGAAACACAGATTACAACTCAAACTCCAAATCAACAAAAGGTTGCCCAAATCAACAGGGCCTACCACTCCTCTGAATGTGACCAGAATAAGATCTGGAACAATTGTCAAGCCTCCAGACTGTCTGAATTATAAAGTCAGAGACTTGAGGAGGTGCAGAAGGTGTGTCACAATTGGGTAAAGACTTGAGGGGGGTTTTGTATAAGGGTATTTGGCAAAGTGAGGGTTAATGTGAGACTGGGAAACAGTACCGCCCACAGTGATGTAAAATGTCACATGACCCAAGACTAGAGAGTTGTAGACTGGACAGAGACCTGTGTAGAAGCAAGCATGGAATTAGATTATAGTTTGGGCTATACCAACTATATATTTACATAGTTATGTGTTATCAATAACACTTAATGTTAACCATACAAGACTCAGAACCTCTTCATGAGACCTACTGAACATATAACATACAACAATCCATCTCTGATCCTGACCTCGGCAGGGCCCAAAAATTCAATGTATGGATAATGTACTGGAGATGGGAATTCTAGAATCATTTAAGAAACAGTTGGGTATTAAAACTGGGGGACTTTAGGGTCTTTCTGATCAATGAACAAAGATGGGCCAATTGGCGTTAATTATCTGCAATTATCTTGCAATTTCTCAAATTACACTTTCTGGACACAAGTTCTGTCGTGGCAAAATACATATAAAAATGATGATTGACTGCCCAGCATAAGTTAAATTTAAATTTACATGGGTAGACCAAATGTTTCAAAACATCTACATTTGTTCTCTCTTATGCAGGAAAACAAAAGATATTGCTAAGAATTTTGAAAAAGGAGTTGGCAGAACACTACACAAGCAGCTGGTATATTCAGACCGAAAGAATAAACACACAAGTTATATTAGTGGTAAGATAATCAGATAATTGTATTGCTGGCTCTTTGCTTCTTTAACTTTATTAATAAAAAGAGTCATTCTTTATGACAGGTGACAATGATCATTTGATCCAGGAACAATTCAGCTGAGTTCCTCTGACCGAGGGAAAATGACATGGTATGGATGTCAGCCTGTGGTACCTGTGTAACACAACCAGGCAAGATACAGCCTGGAACATCTAATCACTTATCACCCATGAAGGGAGCACATCGGATCAGAGGCTTTGCCCTCAGTGTGGTGGGACCATTGATTTCCTTCACCACCTCATATCAGTTTCCTTATCATGCCGGCAATGAAAAACTATATGAGATGTGTGACTTATGGTCTTATTATTTATACAGTGCAAACAAATGGACATTGTTCTCAGAGAAAGTAAGAAGACAAGTGACCCCCACTCAGTGTTCCATGTGACGTTGTGACCTCCACACTCAGCCATTTATATGCACTGCTCCCCTTGTGGCTTCAGAGGAAGTGGAGGCAGCCTGTTCACTTGTTTCTGCTAGCGGCTGAGATGCATGTGGCAATTATGGTCCTCATCATGGAGCTGCCCCTGGGGGGTGCATTTGCAGCAGCGCAGAGGCAGTCTCTGTTACTTGACCCTGCTGCACAAAGGCTCTCGCAGTCAGAGGAGCCATGGGCGCCGAGGATTATGATGGTGCAGACATGGTGTTGCATCCTCATCCTCCTTGTCATATCCTCAGCCCTTCATGGGTACACCAGATTCCTGCAGGGGAGCACCAGCTGAGGCACAACTGGCATTTGCCCCAGACATCTCTGCACCAGTGCCACTGACTGCTCCAGGCTACACATTGTAGAATGCAACCTGTACATGCCAGAATGTTTCTCCTGCATCCACTCAGAGTGATGCCACATATGGCTCTCCATGAGATTTGCCCCTCCCTCTATGGAGGAGCTCATGCCCTCCAAGCCCTGAGCCATGGTGGCACACATGAGCTGGATGAACTTCTCCATCCTCTGCCCTTTTACCCACAATGGCCTCAGGGAACTCTGACAAGTAGGAGCACACCTCCTGCTGCTGTTCCAGATAAAGCCTCCTTTTCTGTGACTCCTTAGGTGTTGCACCTGTGCCCAAATGAGCAGGCCTCTGTCTGTCTCTCTTTTACAACGGGAACTGGCACAGCTAACTTTGCCTTTGGCACCTTCTGCACACAATGCTGAGCCCCATACCCACCCATCAACCGGCCAGACAATCTCCTAGAATAGGAAGTTAGCCATAGATAATTATGTTGCTCACACTCAGGAACTTGGCCAGCTTCCTTTTGAATGTTTGCAGATTCACTGCAACAACCTGGCAACTTACTTCATAGGTCAATGACTCTCAGTAAAACAAAGTACTTCCTGACATCTAATCTAATTCTATTCTTATCTTATGTCTTGTGAACAAATAGGTTATCCAAGAGCCTCTCACCCCTGCGCCACTAACATACCTGACATACCCTCTACAGGATACATTGCAGCAACTTGCTAAACTTCTTCAGAAGCTCCTCCTAAACCTGCAACCTTCAACAACTAGAAAAACAAGGGCAGCAGGTGCATGAGAATACCAGTGCCTCTAACTTCCCCTCCAAATCACATGCCATGCTGACTTGGACATAAAGCTCCATTCATTATTGTTGCTGAGTCAAAATTCTGGAACACCCTACCTAACAGACAAGAGTGCCTTCACCACCTGGTCAACCAACACATTCACAAACGCAACCCCCTACCAATGACGTCCACAGCACATGAATGAATTAAAAAAAAATACCTGGACAATCTTCAGATAGATATGGTTTGAACGCTGTAACACTATAATATACAGGCCTCATTAACACCATTGAAGAGCTGAATTTTTCCAAAGAAGATCTATTCCTATTGCTGAGGCCACAAGTGGGAGCTGACTCCGCTACAGCAGACAGCAGGACCCTGGGGCATTATTTTGCTGGTGGTGGCCTGTAAATTAACCACTGCCAAGGCCATCATCCAACTGAAGATAGCAGCCTGCATCCTCCAGAGCTTTGGCCCAACCAGAGGGTGGGCAGCTCAGTATCCTTAGCATTGCCTGCAGCACAAAAGGGGAGGGCATCTTAATGCTGAGAAACAGTCAAAGATGAGTGAGTCTTTCTGAGTAAATTGGGTTCAAGTAGGCAGGCCTGTGATCAGGGTGACAGTTATCCAACAGCATTGCCTTGGGTGCGGTGGCTATTACTGTTGAGGGGCTGCTCTGTGGGCCTCCATCTAGGAGGCCACCACCTCCCCTCCCCCCCACCATATACGAATGTATGAAGAAGGAGCAGTAGGCCATTCAGCCCCTCCAGCCTGCTCTGCTATTTAATAAGACCATGGCTGACCTGATAGTAACCTGAGATCTGCATCCCACTTACCGCTGATAACCTATCGCACCCCCGCCCCCCTTGCTTACCATGAATCTATCCACCTCTGCCTTAAGAATATTCAAACTCTGCTTCCAGCAGCTTTTCAGGAAGAGAGTTCCAAAGACTCACAACCCTCTGAGTGAAAAAATTTCATTTCATCTCTGTCTTAGATGGGCAGCCCCTTATTCTTAAACAGTGACCCCTAGTTCTAGATTCTCCCACAAGAGGAACCATCCTCTCCACATCCACCCTGTCAAGACCCCTCAGGATCTTATGTTTCAATCAAGTCGCCTCTTACTCTTCTAACCTCCAGCAGATACAAGCCTAGTCTGTCCAACCTTTCTTCATAAAATAATCCACCCATTCCAGGTATTAGTCTGGTAAACCTTCTCTGAACTGCTTCCAATGCATTTCCATACTTCCTTAAATAAGGTCTTTTTATCGTGTCCACAGACAGTCTATACATGGCCCAGCCAGAACTGGACACATTTTTGCACCTTGTTGTTGAATTCAGCAAGATCTGCAACAGTGCAGGGTCCTGCTAGCGATATACATTGCAGGAGATGTTGCATAGTCTGTGGCTCAGTTCCACATTCACAAATTGTCGGGCGGGTTGTATATCCCCATTTGCTTAGAGACAACTTTGAATGACCTACACCAATCCTACGTCTGTTAAGGCACTTCCAGGTTGCCCAGTTGCAATTAGCTCCTGGGGGAAGGCTTTCATCCGGTAGAATTTCCATCGCTGGGGGTTGTTTGAGACTGGTGAGCCGGTCTTTCCACAAGGTGATGCGGGCTTCAGATAGGGTTGATTGTAATGGAACAACACTGCTCATGAAGCTCTTCATTGACTTTAGGCAGCTGGGTGTAGGTGTATGACCATGTAGAGGGTGCCTCTCATCTGATGTTTGACGGAGTTGCTTTTTCGGTGGCTACCGTTCTTCTTATATCAGGGGGAGTGATACCCACCAGGATATATAGGCTGTTGGTGTTTGATGGTTTTAAACAACCTGTGATAAGTCGGCAGCTTGCATTTAGAACGGCATCCATCTTCTTAGCATGAGTAGATTTTTCCCATGCAGGGCAGATGTATTCGGCAGTGGAATAGCAAAGAGCAAGTGCACTGGTTCGCAATGTTTTCGAGCTTGCTCCCCATTTTGTGTTAGTGAGCTTATTCAGGATGTTGGTTCGTGCGCTCAATTTTGCCTTTGTCTTTTAGATGTGGTTCTTGAAGGTGAGGCATCTGTCAAGGGTGACTCCTAAGTAGATAAGGTGCTCGCAATGCATCAGTGTTTCTCCACACCAGGTTACTTTAAGCTGGCATTTGGCTTCACGGTTTCTGAGGTGGAATGCACAAACTTGCGTCTTTGATGGGTTTGCGCGAAGGTGGTTTTCTTCATAGTAGGATGTCAGTCCCTCCAAGGCCTCAGAAAGCGTTTTCTGCTTATAATAATTTTATAAAATAATAAAATAATTTTCTGCTGCTCCCTACGCTAGTACCATCAGAAAGCCACCATACAGGTAGCAGAAGAACGCTTTAATAAGGTGACCATTACTATACACAGTACACCAAATGTGGTCTCACTCATGCCGTGGACAACTGAAACATAACCTCCCTACTTTTGTATTCAGTTCCCCTCGCAATAAATGATAACATTCTATTAGCTTTCCTAATTACTTGCTGTACTTGCATACTAGCCTTTTGTGATTCATGCACTGGCCATCCAGATGTAATTAGATGTTAATTAATTAATTAACACCATCCCTCAGGAACCACTGGGAGGCCACCAGGGTTACCTGATGGTCTCCCCTTGCAGCAGCAGCCTTCCCAAATGCCAGTAAAATGCCTGTAGGGGTGGAAGGTGTCCCTGAACTAGACAATTAATTTCCTCAATAGGCCACCCAATAGGCAGTCTTGCCACTGAGATGCCCACCAGTGGTGATATGTCATGGCAGCAGAAAGACATTGGACTTCCTCCTGACACTGTCCCCCACCATATTGCCAACCCTCTGGCCTCCCGGCCCAATTCCAAAGAGCTGATAAAATCCAACACATAAAATACAGCAGTTGGATTGAAACCGTGACTTGTGATGTTATGTCAAGATTTCTGCATCATTATAACCTACTTGCACAGAAATGGGTAGGCCTTTTCAGTGTTCAGCATCATTTGTGGGAGAAAGGCTGACAAAAAATAATTTTCTGCTGCTCCCTACGCTAGTACCATCAGAAAGCAATCATGCAGGTAGCAGAAAATTCTGCCTAATGAAAAACTGGAAGGTTATGTGTAGCTTGTTTATATGGTAATTCAACTCATATGCTTCTCATGATTTGCTTCAAAAGACTACATTGGTATTGAATCTATACTAGCATTCATTATGGTCCCCTTTTCTGGATGATGATGGGAGTTACAGTGATTCTGAATCTTGTATGCTTGCTAGGTTGCTTCAATGATAAGCAACTAAATCATTTCCATACTTCTTTAGAGTAAAATCTTTAAAGTCCACTGAACAGAATCATCTTGGTTGGAGAAAACACAAAGTAGGAAGAGTGTTCCTCGGCACTCTCATCATAGTGATCAATAAATGTCAGCTCGTGATAAAATATAAAATAACCTTTTTATTATGTTCTCTTTTGCAGCTCCCTGGTACAACAAATATCTAACAGCAAGAGAACCTCTTGTTCTCAACTTCAATCCATTCATCAGTATGCACCTTGACCCTAAACCAGAATATAATAATCAACTTGTTCGAGCCACAAATTTGGTCATCTCAGCTTTAAGATTTCTCAAAACACTGAGGAGCAATTATTTGACACCAGATATATTTCACATGAAACCAAAGTGGAGTGAGACCAATTCATTCAAAAGATTGGTCAGCTTGCTTCCCTCCAGAATTTCCTGGTATGGAGCCTACCTGGCCAGTGCTTATCCTTTGGATATGTCTCAATATGTCTGTCTGTTTAACACCACCAGGATCCCTAAGCTGAACAAAGATGAACTTCTGACAGTGGAGCAATCCAAGCATTTGCTGGTGATGAGAAATGGCAATTTTTATGTGTTTGATGTGCTGGATAACTGTGGTGATATTCTCCATAAATCAGAAATCAAGAAATGCCTTCACTGTATCCTCCTGGTGGATAGCTCTCCTCCCAAGTTCCCACTGGGTTACTTGACAACTGAAGACAGGGATACCTGGGCAAAAGTGAGACAGGGTTTGGTAGATCTAGGAAATACAGAGAGCTTGCACCAAGTGGATAGTGCCATTTTTTGTCTCTGTCTGGATGATAATCCAGTTGAGAATGAAACTGAACTCACCCACGCTATGCTCCATGGTTACGGCGCAAACCGCTGGTTTGACAAATCCCTCAGTTTGATCATTACTAAGAACGGGATATCTGGCATTAACTTCGAACATTCCTGGGGGGATGGTGTGGCTGTATTGCGGTTCCTGGAGGAGATATTTAAGGACAGTACAAAAAATCCAGCTATCAGCCCCAAACCAGAGCCAACTTCATCAGACACATCTGCAGCTGTCAGGAAACTTGAGTTCAAACTGAGCGAATCAGTGCAAGCAGCAGTCAAAGCAGCACAGGAGAAATTTGAGCATCAAAGAAAATCCTTGGAAGTCGAACAACTAGAGTTTCGCAAGTTTGGAAAGAATTTCATAATCAAACAGAATTTAAGTCCAGATGCAATTGTGCAGCTGGCCTTTCAGATGGCCTTTCTCCACCAGCATGGCAAAACTGTTTCTACTTATGAGTCCTGTAGCACCGCTGCCTTCAAACACGGACGCACAGAAACTATTCGTCCAGCTACTCTTCTTACCAAACAGTGCTCAGTGGCCTTTGTTTATGAAAGGGGGAAGCACAGCTCAGAGGAACTGAAGAACAGGGTTCACAGTTGTTCCGAACATCATAGGAAGTTGCTGATCGAAGCCACCTTGGGTGAGTCACTGCGCAATGTTAACAGAAAAGACCATACAGGATATCACAATAGAAGATTAAGGGATATGGAATTAGGGAGATGGTAGCAAGCTCGATTAGGAGAAAATGGAGAGCTGGAGTTAAGGGCAATTTTTCAGTGGTTAACCCATGGGGTTCAGTTTCAGAGCCATTTCTGTTCATGGTGTATATTCATGATTTTGAAATAAACCTAGCGGGAGTGGTTTCAAAATGTGTAGACGATACTAAGATAGATATTGTTCAATCCTTAGAAAACCAAAGGAAGCTGCAAAGTAAATGGCCTAAAATATGGCAGACAGAAAGTAATTTCAGCCACTGTGAAGTAATACATTTTGGTAAATAATAAAAAGCAGTAACTGTACTATGAATTGTTGGTTACATGATATGGATGAGCACGTGCTTTAGAGCTACAGTTTCAGGTTATTAAAGGCAGTATTTTAGATTGATAAGACAATAAAAAACAAATGGAGTTCTAAGCTCTAGGTAAACTTTTCTGATTCTTTACCTCTTTCTTTCTTTAAGAAGCTCCTTAAAACATACCTCCTTGACCATGCTTTTGGCCATCTGTCCTTATATCACTTTATGTGGCTCGGCATCTAACTTTGCTTTATAATGTAATGTCTCGGGACGTTTTATGTTTTATTACAATAAAGGTGCAATATTAATATAAATTGTTGTTTTATCAAAAGTTATAGAATACAAAATTAAGGGCTTATGATAAGCCAATATAAAACTGTATAAGACAACTTGAAAATTGGGACTTTTCTATTAGAACAATGCAGATCATGGAGTAATATGACATACGGTTTAAAATTATGGGAAGATGGAATAGGGTAAAAAGTAACCAACTATTTCCAGTACTTGAGGGATCTAGAACGAGGGGTAATGGATAAAATTGGGAACTGGAATTTCAGCTTTGGTGGGGTTTGTAAAATAGCATCCATTATTCACCTGATTGCCCTTTCCAGTGAATTAATAATTTCAAGGCTAAGTTGATTTAAATAAATAAGACTTAGAAATTACTGTAAGTGATGTAATCATACAAACACCTAACACTTTTGCATCAAATTTCTGTCCCTACTATTTCAAGGAGAAGTTAACCCTTTTTAAAGTAAACAAATACCTCAATTGAAATAACAAATCTGAGAATTAAACATTAAGCACATTAATCATTTGCACAGTAATATCAATTACTATAATCACTTATTCAGTCACATGTCTTTTGTACCTGAACAGCCTTTAATGGAAAATGCAATGGGCCAGAATTTGCTTGCAGAATAATGCCAAATTTAATGCGCACATTGTTATTAATGAGGAAAGGTCAGAGTAACAAGTCTAACTAATGGGGCATGCCACGAGCCCCACACCAGCAAATAGTGAGCCATTAGAAAGAAGAACCAAAAACATTTGCAACCCACTTCATGCAAATCACCCGTAAATTTGAAATTACATTTCACCATTTTTGTGATTATACTCTGATATATTTGACCATGTTTCATATTCATTAAATAACTATAAATTGATTTTTCAATTAATCTGTAGGCAATGGATTTGATCGACATTTGTTCGCAATGCAGTGTCTGGCAAAGGCCTCGGGTGTGTCTCTACCAGAATTTTACCAGGATCCTGCCTACATCCAACTCAATAATATAATCATCTCAACGAGCACATTGAATAGTACAGCTGTTGAAATTGGTGGATTTGCGCCGGCCACACAGGATGGATATGGCATTGGATACAACATTTATGACACCTGGTTTGGATGCAATCTCATTTGGTATGGGAACAGAGAAGGAAATGAATTTCTGAAATATTTGAACCAGAGTTTGGATGATATCTTTGATGTTCTAAAAGGAAAACCTCTAGTTTAATGGAGACATCTTGTATGTGGAGGATGTTTGAAAAAGTATTGCATTGTTATTTGTAAAGCAGTGCTATTTTGAAATGTAATTAAAGTATGAATGTATGTAAATACATTTATTTTCTTAACATTCTCTCAGCACACTTTGTTTCAATTTGTGAACATTGTTACTAATCACATATGCCCTACTACAGTCTGGATGATATTTTCTCCACAGATCCATGAACGATGTTTTCAAAGCAGCTTCAATGTATTTTGGTTGATAAACTAATAACATAATTACAGATTTCTGAAGCTATGGCCACTGTTACTGACATATTGGAGCCAACACACTGGATTAAATTGATAATGCAATGCTCTTTTTGTTAGACTGTAATTGCTTGTAATAATAAATAGTTGTCAAAGAGATATCCCTATCTTTTAAATACACCAAAACTCCAGATAATTTTCAGTTATTGTTAGGGTTTTTGAAAACCTGAGTGTCTGGTAATCCATCATCTGCTTGACTATGGCTACCAGGTTTTCTCTGGCTCCTGGTGGAATTGACTCCAGCATGATGAGACCACTTACTGAACTCAACAAAGATATCCTAGCTGGTGACAAGCCAGGCAAGCCTTATAATCTGTTGTGTGTGTGAATTTTCAGCGTAAGAGAACTGTAACATATATTATGCACAAATTTACTGTTCTCAGACTTTAAAGTGAATGGTCAGGTTTTAATCATTTTGACAGCGAATAGATCTTATTAAAGGTCAATCTTGAAAAATTCGCTTTAAGAGAATAAATATTATTGCAACGCCATGTTGCTTCCCTATTATCAAACTAATAGTCCCAGAAAATTCTTATAAACTGGCTAGAAAAGGCAGGTGATATAACTAATGTTGAACTTAATCCTTAATCTGTTAAATAAAACATATATGATTCTAACTGCCAAAGTTTTGGTCATTATACCTTTTCACTTTGTTTTCGCATCCAGCAGATTTTAGAGTGTAGACAATAAAAGTTAATGAAGGGTGTACTCAGTAATTCTTATTTTTTTGTACTATCCTTTGTTAACCATTCACTTTAGGAGTCAGCTTCAGCTCAGTGGTAGTACACTTGGCTCAGAATCACATATGCTGATTGACATCCTTTCACTGGGTGCACTATCCCACCAGTGGATACTCAGATCAAGGGGTCACCTGGCCTAAGAAGAGCTCCAGGTTGCTTGGGACTTTCCAACTAGGCAGAAATTAAGCATCATTCACTCTCAGGGAAAAGTGCCCCATTGATTCTCCATCCATTATTGGTAATGCTAGTCGGGGAGAGGGGAAGGTTACCACACCCCTTTTGGGTGATGTATCTTATTTATGCTGGCAGTGAAAATTGTTACAGCTTTACATGTAGAGAAAAGTCATTAGCTTCCAAGAGGCATGCCTAACAGCCAGAAGAGACCATCTTAGGGGATCGTAATGACAGCCACAGTAGTATCCTGGATTGCTGCTCAGAATAGATGCAGAAACAGAAGTTGTGTTTAAAAAGTGCTCATCTGGCCTGATGTAAGTTTTTCTAGCACTTAACCAATAATATGGCTTTGGCACATGATGTAGCATATTCAGGGTTTAAATCCCAAGTTAAACCAGGCATTTTTATTTGTTTTAGGAAATATATCGGGGTAAATATTAATCTCATTGCCTGGCAGCAGTTATTTTTTCAGATATAATAATTTTAAAAATGCATAAACACAATAATCATGATGCATGCTAACCAATGATTTTTTTTTTGTCACATCTTCTACAATGAACTATTCCCTTAGAGAAGTGAAAAGCTTCCTTTGTGACAGGGATTGAGTGAACATTGTATAACCAGGATTATACTCGATAACTTTCACTTTTAGTGTGAGGTCTCCAATTTAAATATGCGATATCAACTACTCATGCAGGTGATTTTGTGTAGGGCGGGCATCAGTTTATATTATATTGTCCCTTTTAAATGGAACGCCTAATTTCTTTATGATGGAGCTCAGCCGTGCAATTGTTCTTCTTATTGTCCAGTTATCATCCGTGATTATTCAAGTGTTGCCAAACCAAGTCTTATGCTATGATTGTACTATAGGGCAGGGCAAGGAGGCAACCCCAAGTCTACCTCAGGTGCAGTGGGGATCAAACCCAACATTGTTGGCATTATTCTGAACCACACACTAGCTGCCTCACCAACTAAGCTGACCAGCCCCCTTCCTGTACTTTAGGTAATATTCAATCACAGGGGTTGGACAGGGAAAATAAGATCTGTATAAAGCAAATATTCCAATCAATATTACTTAATTTTTGATCCAAAATCATAGATCCAATAAGCCCTGAGACATCAGGTGGGAGGACGGGCGTTGGTGTGCCCATTGCCTTCCTGTCACTGCTGGCACTTTACCAATGCGGGGAAGGTGACTATGGCCCTCCCATCCTGAGGACAATTGACAGCCTTAAGAGACCAATTAAAGACCGCTTCCTGTCTTCAGTGTTATTTTACCAGTGGCAAATGGGCACTTTGCCATGTGAGCAGACTGCTAGATAAACCTTGATGGCTTCCCTGCGGATCTTAATTGGGCATCCTGTGGCAGAAAGTCCTCCCTCACTGACAACAAGGGTCACTTCCCCTCCGCCCTCACAATGATTCTCCCTTCTTTTGCTGCAGTCTGCCTGTTGAGTCCTGGTGAGCCGGAACCCATTTGCCTGGTTCTATGGCTTACTCCATCATTGCTGGTCCTGTCTAGTTGCAGTCTCAGCAGTAGCCACCGCTCCCCATAGCACTGCTGGGACTGCAGGCTGCTGGTCCACCAACCAAGCAGCTTGTGGTGGGGGGATGATGGGGGGGAGTGGGGGGGTGGGGGGGGGGGGGGGGGGGGGGGTGCGGTGGGGGTGTGGTTGGTGGAGGTTGTTGGAATCAATTAATTGCCCATTGTCATAATATTGGGTTGGGGCTCCCATAGTTGCCTGAGGTGATGTTGATCCTGACTTTCCACACAGTGGATATGGTTACTGCCAACCCGTACAATCCTAGCCATGGTGTCTTTCACATCTATCTGAATATGTTTAACATTCCATTTAAAAAATTGCACTTCCAGCAGTACAGGCAGCATTCTTTCAATACTGCACTGTCAGCTTGAATTATGCTCTCAAGGTTCTAGAGCAGGGCGGGGTGCCCATCAAGCAGGCTGCTTTACCCTGGATGGTGTCGAGCTTCATGAGTGTTTTTGGAGCTGCACTCATCCAGGCAGGTAGAGAGTATTCCATTACACTCCTGACTTGTGCCTTGTTGATGCTGAACAGGCTTTGTTGAGTCAGGAGACGAATTACTATCCGCATAATTCCCAGCCTCTGACCTGCTCTTGTAGTCACAGTTCAGTTTCTGGTCAATAGTAACCCCCAGGATGTTGATGGTGAGAGTTTCAGCAAAGGTAACGCCACTGAATGTCAAGGGGCGATGGTTAGATTCTCTCTTGTTGGAGATGGTCATTGTCTGGCACTTGTGTGGCACGAATAGTATTTGCCACTTATCAGCCCAAGCCTGAATATTGTCCAGGTCTTGCTGCCTTTGCACATAGACTGCTTCAGTATCTGAAGAATTGCAAATGGTGATGAACATTGTGCAACCATCAGCAAACATCCTCGCTTCTGACCTTATGATGGAGAGAAGATTATTGATGAAGCAGCAGAAAATGTTTGGGCCTACCCTGAGGAACTCCTATAGAAATGTCCCAGGACTGAGATGCTTGATCTCCGACAACCACAACTATCTTCCTTTGTGTTAGGTATGATTCCAACCAGTGGAGAGTTTTCCTCGATTGCCATTGGCTTCAGTTTTTCTGGGGCTCCTTGATGCCACACTCAGTCATATGCTGCCTTGAAGTCAAGGGCAGTCACTCATAGCTCACTCAGCTCTTGATTTCAGCTCTTTGTACCAGTTTGGACCAAGACTATAACGCAGTCAGGAGCTGAGTGGCCCTGGCAGAACCCAATTAGCATCACTGAGCAGGTTATTACTGAGTAAATGCTGCTTGACAGCACTGCCATGACACCTTCAATCACTTTGCTGATGATCAAGAGTAGAGTGATGGGGCAGTAATCAGCCAAGTCGGATTTGTCCTGTTATTTGTGGGCAGGACATACCTGGGCAGTTTCCACATTGTCGGGTAGATGCCAGTGGGCTGGGGGCATGGCTAGTTCTGGAGCATGCGTCTTCAATACCATTGGCTGAATGTTGTCAGGGTCCATATCCTTTGCAGTATCTGGTGTTTTCAGCCATTTCTTGATATCACATGGAGTGAATCAAATTGACGGAATACTGGCATCTGTAATGCTGGGGATCTCAGGAGGAGGCCGAGATGTACCTTCCACTCAGCATGTCTGGCTGAAGATGGTTGCAAATGCTTTTGTCTCGTCATTTGCACTGCTGTGTTGGGTTTCCCCCTCACTGAGGACAGGTTCAAATCCTACCATGGCAAATAGAGGAATTTAAATTCAAATAATAAATCTGGAATTGAAAGCTAGTCTCAGTATTGGTGAACATGAAACTAATATCAATTATCGTAAAAATCCATGTGGTTCACTAATGTCCTTCAGGGAAGGAGATCTTACCTGGTTTGGGATACATGTGACTCCACAGCAATGTGATAAAAGCAAAATATTGCGGATGCTGGAAATCTGAAACAAAAACAAAAATTGCTGGAAAAACTCAGCAGGTCTGACTGCATCTGTGGAGAGAAAGGCAGAGAAGAAAGTCAAAACAAAAACAGAATTACCTGGAAAAACTCAACAGGTCTGGCAGCATCGGCGGAGAAGAAGAGTTGACGTTTCGAGTCCTCATGACCATTGAACAGAACTAGGTGAATCCAAGGAAGGGTTGAAATACAAGCTGGTTTAAGGTGGGGGTGGGGATTGGGTGGGGGTAGAGAAGTGGAGGGGGGTGGTGTGGTTGTAGGCAAAAGCGGTGATAGAAGCAGATCATCAAAAGATGTCACAGACGGCAGAACAAAAGAACACATAGGAGTCGAAGTTGGTGATATTATCTAAACGAATGTATTAATTAAGAATGGATGGTAGGGCACTCAAGGTACAGCTCTAGTGGGGGTGGGGGGAGCATAAAAGATTTAAAAATATTTAAAAATAATGGAAACAGGAGGGAAAAAGAAAAATCTATATAATTTATTGGAAAAAAACAAAAGGAAGGGGGAAGAAACAGAAGAGGGGTGGGGATGGAGGAGGGAGGTCAAGACCTAAAGTTGTTGAATTCAATATTCAGTCCGGAAGGCTGTAAAGTGCCTAGTCGGAAGATGAGGTGTTGTTCCTCCAGTTTGCATTGGGCTTCACTGGAACAATGCAGCAAGCCAAGGAAAGCTCCCCCCACCCCCACTAGAGCTATACTTTGAGTGCCCTACCATCCATTCTTAATTAGCACATTCGTTTAGATAATATCACCAACTTCGACACCTATGTGTTCTTTTGTTCTGCCGTCTGTGACATCTTTTGATGATCTGCTTCTATCACTGCTTTTGCCTACAACCACACCACCTCCCTCCACTTCTCTCCCCCCACCCAATTCCACCCCCCCCCCCCCCCCCCCCCCCACCCCCGACTACCACCACCAGCACCACCAGCTTAAACCAGCTTATATTTCAACCCTTCCTGGGATTCACCGAGTTCTGTCGAAGGGTCATGAGGACTCGAAACGTCAACTCTTTTCTTCTACGCCGATGCTGCCAGACCTGCTGAGTTTTTCCAGGTAATTCTGTTTTTGTTTTGGATTTCCAGCATCCGCAGTTTTTTGTTTTTATCAGAGAAGAAAGTCATATGGACTCGAAACGTTAACTCTGTCTTTCTCTCCACAGATGCTGTCAGACCTGCTGAGTTTTTCCAGCAATTTTTGTTTTTGTCCCACAGCAATGTGGTTGGCTCTTAACTGCCCTCTGAAATGGCCTAGCAAACCATTCAGTTCAACAGCAACTAAAGATGGGCAACAAATGCAGGCCTTGCCAGTGACACCCACATAATATGAAATAATTTAAAAAAAATTCTATACCCTTGCCATCCTCAATGTTTCTTCCAATTGGCGTTCAACAGGGAGGAGTACTGATTCATCATCAGTTGAGTGGGTAGGGTGGTGACAGGGGGGTGCGGGCAGGTAGGTGATATTCATGCGGTTCAGAGTCAATGTTGAGGATTTGCAGGGCAACTGGGAGTTGAATGAAGGAGACACTTCAGCTCAACTCCATCATATAAATCCATCCAATCTAATTACCACAATTAGCATTCACTTGACAAGTGAGGTAGAATGCAACTTAACATTTCGCCCAAAAGGTGACTATGACTATGCACAACTCCTTCCACAAATCCTAGCTGTGAAACTTGAATCTACAACTTTTTGACTCAGAGAAAAGTATAAATTAAGCCAAGCTGACATTTAACTCACATACATGTGAAACATGTTAAGTTACTGTTTTGTCCATCATGTATAATTTTCATCCTCATGCAGCTACTGCAGCATCACAATGGGTTGATATTATTACCTATTGCTTCATTGAGGAGTAGCTCAGTCACAACCACAAGACTCCCTGTATTGTAACCTTTTTTTTAAAGAGTCTTCACTCAGAAACACCCACTGACCATTTTACCATAATAACGTGCTCATCTTCTGGGAAGGCCCACTGGAATTGACATTAGCATGTTCACAAGGCCAATAGGGTGGCTATGTGGTGAGCTTCTCTCTAAGTTTTCAGGGCATGGTAAGTTAAGTGAAAACTAATGACTTGTTCATTAACTCTTATTGCAAGCATTCTGGTGCAATGGGGTTAGGTATTTGCCTTTTGTTCTGAGATTTGGCTTCAAATCCAGCTCAGGCTAACAGAATAAAAATCTTCTCTAGAAGGGACCTATGTAAAGTGGGTTGGGTGTTCTCAATCCAATTGTTACTGGGCAGGGGGCTAAAGCATAAAAATTCTCCCAGTTCAACAGTTTCATAAAGTGGCTAATATGGAAATTAGAAATAGTGCAGTGGGAAATGCTGGCGTGTGGTTGAGAAATACTTGAAGGAGCTTTATTCTATATTTAACTATATTTGACTTAAGAGAACCAGAATGGAAAACATTCTATGCTTAACTATAATACCTTTCATATTAATTACATCAAAAGTACAAAGATCTCTTATTGGAGGTTTTAGTTTGCTAAGAGAATAGCCTGGAATTACACAGCAGATACATCATCACCTGAAAAGCGATAAGGTATGATAACAATTTCTGCACTAATTCTGACAAAAGGTTTAACTGAATTGTTAACTTGCTTCCTCTGCTCACATAATGATATTTCCTGCGCTTGCATTTCTGATTTCCTTTGGTCTCTATTATGTTTAATACCTGTTTTGAAGCCTTAAATTTTGTTGCATTATATATATATATATATATATATATATATATATAAAATATATGTGTAATGCTGTCCTTTTTTTCATGCCTTACTTCGGGAATGGTGTAAAAGACTGTTTCAAAAATTTACTAGTTGACGTATTGATGGTTTAATAGTCCTGTTTTGATCTGTTTGAGCTAATGGCTCTGGTTTCTGCGCTACTCTGTTTCTCTTGCAGCTACTGTCATCCAACGGGCTGCTTTAGGCATTGTAGAGGAAGCCAAAGATGAATTTCCAAATCTGACATCACTGGTGCAATCCCAGGTATGTTATAGTTACCTGAAGAATGATAAAATAAAATTTCAACTGAAAAGATTTGTAAACAGGAGTAAGATAAACTACATGTGAGCTGTAGTGTTCACCGCTAAATTATGCTAATTGTACCAAGATACTTTTCACAGCAGTATTGTCCAATATGTTAGCCACGAAACACTTGTGGCCTAATGGGAATCTGGACATAGTTATTTGTATTTCTGATTAGCAAGTTAAAAACGAGCAATAGTCACTAACAAGCACATCAAATTAGAAGCATACACATTTCTAGGGGCTCAACAGGGTAAATGCAGGAAGGATGTTCCCTGACTGGGGGTCGAGAACCAGGGGACACATTCTTAGAATAAGATGTAGGCCACTTAGGACTGAGGTGAGTAGGAATTTCCATTTTTTAAATTCATTTACAGGATGTGGGTGTCGCTGGCTAGGCTAGCATTTATTGCCCAACCTCAATTACCCTTGAGAAGGTGTTAATGAGCTGCCTTCTTGAACTGCTGCAGTCTCTGTGGTGTAGGTACACCCACAGTGCTATTAGGGAGGGAATTCCAGGGTTTTGACCCACAGTGAAGGAAAGGAGATATATTTCCAAGTCAGGATGGTGAATGGCTTGGAGGGGAACTTCCAGGTGGTGGTGTTCCCATCTATCTGCTGCCCTTGTCCTTCTAGATGGTAGCAGTTTTGGGTGTGAAAGGTGCTCCCTAAAGAACTGTGATGAGTTTATGCAGTGCATTTTGTGGATGGTACACACTGCTGCCACTGTTGATCGGTGGTGGAGGGAGTGAATGTTTGTGGAAGGGGTGCCACTCAAGCAAGCTACCCACCGTGCTGTTAGGGAGGGAATTCCAGTATTTTGACCCACAGTGAAAGAAAAGGAGATATATTTCCAAGTCAGGATGGTGAATGGCTTGGAGGGGAACTTCCAGGTGGTGGTGTTCCCATCTATCTGCTGCCCTTGTCCTTCTAGATGGTAGCAGTTTTGGGTGTGAAAGGTGCTCCTTAGGGAACCTTGATGAGTTTATGCAGTGCATTTTGTAGATGGTACACACTGCTGCCACTGTTCATCGGTGGTGGAAGGAGTGAATGTTTGTGGAATGGGTGCCAATCAAGCAAGCTGCTTTGTCCTATATGGTGTCAAGCTTCTTGAATGTTGTTGGAGATGCACTCATTCAGGCAAGTGGAGAGTATTCCATCACATCCCAGACTTGTGCCTTGTAGATGGTGGGCAGGCTTTGGGGAGTCAGGAGGTGAGTTACTGCAGGTTTCCTAGCCTCTGACCTGCTCTTGTAGCCACAGTATTTATATGGCTAGTCCTGTTCAGTTTCTGGTCAACGGCAACACCCAGGATGTTGACACTTGGGGATTCAGCTCTGGTAATGCCATTGAATGTCAAGGGGTGATAGATTCTCTCTTGTCGGAGATGCTCAATGCCTAGCACTTGTGTGGCACGAAAGTTACTTGCTACTTGTCAGCCCAAGCCTGGATATTGTCCAGGTCTTGCAGCATTTGGACATGGATTGCTTCAATATCTGAAGAACATTGTGCAATCATCAGCGCACATACCCACTTCTGACCTTATGATGGAAGGAAGGTAATTGATGAAGCAGCTGAAGATGGTTGGGCCTAGGACACTACCCTGAGGAACTCCTGCAGTGATGTCCTGGAGCTGAGATGATTGATCTCCAATAACCACAGCCATCTTGCTTTGTACTAGGTATGACTCCAACTGGAAGAGAGTTTTTCCCCTGATTCCCATTGACTCCAGCTTTGCTAATGCTCCTTGGTGCCACCCTCAGTCAAATGTTGCCTTGATGGCAAGGGCAGTCACTCTCACCTCACCTCTGGAGCTCAGTTCTTTTGACCATGTTTGAACATAGGCTGTAATGAGGTCAGGTGCTGAATGACCCTGGCAAAGCCCAAACTGAGTGTCAGTGAGCAGGTTATTGCTAAGCAAGTGCTGCTTGATAGCACTGTTGGTGATCCCTTCCATCTATTTACTCAGAACATAGTGAATCTTTGGAATTCTTTACACCAGAGGGCTGTGGAGGCTCAGTCATTGAGCATATTCAAGACTGAGATCAATAGATTTCTCGATATTAAAGATATCAAGGAATATGGGGATAGTGCAGGAAAATGGTGCTGAGGTAGAGGATCAGCCATGGTCTAGCTGAATGGCAGAACAAGCTCAAGGGGCCGAATGGCCATTCCTGCTCCTGTTTTCCATGTTCCTATATTACTGGGCATGTGATCTCAATGTTCATATCTGCATGGCATATTGTGTGCTTAGTAAAGTGGCAAGATAAAAAATGGAGAATGCAAGTGTATTTTGATCATTGTAAATGCTTTACTTCCTTGCTTTCTGCTTATTTGTCTAAAATGGTAACAGAAATTAAATGTGCGACTTCAGCATCATGGAGAAACCATCAACATTATATAGAGGTAAGTTTAGTTTAACCAATTAGAATCGTTGCAGAAGGAGAAAAAAGCAAGCACAACCGATGTTTAGCAGCTTCAGCAGACCACTCATGGCAAAGAGTAAGCTGCATCAGTGGTGCTCTGCATGGAAGGCAGACCTGTCAAATCCTTTCATGAGAGTCAACATTCTCAACACTCTGATGAAGTCAAAGAACCACTCAAAACTGCTGGGAAAAATCTGAAAAGCTGCATATACATATGCTGTTTCAGAATTCCAAACCTTGGTGAAAGGGAAAGACTGCAGTTTCATACTAAATAGTGATAGATGTAGTTATGGGTGTAACTCACTTGGTGCCTAATCTGAGATGTTTTGCATGAATTGATGTAGTTCTGTCCATATTAAGACGTTATTTGGGTGGAAATCATATGGATACTCCAAATGAAACTTCTATGTTTGCTTTTCTAACAGTGTGGGAACATTGCACTAATGGCTTTGGTGATCTATCCACTAAATGCACAAGCTCTCACTCCTGCTCTGTAATGTTAAATAACACATAATCCACAGCAATTCTCTTGGCCAAATGTCATAACCTTACATTTCTTACAAAATTCTTTTGAAGTCATGTGCACTAGCACTCATCATTTAGCATTGCTCTAAATGTGGTGTCATCCACAAATTTGAGCACTTTGGACACAATTTCTTCTCAAAATCATTTAAAAAATGATAAACAACAAGGCTGAACCCTTGTTGCACTCCACTGGTAACTGGTAGTTAACTTTTAACTGTTTATGCACTACCTCTCATTGTTGTCCAACAGCCAACCATTTGTCAATAAATTTTTAATACATTACCAACTATCTTATAAACTTGGACCTTTTTTTATTCTTTCATGGGACAAGGGCATTGCTGGCCAGGCCAGCATTTTTATTGCCCATCCTTAATTACCCTTGGGAAGGTGGTGGCAAACTGCCTTCTTGAACTGCTGCGTTCTGTGGTGTAGGTACACCCACAGTGCTGTTTGGGACAGAGTTTCAGAATTTTGACCCAGCGACAGTGAAGGAACAGCGATATAGTTCCAAGTCAGGATGATGTGTGGTGTGGAGAGGAAGCTGCGGGTGGTAGTGTTCTCATTCATCTACTATCCATGTCCTTCTATGTGGTAGAGGGCACCACGGGTTAGAGAAGAACTGTCAAACTGTTGGTGGGTAGCTGCAATGCATCTTGTACATGGTACACACTGCAGCCACTGTGTGTCGATGGTGGAGGGATTGGATGTTTAAGATGCTGTATGGGGTGCCAATCAATGCTGCTTTTTCCTGGATGGTGTCAAGCTTCCTGAGTGCTTTTGGAGCTGCACTCATCCACGCATGTGGAGAGTATTCCATCACACTCCTGATTTGTGCCTTGTAGATGGTGGACAGGCTTTGGGGAGTCAGGAGGTCAATTGCTGTAAAGTTCCCAGCCTCTGACCTGCACTTGTAGCCATGGTATTTATATGGCTGGTCCACTTGAGTTTCTGATCAATGGTAATCCCACCCAAGATGTTGATAGTGGGGGATTCAATGATGTAATGCCATTGAATGTCAAGGGGAGATGTTTAGATTCTCTCTTACTGGAAATGCTCATTGCCTGGCACTATGTGGCATGAATTTTACTTGCCACTTATCAGCCCAAGCCTGAACGTTGTCCAGGTCCTGCCTGGGCATGGACTGTTTCAGTATCTGACGAGTCGCAAATGGTGCTGAACACTGTTCAATTATCAGCGAACATCCCCACTTCTGACCTTATGATGGAAGGAAAGTCACTGATGAAGCAGCTGAAGATGGTAAGGGCCTAGGACACTACCCTGAGAAACACCTGCAGTGACGTTTTGGCACTGAGATGATTGATCTCCAACAACCTTCTTCTGTTGTGCTAGGCATGATTCCAACTAGTGGAGAGTTTCCCCCCGATTCCATTTGACTCCAGTTTTGCTCAGGCTCCTTGATGCCGCACTCAGTCAAATGCAGTCTTGACATTAAAGGCAGTCATTCTCACCTCATCTCTTGATTTCAGCTCTTTTGTCCATGTTTGAACTAAGGCTGTAATGAGGTCAGGAGCAAAGTGGCCCATGTGGAACCCAAACTGAGTGTCAGTGAGCAGGTTGTTTCTGAGTATGTGCTGCTTCGTAGTACTGTCAACGACCCCTGCCATCACTTTACTGATGATCAAGAGTAGATTGATGGGATGGTAATTGGTCAGGTTGGATTGTCCTACTTTTCGTGGACAGGACATACCTGGTAGATGCTAGTGTTGTAGCTGTACTGGAACAGCTTGGTTAAGGGCGCCACTGGTTCTGGAGCACAAGTCTTCATTACTATTGCTGGAATGTTGTTAGGGTCCATGGCCTTTGCACTATCCAGTGCCTTCAGCCATTTCTTGATATCATGTGGAGTGAATGAAATTGGCTGAAGACTGGCATCTGTGATACCTCAGGGGAAGGCTGAGATGGATCGTCCACTCAGCACTTCTGGCTGAAGATTGTTGCAAATGTTTCCGCCATGTCTTAAGCACTGGTGTGCTGCGCTCCCCCATCATTCAGCATGAGCATATTTGTGGAGCCTTCTCTTCAAGTGAGTTGTTTAATTGTCCACTGCCATTCAGGACTGGATGTGGCAGCACTGAATAGCTTAGATCTGATCCACTGGTTGTGGGATCACTTAGTTCTCTCTATTGCATGCTGCTTTCAATGTCTGGCACACAAGTAGTCCTGTGTTGTACCTTCATCAGGTTGACACCTCATTTTTAGGTATGCCTGGTGCTGCTCCTGGCATGAGCTCCTGCACCCTTCATTGAACCTGGCTTGATCCCCCGGCTTGATGGTAATGGTAGAGTGGGGGATATGCCAGGCCATGATGTTGCTGATGGCCCACAGTGCCTCATGGATGCTCAGTTTTGAGTTGCTAGATCTGTTCAAAATCTATCCTATTTAGCATGATGGTAGTGCCACACAACATGATGGAGGTATCCTCAGTGTGAATGCGGGACTTCTTCTCCACTAGGACTATGCGGTGGTCACTCCTATCAATACTCTCATGGACAGGTAAATTGGTGAGGCCAAGGTCAAATAGGTTTTTCCCTCTTGTTGATTCCCTCATCACCTGTCGCAGATCCAGTCTAGCAGCTATGTCCTTTAGGACTCGGCCAGCTCAGTCAGTAGTGGTGCTATTGAGCCTCTCCTGGTGATGGGCACTGAAGTCCCCCACCCAGAGTACATTCTGTGCCCTAGCCACCTGCAAGCGGTGTTTAACATGGAGAAGTACTGAATCATCAACTGAGGGGTGGGGGGGTGGGGCAGGGGCAGATGGTGATCAGAAGGAAGTTTCCTTGCCTATGTTTGACCTGATGCCATGTGGCTTCATGGGGAGTTGAGAACTCCCAGGGCAACTCTATCTCGACTGTATACCACTGTGCCACCACCTCTGGTGGGCCTGGCCTGCCAGTGGGACAGGACATACCCAAGGATGATGATGGTGGTGTCTGGGACATTATCTGCAAGGTATGATTCCATGAGAATGACTATGTCAAGCTGTTGCTTGATTAGTCCGTGGGACAGCTCTCCCAATTTTAGCACAAGCCCCCAGATGCTTGTAAGGAAGACTTTACAGGGTTGACACAGCTGTTTGTCGTGAAGTTTCTGGTACCTAGGTCAAGGCTGGGTGATCCATCCAGTTTCATTCCTTTTTGTAGGCTTTGTAGCAGTTTGTTATAACTGAGTGGCTTGCTAGGCCATTTCAGAGGGCATTTAAGAGTCAGCCATATTGCTGTGGGTCTGGAGTCATGTGTAGGGCAGACCAGGTAAGGACAGCAGAAGATTTCCTTCCTTAAAGGGCATTAGTGAACCAGATGGGATTTTTCGACAATTGACAATGAGTTCATGGTCACCATTACCGAGACTAGCTTCTAAATTCAGATTTAATAACTGAATTTAAATTCCCCCAGCTGCCGTGGTAGGATTTGAATCTATGTCCCCAGAGCATTAGACTGGAACCATAGAATCTTATAGTATGCAAGGAGGTAATCAGCCCATCATGCTTCTGCAAACTCTTTGAAAGAGATACCTAATTAGTCCCACTCCTCCATTTGTTTCCCACAAAGAGCATGACAAATCTTTTCCTGTCAATTCTTGCCCAATGATCTACTCTCAATCATCAGCAAAGTAATGGAAGGTGTCATTGATAATGCAAACAAATGGCACTAATTCACTAATAACCTGCTTACCAATGCCCAGTTTGTGTTCTGCCAGAGGTACGTAACGCCAGACCTATTACAGCCTTGGTCCAAAAATGGACAAAAGAGCTGAATTCCAGAGGTGAGGTAAGAGTGATTGCCTAAGGCAGCACTTGACAGAGTGTGACATCAAGAACCTCAGCAAAACTGAAGCCAATGGCAATCAGGGGGAGGTAACACAAAGGAGGATGGTTGTGGTTGTTGGAGGTCAATCATGTCAATCCCAGGACTTTGCTGGAGGAGTTCCTCAGACCCAACTATCTTCAGCTGCTTCATCTGTGAACTTCTCTCTATCATAAGGTTGTAACCGGCGAACTTCATCGATGATTGCACAGTGTTTAGTACCACTTGCAACTCCTCAGACAGTGAAACAGTCCATGCCCATCTGCAATAAGACGTGGACAATGTTCCGGCATGTGCTGATAAGTGGCAAGTAACATTCACACCACACAAATGCCAGGCAATAACCATCTCCAACAAGAGAGAATCTAACCATCTCCCTTTGACATTCAATGGCATTGCCATCACAGCCCTGGGGTTTACCATTGGCCAGAAGCTTAACTGTAACAGCCACATACATACTCTGGCTACAAGAGCAGGTCAGAGGTTTGGCATCCTGTCGCATATAATTCACCTCCTGACTCCCCAAGACCTGTTCATCATCTACAAGGCACAAGCAGGAGTATAATGAAATGTTTTCCACTGCCTGGATGATTGCAGTTCCAACAACACTCAAGAAGCTTGACACCATCTAGGACAAGGCAACCTGCTTGATCGGCATGCCATCCATTATCTGTTCTGCAGTTTAAATCCACTCCCATTGCTTTGCTTACCCTCCATGCAAGCGGATTGGCAGTCCTCCAATTCAGGTGAATCTTCCTTAATAGCTTTGCTTTGTCGTAGAACTGATCCCAATCCTCTAGGCATCTGAAAACCTCCCTCCTGGACCTTCCCTCAAGTCTTGTATTGATGGATTTAACTGTCTTTGCCTAACCCGCTCAATACATGAAGTAATCTGCAGATTATTAAATGTGAGGTCTTGCTCTTCAACTTTGATCCTAACTGCTATTATACTGTCTCCACAGGACATCCATACAACTTCTTTCCTGCAACATCAGTTCCTATGATTTCTACCTCTCTTTCCAAACATTTTTCCACCTGACCTTTATGTTCATTCTGGCCCCAGGCAGGCTATGCACCATTTGGGACTCATCGTCTTGGCTACAAAAAGGCTTTTCTATCCCTCTAATAATTTTTTGGTTCTGACCCCGGAGTAACCATTTGCCCCATGATGCCGAAGCATTGGTTATGATTATAATCATTTACTTGACATTTACTCAAGCTGAGTAATATCGTATAAAAAAGGTTATTGAAATTATCACATCACCCATGACTTTATTTTAGAATTTTGTCTATTTTAGAAATTTGGCTATTAAAAGTCTTTCATGTAACTATTACTTAACAGATAGAGGGGAAGAAATTTGTTTTAGATGCGCTGCCAGACTTACAGAGATTCACTGGGGACTACCTGCACAGCCCATGCTGCCTTCTTCAATGATATCAACTATAAGTGCCCCTATACAAATAAATTTCACCACAGAGAATTTGTGACACATTGAAACTGGAAGATTGTTATCAATTCATTTGGCCTTGATATCGACTGGTGCAGGATTTCCAAGTAGTAAGGAGCTGTTGTAGTCAGGCCGAACAGAATTTTTTTAACAGGTTCCCCCACCTGAAAACTAGCCTGATTTCAGGCTTGACTCCCTGTTGGATAGAGAACACTGCAGAAGATGCCACAACTGCAAAGCAGGTAAGTTTGTGCTGCTCAGGTGTAGAGATTGCGTATTGGCTGGTACCGTGTAATTTGGATGGTTGGGGGCAATTGCAGGAGGTCAGAGAGAAATTGGGGCAGAGATGGGGTCCAGAGGCTTGGAAATCGTGGAGGTAGAATTGGTAATCAAAGAAGGGGATCAGTGATATAGGGGAAATCGTTGATCATTGGATGGGTTCAATTGTGGAGAGAATATGGGGGTCGATGATTGTGGGGGAGTTCTGATCACATGGAATGAGAAATAGGTTTGCGTGGTGGACCGGGAGAAGCACACCTGCTCCTCCTGGCCCCCAAGCAGTGCTGAGAAAGGATTTATCTCTTCCACACAGCAGATCTTGCCTTCCTTGGTTCCTCGAGGCTCGGGGAGAAAAACTGACCCCATTCTCAACCATGCACTGCCACGATACTCAGATCCCGCTTCACATTTCTACATATGTGTTTTCAACTATTTACTTATAGTTATCCTGTATTAATTAAATCAATGAGAGGTACTGTCTGCTTTTAGAGCACAGAAACCGCTTGAAAGGACCAGCCAGAAACAAATAATTCAGCTTATGCCACAGTTTGCTGTACACTCTGGATATAAGTGTCCCAAAAATCCATGGTTGTTCCAGTGTACTCCCAACTACAGCAACAACCTGCATTTACATAGCACCTGTAATGTAGTAAAGTATTGAACCATAGCACCATACAGCACAGGTGGAGGCCATTTGGCCAATTGTGGCTGCTCTGGCTCTTTGAAAGAGCAGTCGTACATAGTTCCATATTCCTGCTTTTTGTCCACAACCCTGTAAGCTCCTCAACCTCATGTATCTGTCTAACTCCCTTCAAAATTTATTTAACAAACTGCTTCCACCACCTTTTTAAGTAGCATGTTTCAGATCCTGACAGCTCCCTGAATGAAAAAAAAATCACCTCATGCCCCATCTAGATCTTTTGCAATGACTTTGATTCCATGACCTCACCAGCAAGAATATTGTTTCCTTATTTACTATATAAAAACTTACCATCATGTTGAATACCTCTATTCGGTCACCTCTTAACTTTTGTTGTTTGAAGGAGAATAGTCCTAATGTTTCCTCAGAACTGAAGTCCCTCATTCCTGGTAACATCTAGGAGAAGGCACGTAATTTGAGAGATAGGAAAGAAACTAAAGAAAGATTCAAATTCAAGGTTAGATTCTTGGAGGAATTTTGGCCCAGTAGACTAGAAGAGACGGAAGAGGAAAAGGCAGCTGAACTGATGGTTTCAACCTTAATGACAAAAGAATCTACTCTTCACAATTGTTGAAGGTGAAGGTGGATACGATGGGGTGTGGGGTTTAGGAAGATGGTTTGTAGTGGAGGACAGAAGTTGGGGATTATCGTTGCATTGCAGTATGATCCTGGAATAGTGAGCAGTTTAGGCAGAGGAGAGCAGGACATGAATGTAGTTATGTGGTCCAGGCAGATCTATCAATAAATGACTAAACCAGTGTCCACCATATACGCTCAAATCGACATCCCTTGGTCTTAAGGGATTGGTGATGAGGCCATAGCAGGAGGGCATCCAGGATGGCAGAGAGTAATAGTTTTGATGGGGCAAGGGTATCAAACGTTGAGGTGAGGGTGTTGATTAAACAGATGTTGTGGCAAATGGTGGTTCAAAGACTACACAGTTGGGAATCTGAAAGCGCAGTTATAAATGACTTGGGGGAGAATATTTTCTAGATGTATAATGAAATGAAGTATGTTTGGGAAAGATGGAGGGTATGGTTGCTGACAAATACAAGGAAGTGATCAGAGATGACCTTATCTGTGATTTATTTGATGTTACTAGCGAAGCCATGTTAGACAAATGGTAAGATCAAAGCCTTGAGTATTGGTCATGGAATTTATATGGTGGGAAAGATTAAGGATGTTAGGAGGGCAGTGATGTCAGAGAAGAAAGAGCATAATGAACTGAGGTGGAGGATGAAGTCACTTTTGATGAGATGTCGCTCGGTACCAAAATGTAGGGACCAAAGCAGTGAAGATGCGTTGGTGAGAAATTTTATGTGGTACTTGGATGAAGGGTGGTGAATGAGGATTTTAGATGAGAGGGGTGGAACAGGGTGACAAGGTGTCAGAAAAATAGGGGTACAGACCAAGGTGTGATTGGATAAGAGCCACACTGCCACTGTAATAGTTTGGGCATGGTAAGTAGTGGAAGGTTTAGCTAAATAAGGGGAGGCTTCATTTAGGGGGAAGGTTTTATCACCTCTCAGCCAGTTTTTGCCAAGGTCATGATATCAATGCTCTCATCTACAATAAGCACATGGATAGTGAGGGCCTTGTTCACAAGTGAAGGCACATTCTGGATTGATATGCGGAGATGGGTGTTGATAGCTAATCTGTGAACAGAGTCTACAGGATTAGCTTTGGGAGGGGTAAGTGAGATGAGAAAGGGTAGGAAAGATTAGCTCTCAGAAGTTGCACTGGGCAGGAAAACCTATGAAGGACTTGTTTGGGGCAATTGAGATTACTGCTTGCAATGAGGCAGTGACAAGTAGCTCGATGGATCCTACTGAAGATGCCAAGAAAGGCACAGAGGGAAGCACTATGCCTATCTAAGAGGGAATCAAGGCTGCGATGCCTAAAGAAGAGTAGGAAAGTCGAGGGGTGCTGAAACATTGATGCAGGAGTTTGGCAGGCAGAGAACCTGAGAAGGGAGAAATGAAAGGAGACATGATGATGGGAGAGAAGGTTCTAGGTGAGGTAAAAAAAGCAACAAGAAAAAGGGAGAAAAAAAAAAGAGTAAATTGGAGTAATGAGTCCTGAGCAGTCACCAGCCAAAACATGCACATAAATAGAAACATCCTTCCGACTGAAACTTTGGTGTGAATACATCAAAATTTCTGGAATCTAAGCTGGAACCTTATTACTTTGGGTTCTGATCTAATAGCAAACTTTTTAGGATGACCTTGTTAGGATGTGGAGCATCCACCCTCCCTTTACAATATCTGCCTTGGAGGGGACTTCAAATGCCAGAATTCCCATTGCCAAAGTCTTCATTGTGAGCCAGAGCACAGTCATGCTTGGTGGGACAAAGCATATATGGGACAACCCAGTAGCATACTTGGGGACGACCAGTGACAGGGGTCAGTCAAGTGAACTGCTTTGTTTTGGATGGAGTTGCACATTTTAAATGTTGTTGTGGCCGCCCCTTCCAGGTAAATGGTGACATGAACCTTAATGATGGTGAAGAGGCATTGATATGCTAGGAGATAAATCATTCATCACAGAACGCCAAGTCTTGGTCCTGTTCTTGTTGGCACAATGTTAATATATATGGTCCAGTTATGCATCTTCAATGATAACCCTCAGGAAGTTAATGGTAGGGAACTCTATGATTGTGATGCCATTTAAAGTTAGGGAAAGGTGGCCGTGCCTTTTCTATTGCCTGAGACTTACATGGCACAAATGTTACTTGCTACATATCAGCCTAAGCCTACAAGTTGTCCAGGTCCTACTGTAGGCTTAAGATTTGGGGAATTCTTCAACCAAGCTCAACCTCATCTGTATAACACTCTAATCAACCCTTCTTGGGTCTATCTGCTGGTGGAACAGGATTTTCCTATTATGGTCATGGAGGATCCTGGGATATTGCCTGTCAGATTTGAAATAGCTCTCCCAACTTAGGCACAAGTCTGCAGATGTTAGGGAGAAGAACATTACTGGGGTACTGGGCTGTATCTTTCCTGAATCTTACCTTGCTCTGATGCTTGGGACCATTTTATATTTTTCTAACTGCTTAGAGCTTGAACATTCTCAGCTGATAAACCAGAACCATAAGCTCTGGTTACTGTATTATATATATACACCATAAATAAAATCTGATAAAGTGCACTTCTCTATCAATTATCAGAAACTATGCACATGGAGAAGGTGATAAGCATGATAAGCAAGCAAGCGTAGTACTTCAGGCAGAGGCTCTGAATTTCGTCCAGCTGAGATCCTGGGTGGCTATATTGACCTAATGTCTGACAATGCCCAAAATTGAAGACTCTGCAAGGGATTACAAGAAACCTTATCTGTAAATACCACTTTAGGGGGTGATTTAAGCTAATCTGCTTGGGGGATAAAGCTAGCATGACCATTTTAATGGGAACTAAGATTGCAAGGAGTTAAAATTACCCCTCAGGTGTATCATTGGCACCTGCCTGCCAGAAATTCTGTCAGCTTGCCCCAGACCTCCACCTCCAACCTGACCCTGACCATAGTGATAACCTATCAGCTTCTTGAGCAAGTGTCTTGGAAATTATTTTTTTAAAAATATTTAAAGTCTGATGCCTAGCCTGGGTCCCACTACTAGGGCATAAAGGTGCTCTTGTGGATGCCTGTATGTCCTCAGTCATTCAACCACACCAGCCACCACCACTATACCAGATTCCCTTTTAGGCTAAGGACTGTGAACTTTTAGCTTAGGAAGTTTCCACCCAAGGGTTTCCTCCTTTGCCCTCATTTGTCCTCTTAAGGGGTGGATGGAAGTTCCTTCTGTTAAAACCAAAGAGGAACTCCAGGAAACGGCCCAATGTAGTTTTAATTTTAGTGCCCAGAAGGAAAAAACAGTTCGGACCAGTTATTTCCCAATTTTTTACTGGTGTTCCATTTTAAGGCATACAAGACAAGTTCATACGAGTATTCTTACTTCCCAGTTTTTACTGTTTTTTTTCTTTCTGGGTGTCAGCAGAAAGATTTCAAATTCATAATTGATTATAGGAATAATACAAATGCTGTCCTTAAAATCAACTCAAATGCTATCATGTATGTTGCCATTTTTATGCCTGGTTCTGAGTTTGTAGAAGTAATGCCACAGTGAACAGTTTGGAAGGTGGAAATGGATCTGTGCTGTGGTGAAGTTGGAGAAAGCAGTCTGATGATTCTCAGTGAGCTTCTTGATAATTGAACGCTCTCAATGAGACAATTAACTATTGAACTTTTAGCCTTAAAACATGCCTTTCTCTTCAAGAAAATGCATTGTTTAGGCTGCCTTTGTTGTATATAGGGAAGTTGGTTTAAACTTCTCTCTTGCAACCCAACTTTGGTTCAGATTGTTGTGAATATTTATGATTCCATCATGTTGATATGGAGAGAAAGTGACACTTTCGTTAAACACATCTCCACTCAAAACAATTTATGTGACCTATGCAGTTACAGAATTACATCTGCACATTTTCAAAGTTATTACATCTGTAACACATTTGCACACTGCTGCAGACGTCACTGCAAATATTTACAACCATCAGGTGCAGTGAAATTTCACTGAGAAAAGTCAACTTTGAGTGTCTGCAGTAGATATGCTGATGTGGAAGCTGTGTCAACAGATTTTACAAGCGCAAGTCACTGCCTCATGCGCTTAAACTGTAAATCTTTAACTGACCAGTATTATTTCATCACAGAAAAGAGAACCAGTATTAAAAAGATCAAGAAGCATAATGTCTAAAGTCATGAGCATACACAATGGTGAGGACCTTGCTAATGGAATGACCAATATCTTCAAATTCAGCAGATCAACACCTCAACTTCTGCAGACCCAACTCCTTCCGAAAATGGGGGATCTGCACCGCAACACCCACCAACTGATGAAAGCCCAAGCACAAATCAAACCATCTCTCCTGGTAGGAAATCTTCTTTATGACAGAATTTATTGTGAGACAGATTACTGTTCGTAATAGTCACAGCTAAAAGCATAAGAATGATTGGTTAAGAAATCCATGTTCCATTCATTTACTTATCAATCTTTGGGTGAAATTAGATGTTTTAACCCAACTTTACGAGACCATTCCTATTCATCATTAAACACTCTGAAGTCCTAAAGGACATCAGGCTAGCAGTTCAATGGTAACTGAGCAAAATTACTATTGCTGTTGACCTTCCTGCGTATTTAGTTTTGTGTAAACATACTTTTAATTTCAGGTCTGTCTGCCATTCGGAGTTAAACTCAGGTCAACATCAGGCAGAGTCACAAGATGGTGAATTTCCATGTAGTGAATTGCACGGCTTTCACGTCAATGAAAAAAAATTGTGCCCGCCCATTGGTCGACAGAGGCATTTACATGAGATTTTCCTGGGTCAGCTCTTTTGCGATTCCATTGGAGTAGTGGTTAATAGAAATCCCTTGTCAGATGGGTATAGTCTGCTGACATGCATGGAATTTAGAGGGCAATAGTAAAAAAAATAACTGATTTGGCTAAAAACTGCAGCAGCAGGTAAAAGAAAGAAAGAACTAAAATTATTCAACAACTTCTACAACCTCAGGACATCCCAAAGCACTTTAAAGCCAATGGAAGTAAGTTTGAAGTAGTTATGTCTGTAATATAGGCAAATACGGCAGCCAATTTGTACACAGCAAGGTTTCATAAAGAACAATGAGAGAAATGACTAGATCATCTGTTTTAGTATCCTTTGATTGAAGGATAAATACTGGCCTGGACATATTAGGAACAGGCCATTCGGCCCCTCAAGCTTACCCATCATTTAATTAGTTGACGGCTGATCCGCATCTCTTAATACATTTAAGTATTGATCTCAGTCTTGAAGCTTTCAATTGGCCCAACATCCACAGCCTTTTGGGGGAGAAAGTTCCAGTTTTCTGCTGAGCTTTGTGTAAAAATATGCTTCCAGATGGCTTAAGTCTTACTTTAAGATTATGTCCCATTGCACTTGATTCCCCCCCACTAGAAGAAATGATTTCTCCAGATCTACCCAATCAAAATCGTATAAGATTTTAAATATCTCAATCAGATCATCCCTTAATCTTCTGTACACGATAATACACATCAAGTTTAAGCAATCTGTCCTCACAGTTTTTGAATCCTTTTGGCCCTGGTATCATTTTGCACTGCACCAGTCAGGGCTCTGATAGTCTTATTCAGATGCGGTGTCCACAGGATGTAGTACTCCAGATGGGGGTCTAACCAAGCCTCTATTCAACTGAAGCATAATTTTCTCACTTTGATGTTCCAGCCCCTTTGAGATAAAGACTAACATTTAATTAACCTTTCTGATTGTTATTTGTATCTGTGCACCAGCTTTTCGTGATTTTTAAAAAACATTGACATAAATTTGCTCCACCACATCCCCTAGCCAGCCAGATCTCACAATACTGGACCTCAAATTGTGCTTTGTAGAAACGATGGAGACAATTTGGGGAGTCATGGATGAGAATAACTCACCACAGAATACAAAACTTCTGATCTGCTCTTTAGCAGCCACGGCATTTACGTCCAGCTGAATTCCTGGTGATCGCTAGGATGTCGATGATAGAGAATTCAGCGATGATAATGCTATTGAATGTCAAAGGGAGATATTTAAACAGATGAAAGAAAGCCCTTTGTAGTCACCCAGGGAAATTATGCTATTACAAAAGAATGAGTTGACTTCGGCTCATTGTGGATTTTATTGTAACATAGAATGTAAGCTTATATCTTGCTTTGGCTGTCATATAGTTTAGAGTCATATAGGAAAGAATAATTCATTTAGTGGTACCTTATTGAATCAGGTGATTATTACTGGCATATGTGGCCAAGTAGAACAAAGAAGGTTAATGGGTTGTATTGTAGAATGGGTATCGAATTGAGGGAGCTGTACTTTTTTGGAAAGGGGTGTGTCTCTGGTGTCAAAGGTGAAAGGTGTTCCACTGACAAAAACACGAGTGAAGAAATATGTTGTGATGCTTTTTGTAGCAGTCACTGTGGGTTCCATTGAGAAAACATCATTGCAATGCTTTCCTGTAACAAATTAGGGCCTTCACACCTGCTGCCCTTATCCTTCTAGGTGGTGGAGGTTTGGACCTTAACAAGTTGCTGTTGTCCATCTTTAGATAATGCATAAGACACAGATTAAACCTCAGCAGGAGGATTGCATACATTTCTGGAGCCGCATTTTAGGAAGGATTTAAAGCATTGGATAAATTGCAGAAGAGTGCGAGAATGATTCCAGGGATGGGGAATTTCAGTTTTGAAGTAAGATTAAAGAAGTTAGAACTCTTTTCCTTGGAGAAAAGAAGGCTGATTCCACATTCCTAACGTTCCAGAGTTGATGCGCACTGCCCAATATGACACACAAACTGGGTGTCATGAGGGTGAAATTGGTCTTTGGCTGTATAACAAAATGGGCTTAGAGCAAACAGGGAGCCTGTTTTACAGCACTCCATTCCATTCCATTGACATCAATGAAAAAGAAAATCTGGCATCAGTTGCCGGTTTGGTACAAGCACACCTCTTGCTGCTGGCAAATACCAGTTTTACACTTCATGTCTTTATTGAGTATCCTCACAGGTACTCTTCTAATCTTTCAGCACATAGCCTGGTTTGCATTTTGAACTAGACCAAAATGAAACATTAAGCTATTTTATTTTGCAGACAGGAAGGGAGCATTCAGAGCAACAATAGTATGATTAGACATATCAGTGCAACTTATTTTCACATATTAATAAAAAAGTAGGCAATGCATTCAACTTTCCACATAATGGGCTTTTTTTACTGGATATAAGCAAACTAATGAGCGGAATTTAATGTCCCCTTCCCAGAGAGGTTGGAAGGAGTGGGGGCTGTGTGATCGGGTGTGAGGTGATTCCGCTGCCCTCCTGAACCCTCCAGCCAAGTTTGGGGTGAGAAGGCTTACAGGCAGCCTTCCACCTAGAGACCAATTGAGGCTCTTAAGGCAACAGCCCAGCAAACCCTGTTGTCAGGTATGTGAGTGATCTACCAGGGTGGGGTTGTGAGGGAGCGGGGGGAACTCCATTCACAGCCCAATTGAAGGACCCAGCAACATGAAAGGGGGGCCTAGCAAGAAGCCACCCCTCTGTTCTTGCTTCCAAAGCCCCTCCCTGCGACCCCCATCCTGCCCACACTCACCTCTCTACACGGATTCATTGGGAATCCCTGGTGAAGACCCAAGTATGATACTGGTAGTGGCTACCACTCTCGCTGGCACTGCCAGTACTCTAGAGCTGCTGGCCTCTGTTTGGCCAACAGCTCTCGGAGGCTCAATCTCCGCCTTACTGGGGGCTTAATTAGAAGAGAGGTCCAGTGCTGCTCAGGTAAGTGCCTGATTGGAATGAAACAGCGTCAGGCCTCCATGAGAAAATCAATGTGGATTCCCACCAGTTCTCTTATGCCCTGGTGGATTCCATTATCCAGTAGTTAAGATCATAATAGTATACACAGATTGTGCAAGGAGCAGAAACTGATTATATACGTTGTATGTTTGCTTTATTATTGTGTTTGAGTCTCGACATTAACTTGTCTTTCCACATGATGCAGCCTGCAGTACTCACATATAAGTCACAACATGTTAGGGAGAGGCAAGGACCCCAGCATTGGGAATTTCTGCTTCTCTGGCCCATAAAGGAACCAGAAAAATATTGGAAGCTGGTGGTATGTCCAGTGAGGTGGGGTGTAAGGGTGTAAGGAGCAGGAATGGGTTTTGCTGAGGGGGGATTCCAGGTTAGGGATACAATCTGATGTTATCAAACATAACTTAAGACCACAGACAGAACTTTCAGGTTTTATATTTTAATGAAAAGTAATGAGTTGCACACTTGCCGGCATTATAGATTACATATTCCCAGAACACTTAAGTGTAGTCAGACAAATGATGACTGTGCTATTTGCATATATGGCATTTCCAAAGGCCAGAAACACTGGGGGAGAGGGTTGTGGGGGGATTAAAAGCGGCATTAAAACCTTAATCCATTTTGCCTTTGAGCAACGGTGAGAATCAAAAGACAAAAATCTATGTTTATTCAATGTCAAAACGTTAGATTTTTATTAATTTATATTATCTTTAGTTCCTATATTATAGTTAATATTAACATGAAGATATCTACCAGAATGGACTGTAGATCCACCAAATAATTTAAAATATATCATAATGTGTGCTCTTGAGCTAGAATGCTCCGCCTTAACAATAATCCACAACAGGATGCTGAGAGAATGTATCCTATGCATATAATAAACACTTCCACTAAAAACACTTGACCTACTAATTGCCACTTTCAAATTGAATACTTTTGACTCTGCTATTATTATATGTTTTCTTTCTCTTTTTTAAAAAGATGGAGAGGGACCATCTGCTAAATGCAAACTGCTTTCCTGCAAGGGAAGTCATCAATAATTTAGTGTATGCTTCTTATGTAATAATAATCTGCATGGTAAGTAAGCAATTATACAAATTCATTTTCAACAACACTATTAAATCAACCCTGTTGAATAAGTATTTCTCTTTCTCAACCTCCACATAGGCAGCTTACAGCAAAATGGCAGTGGGACTTTTGAAGGACTTTAGTTCAGTCTGCACAACAGGAAAAGGACAGCAGCATTAACAATCAATATGCAATTTCAAAGCACCACACTACAAAGAATGGATTTCCATTGGAAACAAACAACATTGTTCCGAAACATTAAACAATGTCATCATGATCAGAATGATAGCTGAAAAAGCAACAAATGTACACAAGAGAGCTGCTTAAAACGTGCTTTGCTGTACCAACTAGGAAGATTATGGATAACCAAAAAGGATCAGCAGGTCATTTTCTAAATGTAGTGTAGCTTGCAGGGCTGCTTTGTAAGATCTAATTGTTTTCACTAATTGTCACTGGTACTGAACGAAGTAAAGCTGGGTTACAGAATCTTTATACCATTTTTATTTAAAAGGCTGCACAAGTGACCTATATCCATTCATCATGTACATTCCAGAATAACCTGTTGAGTGACAGTTGAACTTATAACATGCTTTAGACTGAAACTTATCCAACTGATAGAACAAAGTAACAAGTTTTCCCAATTTGGCAGATGTGGAGCTGAGTTATGCATAATATAAAGTTCCCACATTCTATTCATGGCCTGTGCTGAGTAAATTGGTCTCGATCAGAACCAGGACTATGTGATTGGACTCAATGCTCCAGAGTTGGGGAGGAGTTATAAAATTAGGCAGATTTCCTCTTCCTGATACTATTCAATGATTCTTGCAGTTGAGAACTGCATCGAGACTCAGCTGTATTCAGCAAATGTTGTTGGACAGCTGCCAGTGCTCACTCAGGCATATGAAAGATGGGCCATTTCGACAAGTCTTTATTGGTTGTTGATGCTCATGGGATCATGCACAACATGAGTCATTGCCATAGAGAGAGGAAAGAAGATGAATTCAAATGGTGAGGGAGTGAAGACAGAAAAAAGTAGTACTGTGTACTGTGTGAAGAATATGTTTGATGTGCTAATTTTAACATAATAAAACAGTGCAAACATTCAGCTCAATAAATTTCATCAGATAAACAGTGGTGAGAGAAAGGAAGTATATTGTAGCAGTTGGAGATCCTGGCACAAATTTTGGGAAATGCCCATTGTTGAGCTTTGATCCTTGGCAAAGTTGGCATTCTACTTTTCATGAACTGGTCCAGAAAATGTTTAAAATTTCAAAGTTTTCAGCGGTAATGACCACCTAAGTGGGCCCCACTTGGGCCTGCTTTCATTCGTGTACTAGTGTACCAAGACGTCTCTCCGATCGAGGAGCCCTGAGCCTAGGTCTATCACTCCATACTTAGACTGTGTCAGGCACAGGGAGAGTGCATACCTAAAATGGCCCCATGGGCACTGTTGGAAAGGCCTCTGCTTCATACAAGTCCTGGTCAAACTCATGGCCATCTCGTTGGGCATACTGAATGAGTGCGGCAAAAGGACTGTGAACTTTATGCTGGCTACATAAAAGGTTGGGTTGAGAAATTAAGGCAAAAACTAAGTTTAATAAAAGGTATTTGACAAACATAGGAGGGATGGCCAAGAAAAATAAAAATAAAAAGTAAAAAATGAGAAAAGGAGTATGAGGAAGTTTGATTGTCGACATAAAGGCTTAAACAACATGGAATTTTTAAGGACACAGAGGACCAAAGAAGGCATGCAATGTCTTAGAGATGAGTTATCTTATAACTGGGGGTGAAATAATGGCAGAAGTAATTAAATATTTTGTTTCAATTTTTACACACAAAAGTGAAAGCATACCTGAGGAGGATGTGGATGAGCAACTGATAGAGAGGAATATTCTAATGCCAATAATGGGGTATGTTTGACAAATTGGTGCTCTCTTGTACTAAGACGGTCAATAGGATTAGAAGAAAGAAAGTCATGAGCCAAGATATGCATTTCTTTTTATTTGTTGCTGGGATGTGAGCATCACTGGCACAGGTCACAACAATAGTTTAAATGTTTAATTCACCCACAAAACTGGCCAATTGTTTACCTTTAATACTGTTATTCCCAGCATAAAAAGATTCTAACCAGGCTTCTTTCAGTAAAGACAAAATCCCTAATTGTCCTTGGGAGGTAATGATGAGTTGCCTTCCTGAACCACTGCAGTCCATTTGGTGTAGGCACACCCACTGTGTTTTTAGGAGGGGAGTTGCAGGATTTTGACCTAGTGCCAGTGAAGGAATGATGATATAGTCCCAGATAGTGTGTGGTTTGGAGGGGAACTTGCAGGCTGTCATGTTCCATGCATCTGCTGCCCTTCAGCTTAAATGCTATTCAGTAGGCAACCTATATTCTAAACTACAGAAAAGACCCCCATTTAACTTTGAAATGACAAAAAAAAAAACCCTCCACGGTTATACTTTACTCTGTCCCTTAAGTGGATACTTCATTCTCCAGGAACCAGTCCATAGCTATTCCCACATCCTGATGGCTTTCTTCCTTTTCCATTTCCAGCTGAATAACTTCTAATCCCAGAACTGATTTTCACAGTGAGGGTTACCCTGGAAACCTCACCCTCAAGCTGAAGCTAGGTGAATCTACCAGCTTTGTTTAAATTCTCACAAACTTGGTCTCTTCAATCCAAGCAGGAGCTCCCACCTGCATTCTGCATGGTGAACAATAAAGATTAGCTGACTCTATCTCTTGCTCTCTCTCTCTCTGTCTCAGATTCTTGTAGACTGGCCTGTCTGTGAGGTTCAGGGATTTCTTACTTGCTTCATTGTTTATTATCAGTTACATTCATTATAAGTAAAGTGAATAAGTATAAAATTTGATGCCTGGTCTTTGCTGAGTTCACCGATTGCACTAGGGCACAATGAAGCTCAACAAGGGTGGGAAAGAACTCATGGATCCTTCACCTTATCACTGTCAAGTGACCTGTGCTAAAAATTATTTTGTGGATTGATATTGGGTACATGTAGAATTTGACTTGGCTGTGACAACCCTATCAGTTAAATACTGAGCAATCATTACAGACCATACCTGAGGAATGATCTTTTGAATGAGACACTTGAATGTTCTCAGTATCCCCAGCAAGAACCACTGTGCATTGCAGATGAGGAGACAAAATGGGGGACATATTGAGGTCTGGTAAAAGATGAGAAAAAGCAAAAAAAGTGCTATTTGCAGTTATAAAAAATATTCATTTATTGCCAAATGGTAAATTACATCAATTTATTGAAAATTCATGAGGTAATTGTCCTATTTCCAAAACAATTAAATAATTTGAAGAAAAATAGCATGTACATTGACCAAAACTATACAATTTCAGTGAGACAGGTGAAAACAGACTGAAAGGTTAACTTGCTCCTGTCTTGTTAAGTTCTAACATCAGTATAGGTTTTATGCATTTTACATACTGTATTCGACAAATAAGCATCTGACATAATGAACACTAACAATGGATTTTATAGCTAGACTTAGGCAGGTGGTGAGGGAACCAACAAGAGAGAAAAACATACTTGACTTCATCCTCACCAACCTGCCTGCCACAGAAGAATCTGTCCATGACAGTATTGGTAGGAGTGACCACTGCACAGTCCTTGTGAAGAAAAAGTCCCGCCTTCACATTGAGGAAATCCTCCATCGTGTTGTGTGGCATTACCACCGTGCTAAATGGGATAGATTTTGAACTAGATCTAGTAGCTCAAGACTGGGCATTTATGAGGCACTGTGGACCATCAGCAGCAGCAGAATTGTACTCGAACGCAGTCTGTAACCTCATGGCCCAGTATATCCCCCAATCTACCATTACTATCAAGCTGAGGATCAACCTTGGTTCACTGAAGAGTGCAGGAGGGCATACCAGGCATACCTAAAAAATGAGGTGTCAATCTGATGAAGCTAAAACATAGGAATATTTGTGTGCCAAACAGCATAAGCAGCATGCAATAGAGAGAGCTAAGCAATCCCACAACCAACAGATCAGATCTAAGCTCTGCAGTCCTGCCACATCAAGTAGTGAATGGTGGTGGACAATTAAACAACTCACTGGAAGAGGAGGCTCCTCAAATATCCCCATCCTCAATGATGGGGGAGCCCAGCACATCAGTGCAAAAGATGAGGCTGAAGCATTTGCAACAATCTTCAGCCAGAAGTGCTGAGTGGATGATCCATCTCGGCCTTCTCCGGAGATCCCCAGCATCAGAGGATGTAAATGCAGTGTAGGCAGTTCAAAGGAGGTTTACTCGATTGACACCTAGAAAGAGTGGGTGTCTTATGAGGAAAGGTTGGACAGATTGGGCTTTTTCCACTGGAGTTTAGATGAGTGAGGTGTGTTTTGATTGACCTTGACTAGGTAGACGTCAAAAGGGTGTTTCTTCTTGTAGGTGAGTCCAGAATTAGGGAGCAATGTTTTAAAATTAGGGTTCGCCCTTTTAGGACAGAGATAAGGAGAATTTTTTTCTCTCAGAAACTTTGGAACTCTCTGCCTCAGAAGGAGGTGGAGGCGGGGTCATTGAATATTTTTAAGGCAGAGGTAGATAGATTCCTATTGGGAAAGGGGATCAAAGATTATCAGGGTTCAATGGGAATGTGGAAATTGAAACACAAGAAGATAAGCCATGATCTTATTGAATGGCGGAGCAGGCTCAAGGAGCTGAATGGTCTACTTCTCTTCCTATTTCTTATGTTCTTATGTTCACAGATGCCAGTCTTCAGCCAATTCAATTCCCTCCACATGGTATCAAGAAACGACTGAAGGCATTGGATACTGCAAGGCTATGGAGCCTGACAATATACTGGCAATAGTACTGAAGACTTGTGCTCCAGAACTTGCCGCACCCCAAGCCAAGCTGTTCCAGTACAGCTACAATAATGGCATCTACCTGGCTATGTGGAAAATTGCCCAGGTATGTCTTGTACACAAAAAGCAGGACAAATCCAACACAGCCAATTACCACCCCATCAGTCAACTCTCGATCATCAGTAAAGTAATGGAAGGGGTTATCAACAGTGCTATCAAGTGGCACTTGCTTAGCAATAACCTGCTCATTGACACCCATTTGGGTTCCACCAGGACCACACAGCTCCTGACCTCATTACAGCCTTGGGTCAAACATGGACAAAAGAGCTGAGTTCCTGAGGTGAGATGAGTGAGTACCTTTGACATCAAGGCTGCATTTGACTGTGTGTGGTGTCAACAAGCCCTAGCAAAACTGGAGTCAATGGGAATCAGGGGGAAAACTCTCCATAGATTGGAGTCATACCTAGCACAAAGGAAGATGGTTGTGGTTGTTGGAGGTCAGTCATCTCCTCTCACTGCAGGAGTTCCTCAGGGTAGTGTCCTTGGCCCAACCACCTTCATCAATGACCCTCCTTCCATCATAAGGTCAGGAGTGGGTATATTCACTGATGATTGCACTGTTCGTGACTACTCAGATACTGAAGCAGTCGCTGTCCAAATGCAGCAAGACCTGGACACAATATCCAGGCTTGGGTTGACAAGTGGCAAGTAACATTCATGCCACACAAGTGCCAGACAATCACCACCTCCAACAAGTGAATCTAACCATTGCCCCTTGACATTCAATGGCATTACTATCACTGAATCCCCTACTATCAACACCCCAGGGGCTACCATTGACCAGAAACTGAACTGGAATAGCCATATAGATACTGTAGCTACAAGAGCAGGTCAGAGGCTTTTAATCTTGTGATGAATAACTCACCTCCTGACTCCACAAAGCCTGTCCACCATCTACAAGGCACAAGTCAGGACTCTGATGGAGTACTCCCCACTTGCCTGGATGAGTGCAGCTCCCACAACATTCAAGAAGCTTGACACCGTCCAGGATAAATCAGCCTGCTTGATTGGCACCACATCCACAAACATTCACTCCGTCCACCGCCGACGCACAGTAGCAGCAGTGTGTACCATCTACAAGATGCACTGCAGGAATTCACCAAGGCTCCTTAGACAGCACCTTCCGAACCCATGACCACCACCATCTAGAATGACAAGGGCAGCAAATAGATGGGAACATCACCACCTGGAAGATCCCCTCCAAATCACTCACTATCCTGACTTGTAAATATATCACTGTTCCTTCACTGCCACTGGGTCAAAATCCTGGAACTCCCTTCCTAACAGCACTGCGGGTGTATCTACACCACATGGACTGCAGTGGTTCAAGAAGGCAGCTCACCACCACCTTCTCAAGGGCAACTGGTGATGGGCAATAAATGCTGGCCCAGCCAGCGAAGCCTAAATCCTGTGAATGAATAATAAAAAAAAATTGGTTTTTTAATTTGTCTGTATTTATAATCAATTATCTGAACTTTATCACAGGCTTTGGGACCCCAATGTCAAGACAAATGGGCCTCTAATTGTCCGCCTCCAGGCTTAATCACCAATTAAGGACGGTGTGTGGGCTCCTAATGTTGCCAGCTCAATCAGAGGACTGGCAGCTCCAAAGCCTTGGCAGCCCCATTGGGTCATGCTGGGGCATGCTGGAGTTGAGAGCATGTCTTAACTTTCCTCCCCGCGGTCCCCTCTTTTGGGGACGGAGCCTCCATCTCCGATAGCCCCAGGCTGGTGCAGGGAGGCCACTACCATGAAGCTGGTGGTCTCGAGAAATTGCCCCTAATAAGGGCTTTAATTATTTAAATCAACTGCCTGCCTCCATGTGGTGGGCAGCCGATCTGGCTCCCAGTCCACCAGTAGGAGGGGAAGTCCCACCACTGGCTGTTTCTTGCCACCGACACACGATTCCACCCAATGTTGGGACTGTGGCACTGACAGTAAAATCCAGGCCATTAACTCTGTTTCTTTTGCCACAATTGCTGTCTGACCTGCTGAGTATTTTCAGCAATTTTTATTTTTATTTCAGGTTACCAGGATCTACAATATTTTGCTTTTGTGCCTGTTTTGCTATATTTTCTCTCCTTTTCCCAGGAAGAAATTTGTATTCTGATGAATAGGCTGTGATGGGAGGAGTACACAGTTAATTCTAGTCCACTTCTCCACAGGTCATAACAAAAGTTTAAATATTTAATTCATCCACAAAACTGGCCAATTGTTTGCCTTTGATAATGTTATTCCCAGCATAAAAAGACTCTAACCAGGCTTCTTTCAATAAAGACAAAAAAAATTGATATATTATAAAACAATTTCCTTTTTAAAAACAGATGAATAAACTGGTTAACATACAGGTTGTAGTTTAGAAGTGCAATGATTTTCCCCTTTTTAAAATCACGAATATTCAAACCCCCATACACTCACTCACAAACACAAAACAGGGCAAAACAAACACAGTCCCCTGCAGAGGTTGGAGTATGGGAACGTTTCTTTTAAAAGGATAAAATTTGGAGAGATCTCAATATTGTTTGTCTAACAGAATTCTGGTCACATTAGCTCTGGAAGTTCTTTCAGACAGATTTGTTGGTGAAACTGTTCTTGATACTCTTCACACAACTTTGCAGACCTTGAAAAAATATATGATTTATTCCAACGTGACATTTCTGAGGAAAGTTTAACTCACTCTAGACTGCATGTAACATGAAGATGGGGCAGAGAGAGGGAAAGAGAGTCTTTTCCTTGCAGCTTGCTTCTAAGGCACCCCCACACCCACTCACTGACTGAGAGTTTTAAAGACTAAGATGTTCAAACAATACCTCTCTCAGGCCAGGTATTTTTAACCAATCATCAAGAGTCTTTAGTCCAGCAACATGAGTTCTTTGTTAATTTAGATACACAAAGTATCTCTTCCCTCTCCAGGTGTTCCTTGCTGGACCCGTGGTTTCTTGAAGAATGGCATATTCACAGCCCGAAGTAATATTGCAAACTTATAAAATTAACTCAGCAGAAAGAATGTCCAAAATTCAATGTCCTTCAAATTTTTCCAAAGACAGGTTCCTCACAATAGCAACTTGTGACCTCTTCGACATGAAGACATTTTCACATGGGATAGAGACTAAAAGCAGGCTTGTCCAACGTATGGCCCCCAAGCCCCTCTATGCAGCCCCTGGACCCAGTTTTCGAAACTCTGGTCAAACAAGTGAGTTTCAATGGAAGATTCTGCGTGGTGGTACTTCTCCAATCAGAGACTGTTTCACTCTCATGTTTGCTGCTGAAAGGCTCACTAGTGGGGGCGGGGGCATGAGAGAGGGTGTCTGTGAATGTGAGAGGGGAAATGAGAGAGTTTCTGTGAGTGTGGGGGGCGATGAGAGAGAGTGTCTGTGACTGTGGGGTGGGATGAGAGAGAGTGTTTGAGAGTGTGGAGGAATGAGAGGGTGCGTGAGTGTTGGGGATATGAGAGAGAGAGTGTCTGTGAGTGTGGTGGGAGGAATGACAGAGTGCGCCTGAGTGTTGGGGGTATGAGAGAAAGTGTGTCTGTGAGTGTGGGGGGGGTCAATGAGAGAGTGTGTCTGAATGTAGGGGGTGGAATGAGAGAATGTGTCTGTTAGTGTGGGGAGGGGCAATGAGACAGTGTGTCTGTGAGTGTGGGGGTTGGAATGAGAGAGTGTGTCTGTGAGTGTGGGAGGTGGAATGAGAGAGTGTGTCTTTGAGTCTGTCGGGGAGAATGAGGGAGTGTCTGTGGGCGTTGGGAATGAGAGAGAGTGCCTGAGTGTGGTGGGGGGGAGATGAGAGAAAGTGTTTGTGAGTGTGGGGGAATGAGGGAATGCGTCTGTGAGTGTCGGGGGAGATGAAGGGTCTGTCTGTGAGTGGGGGGGGCGGCGGAATGAGAAAGTGTCTGTGAGTGTGGGGTGGGGATGAGGGAGAGTGTCTGAGAGTGTGAGGAGGAATGAGAACATGTCTGAGTGAGGTGGAGGGGATGAGAGAGAGTGTCTGTGAGTGTGAGGAAGGGGGAGTGAGGGAGTGAGACCGAAGGTGTGGGAGGGAGTGCGAGAGACAGAGTGTGTAGGGGAATGCGAGAGACTGTGTGTGGGAAGGAGTGCGAGAGATTGAGTGAGTGTGTAGGAGTGCGAGAGACTGACTCAATGTGTGGGGGGAGTGCGAGAGACTGAGTGAGTGTGTGGTAGGGAGTGTGAGAGACTGAGTATGTGTGTGGGGGAAAGTGTGAGAGACTGAGTGAGTGGGTGGGGGGAGTGAAAAAATATGCAAGTGTGGCCCCCCCAAATGAAAAGGTTGGACAAGCCTGGACTAAAGGATTTCCTTTGAAGAAATTATTAGATAAGAATGAATAAATATAATTACATTTCCCTTAAAATTTGTAACAATAAGGACCACTGATATTTTCATTCTAAGTCCTAGACTGTACCTGCCTAGCAGTTTTCATTTCTTTTATTTAGCTCAGTCTTTCTGTTTCCTTGACTTTTTCGTTTTCCTAGTTCTCTAACAAAGTATCCAAATTCCAGTAATACTCGATTATTACCACTGAGTAGTGCTGTAATTAACTGTTTCCCCAAATTCCAATGTTATGTCATTCTAATGCCCTCTATTGACTGTGATACAGTTCTGGTTAAAACAGAAGGAAATGTTTGGAAAATAATGGGCCATAAGTTGGTGTAGCAGGACAGCAAATGATATCCACTATTATTTAGACTTGCCCTTGTCTGTTTAATTGTTATGATGTTTTGCACCACAAGCCACTCAAAGTGCAAGCTGATAATGTCACAATGAGGTAACTGGGCATAATATACAGGCAAGCCATCCAAACTCATTAATGAATCAGACTGAAGGATTGTGAAAATTAATAACACAAGGACTAAGAAGGGATTATAAACTGGAATGAGTGAATTCTACAGAAAGAGAATTAAAGACATTTAGGATTAAGAGATGAAAAAGAAACAAATAAAGAGTAAAAATAGCTTTAATTTTAAATTTGACAATTTTTCAAACTCCAACTATTAAAACCTGAAGAAATGAGACTCCTCACTTGTAATAGATTTTTTTGTCAGAGACATTGACCTGCCAGTAATTAATATTAAGCATATTGTTAAAAAAAGATAGTTAGACTTAAATGAACAAAATTTAACATTCTGTGTCAAGTTTAGTTCATGTCTATCACACTAATACAGCAACTTCGTGCCATTCAATGCATTTCAACAGTGAGATATAGAGCAAGATGCTAAATCAGCAAAGCTAACAGGAGAGTGGCACAACTTGAACGGCAACATTTGGTGATCCATGTTTAATTACACATCTACTCCTCACCTGAAGTTGCTATCTCATTTGTGCATGCTGTGCCATTAGCCTCATCATATTTTGACATTAAATTAGAACTCAATTAGTTTGTAAGATCTATTTTGCAAAACCAGCACAAGTGAAAATCAGATGAAAAGTTGTATGTACTAAAGCAGAGCGAAAAGGACTGCCAGAGACCTACAAAAGAAGAAAGGAATTAAAATCCTTTCGTAGGTGCAGCATTGACAAAAATATTGTTGGCGAATGGTTATTGACCATTCAAAGAATGCTTACCGATTACAATGCAGCTTAGTCAGCGAGCATACTAATAACAAGCAATGCTCAATGGATCTCATGGATCTGCAGGATTATAAGGAGCATTGTACTACTGGCTATTATTCTGAGGTTCCTTTATGCGAATAATAATCTGGCGTGTTGATTTTGCAGTATTTAGTACATAAGAACATAAGAGCTAGGGGCAGGAGTAGGCAATTCAGCCCCTCGAGCCTGCCCTACCATTCAGTATGGTCATGGCTGATCTCATTTCGGCCTTAACTCCAATTTCCCACTCTCTCCCCATAACCTTTCAACCCGTTACTAATTAAAAATCTACCTCCTCCTTAAATTTATTCAGTGTCCTGGCATCCACTGCATTTTGAGATAGTGAATTCCACAGATTCACGACCCTTTGAGAAAAGTAATTCCTCCTCATCTCTGATTTAACTCTACCACCCTTTAGCCTAAAACTATGGCCTTTTGTTCTAGAATGTCCTGCAAGGGGAAACATCCGTTCCACATCTACTTTGTCTATCCCCTTTAGCATCTTATATACCTCAATTAGATCTCCTCTCATCCTTCTATATTCTAGCAAGTGTAGGCCTAAACTGCTTAATCTCTCCTCATCAGCCAAGCATCTCTGGAATCAATCTAGTGAACTTCCTCTGAACTGCCTCCAATGCAACTGCATCCTTCCTCAAGGAAAGGGACCAAAACTGTGCACTGTACTCCAGGTGCAGTCTCACCAATGCCTTGTACAGTTGCAACAACACTTCCCTATTTTTATACTCTATTCCTTTAGCAATAAATGCCGAAATTCCATTTGCCTTCCTTACCTGCTGAACCCGCATACTAGCTTTCAGCGATTCATGCATGAGAACACCCAGATTCCTCTGCACTGAAGCATTCTGATGTTTCTCTCCATTTAAATAATAAGTCACCTTTTTATTCTTCTGACCAAAATGGATAACCTCACACTTATCCACGTTAAACTCCATCTGCCAAATTCTGGCCCATTCACCTAACCTGTCCATATCCATTTGTAAATTTCTTATTTATTCATTGCAACTTACTTTCCCACCTATTTTGGTATCATCTGTGAATTTAGTTATAGTACCTTCTATCCCTGAATCCAAGTCATTAATATAGATTGTAAATAGTTAGGGCCCAAGGACCGAACCCTGTGGCACCCCACTAGTTACAGCTTGCCATCCAGAAAAAGACCATTTATCCCAACTCTCTGCTTTCTGTTGGTTAGCCAATTCTCTATCCAAGCTAATATATTACCCCTAACTCCGAGTGATCTTATCTTGTGTATTAATCTTTTGTGCGGCACCTTATCAAAGGCCTTCTGGAAGTCCAAATATACTACATCTACAGGATCCCCATCATCCACTTTGCTTGCCACATCTTCAAAGAACTCTAGCAAATTAGCTTAATACGGTTTACTCTTCATAAAACCATGCTGACTCTGTTGGATTACATTTTGACTTTCCAAATGCTCCATTACTACTTCCTTAATAATGGATTCCAACAATTTCCCAATGACAGACGTTAAACTAATTGGTCTATAGTTTCCTACTTTCTGCCTCCCCACCGTTTTGAATAAGGGCATTATATTAGCATTTTCCAACCCACTGGAACCTTTCCAGAATCCAGGGAATTTTGGAATATTATAGCCAATGCATCCACTATCTTTGCTGCCACTTCCTTTAAGACCCTGGGATGTAGGCCATCGGGTCCTGGGGACTTGTCACCCTTTAATCCCCATAGTTTGCTCAGTACTTTTTCTCTAGTGATGGTGATTGTTATAAGTTCCTCCTTCTCTGTACCCACTGCACTACCTGTTGCTATTGGTGTGGTACTAGTGTCCTCCACCGTGAAAACTGAGGCAAAATATTGATTAAGCATCTCTGCCATTTCTGCATTCCCCACTATTAACTCCCCAGTCTCATCCTCCAAAGGACCAACATTTACTTTAGCTACTCTCTTTCCTTTATATACTTTTAGAAGCTTTTGCTATCAGCGTTTTACATTTTGCGCTAGTTCTTTCATAATTCACCTTTGCTCTTAATATTTTTTTTTTTAGTAACCCTTTGTTGATCTTTAAAAGTTTCCCAATCTTCCAGCCTGCCACGGACCTTTGCAATTTGGTATGCCTTAGCTTTTGCCTTTATGTTATCTTTAACTTCCTTGCTTAGCCATGGATGCTTTTTCTCCTTCTTACCATCTTTTTTCCTCTTTGGAATATATTTTGTTTGGGAGGAATTGAATATCTCCTTAAATATCTGCCACTGTTCATCAACTGTCCTACCTTGTAGTCTTCCTGCCCAGTCCACTAGGGCCAAATCTGCCCTCATGCCTATGTAGTTACCCTTGTTTAACTCCAGAACACTAGTGTGGGACTCAAGTTTCTCACTCTCAAACTGAACTTGAAATTCTAGCATGCTATGATTACTCTTCCCTAGAGGATCCTTTACTATGAGATCATTGATTAATCCCATCTCATTTCACAAAACCAGATCCAGAACAGCCTGCTCCCTGGTTGGTTCCACAACATATTACTCCAAGAAACAATCTCTAATATATTCTATGAACTCTCCCTCGAGGGTATCCTTGCCAATTTGATTAGTCCAGTCAATACGCATATTAAAATCACCCATAATTATAGTATAAGTCTGAGGAGCAATATTATTAATTTTTGAGCCCTGGTCTTTTGAAACATATATTTCCCCAATAAAAGCCATAAATAAAAAGTTTACTTCTTAAAACTTCTGTAATAATAGGCTGTTTTTTTATTCAACAGCAGCAACTACAGAACAACAAATCCCTTTTTAGCGTTATTACCATTAAAAACTTGCACTAGCATCAACAAACATCAAAATACAGGGGCACAAGTCAGGACAAGATGCAACTTCAAACTTGCAACAATGCATACAAAAAGATAAAGAGAAAAACAAGGATAACGAAAGGGTAAAAAGAAAAGTAAAAGAGAAACACAAATTACAAAGAAAATAATGAAAAGGAAGTGAATAAAATCAAACCAAAAGAAGAAAGGCAAGATAAAAAATATAAAAAGTGGAAATTACTGTCTGATGAATGTACTACTCACCTGTTATCAGACCTGGGGCGGTGCTTTCCCGTTTCTGAGCCTAGAATACAGATTGTGCTTTGCCACTCATCTGCACTTTCAGGGGTTCTTGGTGACCAACATTAAACTGTGAGGGAGGATGAAAACCCAACATCTTCTCTGGCATTCTAGACTTGTCAGTGCTGAGTAGGTCAGTGAAACCTTCTACTCCTGCTTTTCCCAGAAAAGTTTAATAGATTATTTCAAACACCTTAATTTCTCGCTTGAATAGAGATTGTTTTAAAGTAATTATTAATATGGACTTGCTTTGCGTTATTGAGCACTGCTGAGAAAATCAACATCCATGCTTACAGGGGCAACAGGTCACAGTTGGAGCTAAAGATTCCCACTGTTATTGCTTCACTCACACAGGAAATTTTGTGCTGTATTAATTGGCCCTTAACAGATTTAACTCTTTTAATTTTCTTTAAACTTTCAAAGCATGTATTAAACTTCAGAGGAAGACTAAAAACAAATATTCCACTCATTAGTGTTTGATCTATGACTGACACTGTTACTAACAATCACTATAATTGGCACCAAGGGCAAATGGGAGCCACAGGTAGGTTATCTACATAGTGCTTAATGTTTCCGTGTATAAAGAGTATACTGGCAATCATTATACAGCAATGTGAAGGCTATAAGCAGCTTCTAAACTTAGTAAAACACACTACAATTTTTGAAAAAGTTAAATGGTAATTGAAAAGTTATATGGTTTGTTTTACGGACTAGTATGGGTGTCATTTGAGAATCTAAGGATGAAATCTTTATTTGAGTATTTACATATGAATTGATTTTAAATTGATTTATCTTTTTTATCTTTGTTAATGGTGAATGAGAGCTTTATAGTTGGAGGAGTGTTTAAGCATGTAAGTGATAATATCAGGTTTACAATCAATGGAAAGGAGAATTGATGCATTTGAAACTAGCAGCTAATATGATATTGTATGTTTTATATACCTGCTAAAGTTCAGAGTTTTGTCCTCTGTATCTCACAGGTATCAGCTTTTACAATGTTCATATTTTCTGTTTGTTTAAAAGTTAAATTAATTTGTTCTTTCTGCAAAACAATGGCAAATTAGGCTAAAGAAAAGTATGTTATCTCTCTCTGTCTGAAGTTTAGAGAATACAAATTAAAAGTTGCAACATGTAATCAGTGCAGTCTTTCTTTTACAACCATAGAAATAATCAATCATACAAATGGACTCTGCTTTAAAATAAAACATTCCATAAAAGCTTGACTAAAGCTTTTTAAAAATTGTTATGTAGCTTTTCACCAAATAATTTTGAAAAATGGCTAGAGTAAATTAAAGTATTCTAGCAGTTCAGTTTACTAAATGGTGCTGATGTATTCTGAAGAATAGGCTAATTTGCACAATTTGCATTCAGAAAGCAGTCACTAATGTGTGCAAAATACCAAGTCCAAGCCCCTGTTTTTGGGAGAGGTTGAGGCCTCTGAGTAAAGGCACAAGGGCAATGCAATGCATAAATGTAATCATGACATTCTGAAATATGTAATTTCAAACTATATTTTGAATATTAGAAATTTCAGTTGCTGAGAAAGAATAGTGGATTGTTTTCTTCCGAAATAATTTGTGGAATAAGTTTTTTTTAAAGCATTAATTAAAGGCTTTCAGCTCATTTTTACAGGACAGTGCTGTCATAGAGAATTTGCTGTAATTTGTTTGAGAGGTCGGTCCATCTGTTTTTGTCCCAAATTTGGTATAATTAAAGGTAAGATCACAAATAATGTTGACAGGAACTAGATCCATTATACATCTAAATATAGTTAGATCATCAGTAATAAATTCTATTTTACCTGAGATCAGTAATGTCACCAGATCGTCTTGGAGCTCTGTGAAGTACTGAAACAGAAGAATGCTTTTTCATCAAAACATTTTACAACAGAAGCAATGAAAACAATACGTGTGATTTGGTGGCTTAAATGATAAGACCATACAAGATTCTCAGCTGCCATGAATTTCTCTGTCAAGTGCAACACAAAAAAGGGGGTAAATTTCAAATCGAGAGATGCTGCATCCAATAGACCCACCATTGGTGCTTTTTCTTTTTTAAACACTTTTATCAACATATTAAACTAGCACACCTGACTGAAGATTAAATGTTTACATTGTTAAATTAGCTTCCTGTAGTGATAATGTGGCTTTACAACATCATTCAAAATCACGGACTATTGTAATCCTTCATAGGAATGGTGTAAATAAACGCTTACTAAATTCAGCATGAAATGTTTAGTATGTATGATTACAGCAAGTGCGGTGGAATTGAAATTGTAAACACTGCTCTGTTGAATCTAGTACAATGTACAGAATATGCAAGATTGGCTTTTTTGTAGTTTGATGCTTTTCCACATATCCAGCAAGCAGAATGCAAAGTTTTTTTTAAATTCTTAATTCATCAGAAATAAGGGCATTTATTAAAACATGGCTTTTGGAGATCTGATTTTCATTTTCATCCCCACAGATTACCTTTAATCGGGATTTTATTTATTATTCATTCCAGTAATCGACTCTAAACATAAATTGTTTGGCATGAAGTAAAAATGCTGAGCCTTTATAGAATCTTATGTCCATACCGGAACCTTCATATCAGGCAGATGTCAATAGAATTTTAACGTTGAATTCAGGAGACCGTTCAAGTATCACAGTATCACATCCATTTCACTTATGTCAAAGGTTTTGTTGCACTGCAGCAACAAGTCGATGGAGACGGCAAAGGTTTGACTTTTGGAAGGGTCTGAGAGAAGAACATCTTTTAACATTGAACTGAAATTATTATGAAGAAAGAAAGCAGAGACGTCATACGTGCTCCCCCTCCAATACGAAACATTGGGTTACTTACACTCATCGTGTCATCAGGTGACGTGGTTAATATATATTTATATATCAGTACAGATATTAATGATCTACGGCTCTTAATCTTTCGGTTCGAGCGGAGAAGGTGAAGTTTTACACTGAACCGTGACAATTGTATAATTGAAATAACGTGTTGTTTAATGGAGATGGTGATGACCTTGGACAGTCCGGTTCAAAGAACCTTTTTTCTGATTGCCTGGAGTATGAATTCATCAGGTAATGTGAGCGAAGTTTTTGAGCTCCCGTTGTACAATAAACAGACCAGAATCATCTGCATGGCGATCATTTTCATCCTGGCTTTGATAGGAAACCTGTCAGTGCTGCACAAGATCTGTTGCAGCAAAAGCAGGAGGCGGAAAATTGATTTCCTCATCACTAACCTGGCTATGGCGGACCTCTGTGTCTCTATCCTTACCCTGCTGACTCAGATCATTTGGGTGGTGTTGGAAAACGAATGGCTGGCTGGAGATCTCGCGTGCAGATTTTTCAAAGTTTTCCAGGTTTTTGGTCTGATTGCTTCATCCAGCATCATAGCACTTATCGCGTTGGAAAGGCACCACGTAATAGTCAACCCACTGGACCCTCCTCTCCCTACCAAGATTTTGACTGCCATATCTTGGTTCTGTGCTTTTGTGCTTTCCGTCCCCCAAGCCTTTGTCTTCAAACTGTCATTACAGGAAGACAAAGAGAAATGCCAATGCACGTTTGGGCACCTACCCAAATGGCACTTCCAGATGTATATCATATTCGGAGCTGTTACTGTCTTCTTTGCTCCCTTTTGTATCCTGTGCGTGGCATACACAAGAATTCTCTGGACCATCTGGAGGAAGGAGCAGCACATCGAAAACTGCAAAGCAAGTAAAAACGCTGACCAGGGGCAACAGAGGAGACCAATACGAATAATCGCTGCTAACAGCTCCATCCCAAGAGCCAAGGTGAAGACACTAAAGATGACCCTCGTGATTATCATACTCTTTATAGTCTGCGGGTTACCTTATTTTATCATGGAGATGAAAGTTGCCTTCGGGGCCATCACTGAGACAGACACCAAGGCGATTGCAGTCCTGGGAATCTTTGTGGTTTCCAACAGTGCCGTCAACCCATATGTCTACCTATTCTTCAAGACCAACAATACCTACTTGAGACGACTGGAGAAGAACGTGTGCTTCGCCTGTCTGAAAGATTACAGAGAGAATACATTTCACAGAGAGCTGTACGCAGTTGGGAAACGAGTAGAGCTCTCCAGCAGCACCACATCTGAAGCAGACACCACCATCCACGCAGTACCTCCGTCTCCCAACAGCAAGCCCGCATCCTGTGATAATTCTATCTAAAGAGTGCCCACCTAACTGGCATTGCTGGCAGTAACCGTTCAAATATCGTTTCCCGTTTTATTAAAATATATTAATTATTTTAACAGAACTCTTTGGACTATTCCAAACAAGTATATATATGTGTGCAAATGTAAAATAGTTAAGCCTTCGATTATTTCCCTCCTATTAAACTGCTGTTTGGTTTTGAATAAAGAGATCATCACATTTTTTTTTATTTCGGCAGGACTTTATAGTAGAAGTATACTATTCTTCCTGTATTCGGTACGATCAGCTCTTTGATTGGGTTGTTATCCATTCGTCTTTCACTTCACGAAGGCTGGAAACTCAAGCCCCAAAATGAGCTCACCGCTCCTGTGGACACGTTGCCAATGCAGTCTCCCTAAGCAAATGGATCAGGTCTCATTCAGATTCAGCAGAATTAAAATCTGCGAAACACTGCCGCAATTTAACATTCACCTCATCGGCTGCAGCTTACAGATATTCGCTGACTTGGCCTAAATAGACAAGTGGTTATGGTACTGGGCTTGTAACCCCAAGATCAAAAGTTCAAATTTCACAATGGTAAACTATGAAACAATGTAACTTCATCTGAAACAGATAGAAACGTGTTTGTACTCGAAAGAGTTACAGATATTCGCAAATCATGTTTTGAAGTGTTGCCTAAAACAACACGGGATTTCGGGTACTTTCTTAGGCTCTATGCTTTTAAAAATATCAGTTTACGACAATGCGAAGAAATAATGCTGTTTATATCAGAGTTAGAGACATTTTGTTTCTAATTTTCTCCACAGCTTAAATGTAGATCGATAAAGTTGCCGAATGTTTCAGATTGGCTCAAAATTGCCACCAACAGCGAGGCAAATGTAGTTTACAATAATTAAAAATACAACTACAACAACTTCAGGTGAGGGCAGACATGCAATTAAATGCAGCAATCAAAAAGTTACCGTTGAAGATGTAGTACTCCACAAAAACTGCATCTTCTTGTCTGGCTCCTCATTCAAAGTGACGAAGCAGAGTGAGGTTCCTGTAGATACAAGGTAATCTCACCACAGAAAGTTAGGTCAAGCCCTTTCAAATCTTAAGTGTTGTAAAGTGGGGCATAGTTCGGTAGGTTTTAAGGTATTTGTAGTCTTAGGTAGTTCAACAGTTATTTATTAACTACTATTATTTATGAACATTTATCTACTAGAAACAATATACAGAGGTACAGTAAAGGTCTAAGCTAGGAACTGTCTCCAGGCTTGCTTCTACATACAGCTCTAACACTACAGTAACCTCCTGGTGTGGGTCATGTGTTCTCTTACATCACTATGTGGGTGATACTGTACTCAGTCCCATGTTAACCCTTTATGTGCCAGACCCTTATGCTACACCTTCTCCAAGTCTTTACCCAACGTATTTACAAGTTATCCCGGTTTACCCCATCTATTTACATCATTACCACTACCCCATCTCGCCCCCGAGTCCCTCAAGTCTCTGAGTTGATAGGTTCAGGCAGTCTGGAGGCCTTTATAATCCTTCCATATCTTGATCGCACAATTGTCAGATGAGTGGTAGGCTCTGTTGCTGCAGGTACATTTTGCTGAATTGGAGTTTGTTCAGAGAATCTGGATGTCTTTCTCAATTTCGCTCCACTGTACAGTGGAAGGGACCATTCAAGGGATGAGGAGGAGGCTCCTCCTGTTTCTCCAGACTGTAGCCTCTGGGGTGCCAACCAGCTATAATCAAACATATGAAACAGGAGCAGAAGTAGGACATTCGGCCCTCAAGCCTGGTCTGCCATTCAGCAAAATCATGGCTGATCTGTCTGTGTTTCAAATTTACATTCCCATCTGTCCCGATAACCTTTCATTCCCTTGAGTAATAAAAATCTATCTACCTCCGTCTTCAAAATATTCAAACACAGCCTCTACCGCCTTCTGAGGCAGAGTTGCAGAGTTACAGAATCCTCAAGGGGAAAAAAATTTCTCCTCATATCTGTGTTAAAAGGGGGACCCCTAATTTTAAAACAGTGCCGTGTAGTTCTGGACCCACCCACAAGAGAAATCATCCTTTCTATGTCCACCTTATCGAGACCACTCAGGATCTTTTATACTTCAATCAAGTCACCCCACACTCTTCTAAACTCTAGTGGAAACAAGCCTAACCTTTCCTTATAAAACAGCCTGCTCATTCCAGGTATCAATCGCATAAATCTCCTCTGAACTGCCTCCAATGCTTTACATCCTTCTTTAAATAAGGAGACCAAAACTGCACGTTATTCGAGATGTGGTGTCACCAATACGCTGTATAACTGAAGCATAATATCCTTACATTTATATTCAATTCCTCTCCTACTAAGGGATAGCATTCCATTAGCCTTCTTAATTACTTGCTGTACCTGCATACTAACTTTTTGTGACTCATGCACTAGAACACCTAGATCCCTCTGCAACTCAGAATTCTGCAGTCATTATCCTTTCAAGTAATACTCTGCTTTTTACTCTTCCCGCCAAAGTGAACAACTTTACATTTTCCCAAATTTTACTCCATCTGCTGGGGTTGGTCATCGTCTTTCTGTATGATGGTGCTCTCCCTCTCTCTTGCTCTCTCAAGGTCTTTAATCCAGACCATATTGTCCTTTTGTAGTTGGGGAAAGTGTCTGGTGCAGTACCTTTTGTTGTGGGCAGAAGCCTGCTTCTGCCTGTAGGACTGCTCTCTGTCTTGGATGTCCTGATAATCCTTGGCTACCAACCCTGGTATTAGTTTCTTCAGCAGGATTGGGAGTTGCATGTGGTGTTTTCTGCCCATCAGGGTGACCCCTAATTTGGACGGGCTAGGCTGCATTGTAATGGAGTGGACCTGTAAGCAGTGCCATTTGGAAGTCTGGTTTTTTTTAGGGGGGCATTTATAGTTCAGGCCTCTCTTTTGGCCTCCCCGTTTGACTCTGGGTATCTTGGGGAGCTGGTAAGGTGGTGGAATCTGGATGTGATGGCAAATTGGGAGAAATCACTTGTTTGAAAATTGTGGGCCGTTGTAGGACACAATCTTGTCTGGGATGCCGTGGCTCGCGAACATCTTGCAGTGCTTTAACCATTGCATTTGTGGTTGTTGTGTACTGTTGCTTCACCTCAACACATCTAGAAAAGTAATCCACCACAATAAGGAATGATTTGCTGTTGAAGACGAATAAATTGATGTCCAGCCTCACCCAAGGCCTGGTATGGAAGTGTGGGGGTATAAGGGGCCTCCTTTGGTCCTGCTTATGCTGTGCACATATTTGACAGTTCACTACCATGTCCTCAATTGCCCTGGAAATGCCTGGCCAGCAGATGGTGGATTGGGCCCTACCCTGCACTGGTGATGCCCAAATGGCTCTGGTGTATTTGTTTGGAGGATCTCTGGCTGAAGGAAAACTGGGATGACCAGCTGCTCATTGTAGACCAGGAGATTACCAATGATAGTAAAGTGTTTTTGTTGTTTGAGCCAAGCTTCATGGTACCACTGCTTGGTCTCCGTTGTCGCCACCCTTGTTGGCAGTAATGGCGATGTGGGCATGCACTTCACTTTGCATTTGTTTCTGGCGAATCTGTTGGAGTTTACTTGCGGCCATCGGCAGGTGGCTCCTTGTCAACTGGGAGTATACTTCAAGCTCCTTGATCAGATTGACATCCTGTTTTGTTGGAAGATCCACTGTGACTCTGGAAAGCATGTCTGTCATTGTTTTGTTTTTGCCCTGGAATATACTATCTCGTAGGCGAACCTCTTGAGGTGTAGGTGGGATCTCAGGATTCTGGGTGGCATCTTTGCCAGTTCCATCTTGTCTAGTAATGAGACCAGTGGCTTATGTACTTTTTCAGTTGTGACCTTTAAATCAACGATGTAGTTTGAAAATTTCTCACATGCCCACTGAACAGTGAGGATTTCCTTTTCAAGGATGGCGTACCTCATCTCTATGTCCAACAGTCCTCTGAAGCGTCGTACAACGGTCGGTGACTTCCAATAAGTTGCTTTTGAAATAGGGCTGCTCTGAGGCTTAAGGATGAAGCCTCTGCTGCAATGGTGATGGGCAGGGATGGGTCTTTATGGGCCTGAATGTCGGCTGAAAGCAGCATTGCCTTGATACGAGTGAATGCTTGCTCTTGATGTGGTCTTAAGAGGTATCTCAAAGGTTCTGTGACCTGTGCCAGATTTGGTAAGAATTTTGCCAACTGGTTCACCAGCCCCGGGAAACTTGATGTCAGGAATCGAGGAAGTGGTCAGGAATTCGCTCATAGCTTTTGTTTTCTGTGGGTCCACAGTAATGCTGGCAATATGTTCCAGGAATCGAATTGATGTCTTTGAGAACTCACGCATCTCATTCAGCATAGCCCTGCAGGCATGCTAGGACTGCTGGGAGTCTTTTGTTGTGTTTCTTCACTGTTGTGCCGTGAATCAAAACATCGTTCATATGGCAGGTGACACCCTTTAGGCCTTGCAAAATAGCCAACATTGTTGTGTTGAAGTGTTTCCGGTGCAGAGGTGATTCCAAACTGCAGGCAGTTGAAGTAGAACCTGTCAAAGAGGGTAATGAATATGGTCAGCATCCTGGACTCTTCAGCAAGGCCAAAAGCCACTGTTGGTGTAGAGTTTTGAAAACACTGTGATCTTAGAATTTAATCAGGCTTTTGTTTACTGAGGATTTTGGGTGTACTTCTTTGGTTCCGGCTTTATTGAGCTGTGTCAAGTTGACCCAAATATGGATGGACTTGTTCAGTTTTGGGACTGGGGCTTTCGCAAACACCATGCAGTTGGTTGTGTGACTGGGGAGATGACCTCCATGTTTGTCATTTTATCATGAGTGAATGGAGAATCTTTCGTGGCGTGTACAGGCACATGGGTTTAGCACACTCCCTCAGTGTGATTTTGTATGTGCTCTTCAGTCACCCCAATCCTGTATAGTGCTTCAAAAACTCCTTTTTATACTTGAAGCCAGACCCTCGTTGACTGACCTCATCAATTTTTTGTAAAATGTTAATGCTGATGCAGGCTTTTTGGCTGAGCAGTGAACAGTCCTAGTTGTGGATCACAAACAAGGTCTCTAGGATTCTTTTGTCTTTGTAACTAAGTGTCTTCTGCTGAATACCTTTCACTGCAAGTTTAATGCCTCCTGCACCATACAGGTGTGTTGTGAGTGGCATCAGCCATTGGGTCACCAGCCATGGTTCTCTGTCTGATAGGACCATAATACTGGCTCCTGTGTCCAGCTTAAAGTTTGTGAGATGGCCATTAACCAAAATGTCTGCATTCCAGAAAGAAAATCTAGGATCCTTGACCTTACCCAAGATGCATGGTTGTATCTTCTCCTGTTGTTCTGTCTCGATCTCGTGAATCCTCTTGGGACCTTCTGTACGTTTTGATGTTTTGGCTTTGCACAGCTTTCCCAAGTGCCCTAAAGCAATGTGCTGAAATTGCTGGATATTGATCAAGCCTGTGGGGGCGCTTTGTTTCACAGCGCTGGCATGGTTGCTCTACTTGTCAGTTAGGGCATTGCTTCCCTTGACCTGGAGTGTCCCTGTTTCACTAGCTGGACAGTGAGGGTTTACTTTGTACCAGTTTGCTTTCTCCCCTTAATATGGACGTGCTGCAAACAGATTTCAGATTGCCTGACAATATGGATGACTTTCTCAAGGGTTAGTTAGATCTTCCTTCGCTTAAAGCATGTCTGAGGGGGCATCATCCACTACTTCTACAACTATTCTATCCCTGATTAGCTTAGATTTCAGGTCACCATAATCACATCCTTCAGCTGTTCTGTACAACTCAATAATGAAGCAGTCGACAGGTTCTCCTGGCTGCTGGACCCGTTTTATTAAATTTATCCCTTTCAAGGATTGTGTTACTTCTGAGGTTAAAATAATTGTCAAGTGATTTTAAAATTTCATTTTTTTCAGATAATTTATTGATTCCATGTCTAGCTATTGTATCATCGGCTATCAGGCCTTTGGAATAAAGCAGTGTGTTAACTTGTTCAGCTTCTGTCTCTTTATCCAGATCTGAAGCAATCATGTACCTAAGGAATCTCTTTCTCCAAAGTCCCCAATTTTGTGATTGATCTGGGCCTTGGATAAGTCCAAATTGATCTGGAAGAGTAGATTTCTGATTCATGATTAAAATATTTAAATTGCAGGTTCAGCTTTAAGAGGTTTCTGAAAATCCAAGACTATGCCACCTTACACTTCTGCATTAAGATTTTTCCCGCAGTTGCCAATTTTGGTGGGCTCCTGCAGTAACGGTGTTCACGATCTCAGCGTTTAAATTTTTTCAACAATGGCTATCTGGATCGACTGGTTAGACTCTTTGCCACTTTAGCACAACATTCGCAGGTCTTGGAAGCGTTGAACCCTGGGTTTTGCTGGTTCTTAAAGCTGTCTAGTCTGTCACAATTAATTTTTGATTAATTATGTTTTTCTTTGTTTAGCGTGAGCTCAGCCACTGCTGAATCTTGGTTTCTCAGACTACGATTTAAAGACCAATATCTGACTACTGCAGTATTTTACTTTATTCAGGACTTGTTGTCATCCAGGAATTTTAAATTTTCAACTACCCCTGCTAGGTTTACTGACTCTGTACATTCTGGATGTTGAAGTTGGACTTCAGTTTTCTGCTGCAGTGGAGAATTTAATTTCTGCCTTCAGCTTTCAAGGCTTTCTTTGTTGTTTTTTCTCTGGTGATTTCCTTCTGTGCCTTCACTTCTTGAGCATTTCTTCAAGTCAGAATGCTTGTTTGATTTTGCCTTCAGTTTTCCAGGATTTTAATTTTCTTAGAGTCAGAGTTATACAACACATCAGGCCCTTTGGCCTGCCTTTACCATCTCCTCAGGCAGTGTGTTCCAGATTCCACCCACCTCCTGGGTGAAATCTTTTTTCCCTCAAATCCCCTCTAAACCTCCTGCCCCTTACCTGAAATCTATGCCCCCTGGTTATTGACACCTCTGCTAAGGGGAAAAGTTTCTTCCTATCTACAGCCGCCATAATTTTATATACCTTTATCAGGTCCCCCACTCAGTCTTCTCTGCTCTAAGGAAAATAAACCTAGCCTATCCAGTCTGTCTTCATAACTGAAATGCTGCAGCCCAGGCAACGTCCTGGTGAATCTCCTCTGCACCCTCTCCAGTGCAATCACATTCTTTCTATAGTGTGGTGACCAGAACTGCATGCAGTACTCCAGCTGTGGCCTAACTAGTGTTTTATACAGCTCCAACATAACTTCCCTGCTCTTACATTCTATGCCTCGGCTGCTGAAGGCAAGTATCCCGTATATCTTCTTAACCACCTTATCTACCTGTGCTGCTGCCTTCAGGGGTCTATGAACATGTACACCAAGGTCCCTCTGTGCTTCCTAGGGTCTTATCATTCATTATGTATTCCCTTGCTGTGTTAGTCCTCCCTAAATGCATCACCTCACACTTCTCAGAATTAAATTCCATTTGCTACTGCTCTGCCCATCTTACCACTCCATCTATATCATTCTTCAATCTAAGGCTTTCTTCCTCACTATTTACAATACCACCAATTTTTGTGTCATCAGTGAACTTACTGATCATACCTCCTATATTCACATCTAAATCATTAACGTACACTACAAACAGCAAGGGTCCCAGCACCGATCCCTGCGGTACACCACTCGTCACAGGCTTCCAAGCGTAAAAACAACCTTCGACCATCACTTTCTGCCTCCTACCACTAAGCCAATTTTGGATCCAATTTGCCAAATTGCCCTGGGTCCCATGGGCTCTTACCTCCTTCTGCCACCTCTGCGAGGTTTTGTGTTGTTTCATTCGTTGCCACTATGTTAAGATGTTGGGTGTAGTTCGGTGAGTCTTAAGATATTCATAGTCTTAGGTAGTTCAATAGCTAAGTATTTAGAAACTACTAGAAACTATATACATAGGTACAATAAAGATCTAAGCAAGGAGCTGTCTCCATGCTCACTTCTACACACAGCTCCATCCAACACTACACTGACCCCTAGGTGCAGGTCGTATTCTCTTACCTCTGTGTGGGTGGTGCTGTACTCAGTCCCAGTTAACCCTTTATGTGGCAGACACTTATCACTTGATTAAATAGGTATTTAGTGTGGTATAAGTCATAATTACTGACAGTCAACCCTTCTGGCATTGGAAATTAACATTAAAACTGTGGAGTCTCAATTAGTTTTAGTTTTAATTGGAGACTTTTTAATTCACTATTCTAACTTACACTTCCTTGTTCAGACCTTGCAATATAATTCACAATCCTTCAATCTGATTAGTTAAGGAGATACACAGGTGCTTGCATTGTTCACTTAGATCCTCCATGCCCTGTAAAGGCCACTGCACCATTTTCAACTCTCACTTTCAGCAACTAGCCACATAAAATATCATGGAGATTAAATGGGCAAGGGCAGGGCTAACTAATGGTAAGTATAATTCATTGATCCATTACAGGAATTTTGGACCATTGCCTCTTTATCACCATTTAAGTCTCCCAACTTACACTGGCATAGAAAAAGACGTGGCAGTATGTACACTAGCATTTCCTTCCTTTTTCACGCCAAAGTACATCATCCTGTGGCCAAATTAAATTCATCATGTGAAGAAATGCAAACAGAATTTCAGTCCTACCAGCCATGGCACGGTTCACTTGAGGTATTGTACCAGAATTTAATTTGATTCAAAAATGTACATTGTTGCATTTATATTTAATTTGCAATGTTTTGGCTCTGTATATACTTTTCCTCAGATTTATAATTTAATGCAGTATTTCTATTACCATAGTAGTCAAAGTAATTGCATCTATATAGCACCTTTCATGACCTCAGGACATCTCAGACGTGCTTCATAACCAATTAAGCAATTTTGAAGTGCAGTCATTATTGTAGTGTAGGAAATGCATCAGCCAATTTGCACACAATAATACCACAAACAGCAATGCAATAATGACCAGATTATCTGACTTTTAGTGATATTGGTTGAGGGATAAATATTAATCAGGAAGAACCCCCCAGCTTTTCTTCATGGAATCTTTTACATTCACCTTAGAGAGCAGATGAGACCTTGATTTAATATATCATCCAAAAGATGACATCTCTGATGGTGCAGTGCTCCTTTAGTAATAAATGCTAGCCTCGATTATGTGCTCAACTCTCTGAAGTGGGATTTGAACCTTCAACTTGTGACTCAGAGACAAGAATGCAACCACTTAGCCATGGCTGATACCTCAATTTGACCATATATGCTGATAGCAGGAGTGTTACATGAAGTAGAAAGGCAAATAATTTAAATAGGGGAGTGTCACTGGACTAGTAATCCAGAGGCCAAAGCCAAATGCCCTAGGGGCAATGATTCAAATCCCACTATGGCAGCTGGTGGAATTTAAAAATTCAAATTAATAAATCTGGAATATAAAACTAGTCTCAGTATCGGTGACCATAACAACTATCATTGATTGCTCTAAAAACCCATCTGGTTCATAACTGCCCCTCAAGGGGAGGAAATCTGCTGTTCTTACCTGGTCTGGCCTATATGTGACTCTAGACCATCAGCAATGTGGTTGACTCTTAATTGCCCTCTGAAATAGCCCAGCAAGCCACTCAGTTCAAGGGCAGTTTTAGGGATGGCCAACAAATGCTGGCCTTGCCTGCAACATGCCATGAAAAGAATAAAGAAAAAAAATCAACTGTTATTCTGTAGCTGCTTTATTCAAATTACCCCTTTTAATATCAATATATTTGCACAGCTTAATGTGAGCTCTTTTACAGACATGTATATAACCTTGAGCTGGTAGACCACTGATGCATAATGGCACTCCATCCAAATGTGAAACACCATGTGTGCACCTGTAATTCGACCCTTCAGGTAATCTTTGTAATATGCTAGTTGATCTCGTATGGCCTCACATAAAGGGAATCAAGATCTGTACAGTATTTTATCTTCATGTTCCAAATAATGTGATGACAATACACTTTTAAAACAGTAAACAAAAATTACTATAATGGAGATTAAAATGCATGGAATAAAAATTAGACTAGAGCAAAGTTTTTTTTATACCATAGGATCATAAAAAGAAAACCAAAGAAATTAATGCAAACCCATGCATCACAACTAAAGGCATGCTGCAGCACAGCTATGCAACCACCAGTGAATTGATAAATTTATAGAGTAGCAGGCAGCAGAAGTTATTTGGTTAAGACACCAGCCTTACAGCAGTGTTTCTTTTTTATAAATAGAGAAGGCAATGGCTTTGATCTTGCCAATGTCAAATTGGAGGAAATGGCGGCTCATCCAGAGCTGGATCTTGGAAAAACAGTCCAACAACATAAGAGGTAGTAGAGGGGTTGGGAGAGGTGGTGGTGGAGATAGACCTGGGTATCATTGGCAACATGTGGAATCTTGTGCCTTTGGATGATATTACCTGGGAGGCAGCATGAAGGTGAGAAATAGGATTGGGCCATGGATAGTTCCTTGGAGGAATCCATAAGTGTTTGCACAGGGTGAGAAAAGAGCTATTGCGTGAAATTCGTTAGCTACAGTTGGATAGATAAAATGGATCCAGGTGAGGGCATTCCAACTCATTGGACAGTGGAGGAGAAATGTTTGAAGAGAATGGCCTGATAGACTGTGTCAAAGGCTGTGTAGAGGCTGAGAAGGATCAGGAGGAATTGTGCACAACCATCAATAACAGAGGATACCACTTGTGACTGATTAGGACCATTCAAATAGTTAAGTCAAAAATGGGCACAGATTTGGCAAGTGACATGTTCAAGGACTTAGGAGATAAGAGAAGTTGGAAATTGGGAAGTAGTTTGCAAGGACAGAGGTGCCATCGGTATTTTATTTGAGGAGGGAGGGTAATACTGACAAGATTTGAAAAGGGTATATTACCTGAGGTGATCAAACCATTTACAGTATCAGCTAGCATGAGGACCAGGAATGGAAGTTGGGTGGTTAGCAGGCGGGTCTCATAGATGAGATGAAATCAGAGAGAGCATGAAGGCAGACAGGAGAGAAAGATGCAATTTTAGAAATAGGGCATGGAGGAATGTTGGTTTGCTGGGCATGTGAGAGAAAAAGATGCAGTAACGGAAGCTGAATGGATAGTCTCAATCTTAGTGTCAAAGTGAGAGTTTTTTGCACCACCTCATTAATATCATACCCCATTAAGAGTACACATTTCAGGCAATCCTTAGGCAGACTTCTTTGGGAATACATTGCTGCTGAACCACCTGTTTCATGATCAGGTATTAACCAGTGTCTCCCCCAATAGAATATTAGGTGGGTTTGATGAAAAGGTTTCAACGGTAATATCAGTTCTCTACTTCTAGCTCTCTTATCATTCATATTTCACATGTGAGCTATTGGAAGATAACTCTTCAGAGATAACTACAGAGCATTAGGTCAGGCCTCTGGGTTAGTAGTCCAGTAACATAACCACTTAAAGCTATCATTCCCATGAAGTACCACATAGAAGGACAGGGCAGCAGATGGATAGGAACATCACCAACTGCAGGTCTCCCTCCAAGCCACACACCATCCTGTTTTGGAACTATATCGCCATTCTTTCACAGTTGCTAGACCAAAATACTGGAACTCCTTTCCTAACAGCACTGAGTGTACCTACACCAGATGGACTGCAGCAGGTAAAGGCAGCAGCTCATCACCATCTTCTCATGCACAATCAGAGATGAGCAACAAATGCTGGCCTTGCCAGTGACACACTCAGCCCATGAAAGAATGAAAAGAAAACATGTGGTGCTGACTCCACATTTGTGGGTAATGTGTGCAAGCGGCAGCAAGTAGATGAGAGTAGAGGAGAGGGCCGAGGATGGATCTTGGGGAACATTGGAGGTAAAAATACAAGGGTAAAAAACTACAATATATGTGAAACTACACTTCAATTGTAGAATATAACCACCTGTTAATAGCATTTTCATACATTACAGGATTCTTTTGCCAGTCCTGGTGCCATCTTAGATTGGAAATAATATCCGTGTAATTCTTTCCTAGACTTCCTTTCCACTTGATAAACTGAAGTTTGTTGTATTGACGAACAGTTTTGGAAACTTCTGGGTAATTTAGTATGGAGCGAAGTTTCTCATCAAGGATGCTTGTAACTTCTGAATACTTAGTAGCCACATTTGTCAATTCATCTGGGTCAGATGACAGGTCTGGAGAGAGATTTAAAAGAAACTTGTCAACACAAAGCCTTTTAAAACCAACTTTGCAACAAAAGGATAGACGTCATCATGAGTAGATAGAAATTCATCTCACACTTCATGTCTGGAGGCTGTTGATAAAGATTCATCAATAAATGTTCTGAAGAGATTTATCAGACAAAACATTGTAACAGGAGAAGACCTTCCGTCCATCACTGAATCCTCCAATATCAACATCTTGGGGTTTACCAGTGATCAGAACCTCAACTGGAACAGCCATCCAAGTACCGTGGCTACAAGAGAAGGACAGAGGCTGGGAGCTTGGAGGCGGGTAATTCAGCTCCTGATTCCATAAATCCTGTCCGCCATCTACAGGGCACAAGTCAGGGGTGTGATGGAACACTGTCCACTCGCCTTGATGAGTGCGGCTATAACAACACTCAAGAAGCTCAACAACATTACGGACAAAGTAGCCTGCTTGATTGGCACCTCATCCACCACCGATGCACAGTGATGAAAATGTGTACTATATGCAAAAATGGACTGCAGTAACTTGCCAAGGATCCTTCGACAGCAACTTCCAAACCCATGACCTATACCACTTAGAAGGACGAGGGCAGCAGATGCGTGGAACACACCACGTGCAAACTCCTCTTCAAGCCACACACCATCCTGACTTGGAACTATATTACCATTCCTTCACTGTTGTGGGATCAAGATCCTGGAACTCCCTTCGCAGCAGCACTGTGAGTGTACCTGCACAAGATGGACTGCAGCAGTTCAAAGCAGCAGCTCACTTCCACCACCTCAAGGGAAATTAGAAATGGGCAACAAATGTTGGCCTTGCCAATGATGCCCACATCCCATGAACAAATTAAAAAAACTCTTCCACCTATCCACAATATTCCTATGGTACATTTCTAATAATCTGAAATCCTATTTGTTGACAAGAACCTGTCAGGTTGCATGTTGAAATTAATTGGAGCAGATTTTGCTGAAAAAATAATGGCATCTAAGCAACACATGCTTTGTTAATGTGCGCGATTATGGCCAGGATTACCTCATAAATCAAAAATTGCCACAAGTTGCTAGCTGATGTCCATTGCTCTGCCATTAACTTCCAAAGCCTATTATCTACAAGGTACAAGTCAGGAGTGTGGTGGCTCCAACACTCAGAAAGCTCAACACCATCAAGGACAAAGCTTCCTGTTGGATTGGTACCTCATCTGCCAACCACTGCTATACCACAGCAGCAGTTTGCATCATCTACAAGATGCCCTACAACAACTTGCCAAGGCTCCTTCAACAACAGCTTCCAACCCCACAACTTCTATCACCCAAAATAATAAGGAAAGTAGGTACCTAGGAATACCACTGAAAGTTTCCCCTCCAAGTCACACACCATCCTGACTTGGAACTTTCGTTGTTGCTGGCTCAAAATCCTGAAACTCACTGCCTAACAATACTGTGGGTTTATCTACACCACATAGACTGTAGCTGTTCAAGCAAGCAGCTCATCACCACCTTGTCAAGGGCAATTAGGGATAGGCACTAAATGCTGGTCTTGCAAGCAACGCCCACATCCCATGAACAAATAAAAATCCCACATTTGACTTATGATTAGTGTTCCTGAAAAAGCGAACTCTGAGGTTAGGTTATGATAGCTTGCTCAATGGCACAAATGAGTACTAAGGCCTTACAAACCATCAAGTTGGATAGTTCTTCAGAAGGAGCCAAACCACGGTACGTCATTTTTTCAGAGATACTATTTGAAGAGGGCATGACAGAATGATTGTGAGGCAGCAAAGTTACCTGATGAAAATGCCACTGTCATTGGCAATGACTGTGGGAATTATCTCGACAGTTCTTAGGATGCAGAACATTCCCATCGGCAGCAAGGATATCTACAACTACAATGAAGCGAAAGACTACCACAGCCAAAACCAGCAGTGGTCAGGTGCAGCCACTGACTTGATTCTACCACCTTGCAGGTATGCTACAATGCTGATCTACAGGAATGGAGTGCAAACAGAGACATCCTCATTGTAACCACCTCATGCAGCACCAACTCCATCTTGGCAGCCATAAAACAGAGGTATTGGATGTTACACAGCTTTATCATTTGCCTGTTTACTCTGCCTCTACAATATGCCAATATGCAGAACACCTCTTCAGCTTTGAAAAAAAACTGCAGAGTTAAATAAAAACAGAAAATGCTGATTCCAGCATTTTCTGTTTTTGTTTCAGATTTCCAGCATCCGCAATATTTTACTTTAATCTTACTGTGAAGTTAAAGGCCTTCTGAGGTTTCCTATAGGCTTTCAAAATTTTTAATCATTCTACTGTGACACTTCAACTGTCCTCAAGCCTTTAAATTGCTTACATGCATTTTTTTATTCCCTACACCTACTCAAATTGACAACTGGCTCTGTGAATAATAATGTAAATAGGTTCACACACAAAGCTCAAACACATTAACATATTATCAATCTGGTTTGATTTGCATTAGTTTTTAACCATTTAAAACAAATAAAAACTGGCCCAATAAGATGGCAACAGAAAATCTTGGCAATTTTAGTGTGTACATCAATTATTCAAATACTGTTGAAATGACATAACATTCATCTACAAATGTGTGAAAGGGTTATAATGATAGTTCTGAGCGTATACTTTTCCAAAAAGCAGCATAGTTTTTGATACATTATGCCACTGGTGAAATTCAATTAATGCTACTGGTGAAATTCAATTAATGCTACAGGTGAAATCCAATTAATGCTATCAATCAATGGGTGAGAATCAGAAAGCTTTCCAATTAAATCTGGAGTCAGGCAGGGCTGCCCTCTCATCCCTGTCCTGTTTGTGTGTTGCATAAAACCCTTTGCTGAGTCCATCAGGAAGGATCTGGGCATAAGAGGAGTGATGATCCCAGGTAGTGCAGGCACTCAGGTCAAAGCCTCCCTGTACGTGGACGATGTCACCATCTTCTGCTCAGATCCACTGTTGGTGTGCAGACTGATCAACATCTACAACCAGTTCGAACTGGCCTCAGGAGCCAAGATAAATCGTGGCAAGAGCGAGGCTATGTTCTTTGGGAACTGAGCTGACCGTTCCTTTGTCCCCTTCACTGTCAGGTCAGACGGCCTGAAGGTGCTTGGGATATGGTTCAGAGGGACCAGTGCATGCGTTAGAAACTGATGGGAGTGAGTGGCTATGGTGAAAAGAAAACTGGGCATGTGGGAGTGACGCTCCCTCTCCATTGTGGGTAAGGACCTGGTCATCAGGTGTGAGGCACAATTGGTGTTGCTGTACATGGTGCAGGTCTGGCCCACTCCCCACTCCTGCACTGTGGCAATCACCCTAGCCTTCTTTCGCTTGATCTGGAAGTCAAAAGTGGAGTGTGTTCGCAGGGACAAGATGTACAAACCTCTAGATAAAAGGGGGAGAAAACATACCCAACATCGCCTTCATCCTGATGGCCACCTTTGTGTGTGGCTGCATCAAGCTGTGCGTAGACCCTCGGTACGCAAACACCAAGTGTCACTACATGCTGAGGTTCTACCTGTCCCTGGCATTGCAAAGGATGGGTCTGGCCACGCTGCTCCAATAGTTGGACCCTGCCATACCAGCTGTCCGTCGTGGAAAAAGTTTTGCGGAGAAACACTTTTGATCACAAGTTCATCAGGGAGTGGTCAGCACATAACATCCTAGAGGCTCTGCGGGAAAAGGAGATGGTGGATCCTGTCGGATGGTTCCCCGAGCAGGCAAAGAACTTTCCAACAAGTGCCAAGACGTAGCTGGGCTAGTGGTGAGAAAGGCCCTCCTCATCAGATCCTTCCTACATGCCAGAAGTCTCACCCCCTCCACACGCTACCCTCAAAGTCACTTCCTTGTGGAATGTGACTTTGCAAAGAAGGTCTGAAAAGAGATGCAACAGTTTTTGTTGAGGTTTATCCCAAGAAGCTCCAATGAATGTGCTCTACAGGCTGTACCCAGGGACACACACAGAGACAAACTAACTGCAGCTGGAGGATCATCAACTCGGTGAATGCTCTTTGGTCTGCCAGAAACCCATTGGTCTTCCAGTGCAGAGTTGGCCCTGACCAAGTGCTGCAGACTGGCACATTCCAAGGTCCTGTACTACAAACTGAGGGATGCACTAAAACTTGGGGCAGCCGCTGCAAAGGCACAATAGGTAAAGGTCTCTGTCTAAGACCTTTCAGCCACAGTGCACCAAGGGGCTGGGAATTGTATAGACGTCTTGCGCTGTATGTCTCACATTGAATATATTCAGTGAATACTACATGTATCTCAATTTTATTGAAACACCTCAGAGTGCAACATGATCTATGTAGATAACTTGAATACCATTGCACTGAATGTTTGTGATGATCATGTTGAAATGTCCATATGTTCATTGATTGTACTGAAGCACCTCATGATCTATGTGAAAAACTGAAATATTACTGTACTTTTTGTGATGCCCATTGAAATGTTTTGTAATGTTCTTTCAGATATTTTATGAGTAAATAACTTTGTTTTTGGAAAAATATACATGTTATTTGTGAGTTTCCCAGGTTATTAAATAGACAGAATCATTGGCATATAAATAGTAGCATAAATGCTATAAATGTATCCAATGGTCTTTTGAAAATTTTAAATGGCGATGTCTATTTTGACAGGAAGCTAACACATGCAAAAATAATCATGGGTAGAATTTTTCCCCCAATAAGGGGGTTGTGCAGGGGCAGGCATGGACCCAATCGGCACCCCCGATCAGGTCCGTGCAGCCATTTTACGTGGGCTGTGTGCTCCCTGTGCGGGTGGGGTGCGGTTCGTTGAGTCAGGAGTGTGCTCTTTCGCGCATGTGCGCGAAAGAGCACAGAAATCTGGCTAATGCAGGGGTGCCTCAGGGTGATTAGTTTTAAGTTTTAAAAGGTTAATAAAGTGGAGAAATAATTTTTATGACATGTCCCCTTATGTGAAACTGCCACGAACTGGGACGTGTGCATTAATTTTAACAAAAATCCTGCCCGTGGATGAAGTTTCATGAAAAATGCAAAGGCCGCCTGGGCTCTTCGCCTGCCGTCCAACCTTAAGGTTGGATGGGCAGCCCAGATAATTGCTTAATTGCCTTTATAAATGTCCTTAATAGGCCTTTGACAGTTTGGCGGGCATGCAGCTGATTTGGCTGTAAATCCGCCGAACTGAAAATCTAAATGACGCGCGGTGATGTCGGGACACACGCCCGACGTCACCCCGCGCCATTATACACGTCGCTGAGTGGGCCCTGCTTGCTGAGCCGAAGATTCAAGCCTATGCTTAGCAACATGTGAAAATATTTCACAGAGTTCAACTATGTTTTGTAATAACGATGCCCATGTCCCGGCAAAAAATAGAGCATCTTGGAGCACGTCAGATGTGATGTCCCTGAAATTCAGTGGGGTGTAGCCACCACAACTTTGGTATAATCCTCACGGAAATGGTGTAAACAGTGATTTATGTTATTTCCTTGAGGCCCTGCTGGTCTCCCATCAGAGAGTTACAGTAGACCTGTTGAATCCCCACAGAATTACAGGCACAGACACATGCATGACGACATTGAATAATATGCTGAATTTTTTATTATTATTGTATTTTTTCTGCCCAGCTACCATTTCCATGGTGACCATTGGACAAAATCTCTTATAACCATGGAACGTTTGTCGTCAACTAATGATTATTACTAATCTGCAGGATTACTGTATGGCAGGACATGCATTTTGAAAATGAGATATAAAGATCTCGAGCACTAGCACTTGAGATGAATGGAGTATATGAGATGAATGTAGATGATAGTAATAAAACTATGATGCAAAGATTTAGCAGGAGTTGGTCAGAAGATAAGTCTCAACAGAATATGGAAAAGAAAATCACTTAAGGAAGCTTTCCAATATACAAATGCCTTAAAATGACTCTCCAGAGTCTTTTTTTGATATAGCGGTGTTAAATTCTGTGGCAATAGAAATTCATAGTAATAATCAAAAAATGTCAGTAAAAGCCAAAAGTGCACTAGGACAAACAGTCAGGGGCAGGAGGAGCAGCAGCAGTAGGTTTTGAACCTGCAAGGCTGATTTTACGTTAGTTCACTGATGTTCTTTTGTACTTACAATATGTCGAATATTTTGGGGTTGTGGTAAATTTCACTGATGTCATTTGTGTCTCTGTCTTGGAGACAATGGGTAGACAGGAATACAAGGTAGATAGGAACAGCCTACCCTTTAAAAATTGACTCTCTTTCTCTCTGTTTTTATCTCTATTTGATCATGTCAGCTTTTCTATTAGATTTTTACAGTGCCTTCACTGACTATGTGCTTTTTTTGTTACTTCACTAACATAATGGGTTAATAGCTATTATGCTAATAACTAATGTACATCAGAGTTGTCAGATCACGTGTCACTGGAACTTAGAGATGCCTCTGGGAGGAGCTTCATGATTAACTGTACATGGTTGTAAATAGCGAATAAATCTTTGGAAGCTCCTGGATGCATTGTTTCCAGTTGTTTCTGTCAAATGCACCCTGGGATCATTTCTAATATTAGTTCATGGTGGCAGCGGTAAACTAACCGATTTGTAAGGATCTGTGATGAAATGGCTGGTGACAGGAATGGAGAAGTCATCGAGCAAAGTAAGGAATTCTAAAGAAATCGCAATGGAGTCCCAAGACAATTGATTAAAGTATCAGATGATCATGGAAAAAGCCCTAGCTCTAACTGACTTCTTTGACCACGTGGCAGGCTGGTTACACTGGAAGCAGACTGGAAAAACTGGCATCAGGGTTAGCACAGAAGATGGAGAAAGAGCCATTAGCACACTCCTCTGTTCCACTGGCAGCAGCACAGATGACATTTTAGTAAGACGGCATTGAGGAGGACACAGCAACTTATGAAAACGTTATTCAGGCCTTTGATTTCTATTTCAGTCTTCAGAGGAACAGAAGACTGTTATAGAGCAGGTGAGGTTTAACAGACGCTCTCAGGAATCCAGGGAAAGTATGGATTCTTTCATTAATGACCCCTATCATATGGCTGATAGTTGTGAATATGGGGATCTAAAGGAGGACCTTATCAGAGACCACATTGTGGTGGGTGTCTTTGAAGGCTTATTTGACTTTCTGCAGTCCAGAGAAGAGCTAACATTAAACACGGCAGTTCAATTAGTGAGATAGGCTGAGCTTCGGAAGCAGAATAGAGTTTTAATCCTGGGTGATGGGGAACCTTTGTGGAGTCAGACCACTGACTCAGACCAGTTTATAAGCAATAAAGGTACCAATGTACCCACAAAGAAAGGGCAGTGACTGCCATTATCCAGTGCTCCTGTTGTGGTGTAAAAATACTCCATAGGCTTGGTGAATGTCCTGTCATACATGCAGAGTGTCATACCTGCTGGAGACTGGGCTATTTTAAAACAGTATGCTGCAACCGCAAGCCTCCTTCTCAAAAATTTAAGGGAGACTAAGTAGATCAAGCAGTATCCAGGAAATAGAAAATACAGGGGAACAAGATGTGCTTTTCTTGGGTGAAGTTGCAAAATCCAAGAGACGTTTTGGAGTGCCTATATCATAGTCAATGGCTATAAAACCAACTATAAGTTGGACAAGGGTGCAGGAGCGTCCATTCTGTCTGATGCAGTAGTGGCTGAAGCCTGAGCTTTTCCAACCATCTGCAACTCAAATGCATGGCCCAGGGTGCACTCTACTCAAGGTGCAAGGGAAGATGACTGCCACACTTCAATGTAATGAAAGAGAACTTACTCTCTACATTATTCATAATGAAGATTGCTCTTCATTAGAGAAGATTTTTTAACTTTGCAACTTCTTTATTCACCAGTAGCAGTGGAAACCCAAGTCTATTGAGGACAGCTTCAACTAATCTCCACACAGGAGGCTACACACCTCCAACCAAAGGAAGACATTCAGGAACTTGTGTTACTCTTCGAGTAGGTGAATGAAAAAGGAGACCAGACTACCACTGACAACCGTGACCAGCCAGAGGAGGAAATTCTAGAACATCTCTATTAAAAGAGCACAGAGGGCGATGGTGTAGTGGCATTGTCGCTGGACAATCCAGAGACCCAGGGTAATGCTCGGAAATCCTGCCATGGTAAATGGTAGAATTTAAATTCAATAAAAATCTGGATTTAAAAGTCTAATGATTGTTGTAAAAACCCACTTGCCCTGCTATCTTCAGGAATCTGTGGATATGCACACCAAGGTCCCTCTGAACTTCAGCACTTTCTAGGGTCCTACCATTACATAGTGTAATCCCTTGCCTTGTTAGCCAACCCCAAGTGCATTACCTCACATTGTTCTGGGTTGGATTCCATTTGCCACTGCTTTGCCCACCTGACCAGTTCATTGATACCCTTCTGCAGTTTATGGCTATCCTCCTCACTATTTACCACTCTATCAATTTTTTGTGTCATCCGCGAACTTCTTGATCATACCCCTTACATTTAAGTCCAAATCATTGGATTATGTACACCACAGACAACAAAGGCCCCAGCATCGAGCCCTGCGGAACCCCTGGTGACTTCCAGTCACAGGAACAGCCCCTACCAACACCCTTTGCTTCCTGCCTCTCAGCCAATTTTGGATCCAATGTGCCACTTTGCCTCAGATCCCATGGGCTCTTAATTTCTTGACCATGTCTACCATGATGGATCTTATCAAAAGCCTCGCTAAAGTCCATGTGGACCACATCAAATGCATTATCCTCATCAACACTCCTGATTACCTCCTCAAAAAATTTGATCAAATTTGTCAAACAAGGCCTTTCCTTAACAAATCCATGCTGACTATCGCTGTTTAATCTGTGTCTCTCTAAGTGCAGATATATTCTGTCCCTCAGAATTCTTTATAGTTGACTCTCCACCACCAAGGTTAGGCTGACTGGCCTGTAATTTCCTGGTTAATCCCTTACCCCTTTTTTTTAAAAATAATGGGACAACACTAGCAGTCCTCCGGTCCTTTGGCACCTCACCTGTGGCAAGAGAGGATTTGAAAATTACTGCCAGGACCCCTGACATCTCTTCCCTTGCCTCCCTCAACAGCCTGGGGCCTGGGATACATCTCATCTGGGCCTGCGTATTTATCAACTTTTAAGGCTGCCAAACCTGCTAGTACCTCCTCTCTCTATGTTAATTTCCTCAAATATTTCACAGTCCTCCACCCCGATGTCTATACCTGCGTCGTCCTCTTCCGTTGTGAAGACCGATGCAAAGTATTCATTGAGGACAGTACCCACATCTTCCAGGTCCAACACAGGTTACCTCTATTGTCCCTACTCTTTCCCTAGTAATTCAATTGCTTTTTATATATTAAAAAAAACCATTGGGTTTTCCCTTTATTGTATCCACCAATGCTTTCTCGTGCACTCTCTTAGTTTTCCTAGTTCCCTTTTTAAGCTCAAATTTTAAGTGTTTGCAGCGTGAGGAACTTTGGATACATGTCAAGGAGCTGGAGTCCAAGATGCAGTTATTGTGCCACATTAAGGAGGGGGAAAGTTACCTGGAGACTTTGCTCCAGGTGGTGGTCACAGCCCTTAGATTAGGGAATTCGAATTTGGGTTGTGACCAGGGACAGGAGTGTGTGACTGCAGGTGAGGCAGGTATGGGGACCCAGGGGGTAGCATTCGAGGAGCCTCGGTCCCTGCAATTGTCCAACAGTTACGAGCTTCTTGCAAGCTGTGTGGATGAGAGCAGGGACTGTAGGGAGGATCAGTAAACTGACCACGGCACCTTGGTACAGGAGGCCATTCAACCATTCAAGTGCAGGGAGGAAGCAGGAATGTAGTAGTGGTTGGGGACAGTTTAATTATAGGGATAAATACTGTTCTCTGCAGCCGTGAGTGAGAATCTCGAAGGCTGTGTTGCCTGCCTGGTGCCAGGATTAAGGATAACTCCTCAGGGCTGGGGAGGAACCTGGAGGGGGAGGAGAGGGATCCAGTCATTGTCATCCATGGTTGGTACAAATGACATTGATCGGACTTGAAAGGAGGCTCTGTTGAAAAAATTTTAACAATTAGGAGCTAAATTAAAAAGCAGAACTTCCAAGGAAATAATCTCGGGATTACAACCTGAGCCACAGGCAAACTGGTTTATGGTAAATAAAGTCAAGGAGTTAAATGCGTAGCTCAAAGATTGGTATGGGAGGAATGGGTTTCAGTTCATTGGGCACTAGCACAAGTACTGGGGTAGAACGGAGCTGTTCCAGTGGGACAGGCTTCACTTGAACTGTGCTGGGACCAGTGTCCTGGTGAATCAAATAACTAGGGTTGTAGAGAGGTCTTTAAACTAAATAGGGGAAGGGTTCTGGAAAGAGGAGATGTACGCTTACAAAGCAAAAGGATATGGCAACATTGCAGGGCAGCTACTTAGGTAACGATACCCAGAGTGTGACAGGAAGGGAGAGAGTGTACAAATATAAAAACATAGCAGCAAATAGGGTCAAAGAGGGGAAAAAATGGTATAAGGGCAAAATTAATGGCTCTTTACTTAAATGCACGTAGTATTCGGAACAAAAAAAAATGAATTAGCGGCACAAATAGAGGTTAATGGATATGATCTTATAGCCATTACAGAGACATGGGCCTGAATTTTCTGCTCGTTGGGTGGGCGTGCACCCAACCCGTATGGGAGTAAAATGACACGCAATGACGTCGGGTGAGCGTCCTGACGTCATCACGCACTTGCACAATATTTCATGTGGCGGGCGTGCACAGAAGTCGGCAGCATGCTCACTAACAATTAAAAGGCCTATTAAGGCCATTAAAGTCATAATTGAAAGAAATTACGGTTTACGTAATTTACGGTTGGCAGGCGAAAAGACCAAGCAGCCTTTGGATTTTTTAGGAAACCTCATCCATGGGCAGGATGGGGTTTCCAATAGCAATGAAAGACTAAATAAAATTGTAACATATCATTAATAACATGTCCCTCCTCATGTGACTCTGTCACGAGGGACTTTTTTTTAAAAAACATTTTTAAATTCTTTATTTTTAATTTTTTAAATCTTAAATCTGTGCCTCAGGGAGCTTTTCCTGCATGGACCCGCAGGACCTTCCCTCCTTCCCCCCACCATACAGGCGGCGCTGAGCACTGCCGTACACGTTTCATACTGGGCAGGCCTTAATTAGCCTACCAGCATGAAATTACGGTAGGGCCCTGACCACAGGCAGCGGTTGGCTTCTTGACCGCACCTGCTCGCCCCTGCCAAGGGCACAATTCTGCCCATGGTTACAAGGAGATCAAAGCTGGGAACTAAATATTCAGGGGTATGTAGCTTTTCGAAAGCACAGGCAGGAAAGGGTAGTGGGGTAGCTTTGTTATTACATGATGAAATAAGTACGATAGCAAGAAATGATCTTGGATTGGAATATGTAGAATCCATATGGGTTGAGGTAAGAAGTAACAAGGGGAAGACAACACTGGTGGGAGTAGCCAATAAGCCCCCTAACAGTAGCTATACTGTAGGACATTGAATAAATCAGGAAATTATGAGGGCATGTAAAAAAAGGCAGTACATTAATCATGGGTGACTTTAGTCTTCATGTAGATTGGGAAAATCAAATTTGCAGAAGTAGCCATGAGCAAGAATTCATAAAGTGTATTCGGGACAGTTTCCTAGAATAATATGTTGTAGATCCAACCAGGGTTGAGGCTATTTTGGATCTGGTAATGTGTAATGAGGCAGGTTTAATAAATGATTTCAGAGTAAAAGATCCCCTAGGAAACAGCGACCACAACATGGTAGAATTTAGCATTCAGTTCGAAAGTTTGACTTTGGTCAAAAACAAATGTACTAAACTTACATAAGAATAATTACAAAGGAATGAGGGCAGAATTGGTTGGAGTGGACTGGGAAAGGAATACAGCAGAAAAGATGGTGTATAAACAATGGCAGACATTTAAGAAAAGAATTCATGACTCATGTAAGGAAAAAAACTTTATATTTTCTTTTGGGCTGTTGATTAAAATTACAATGGCTGCAGGTTGAAAGACATGTCCATTGGAACAGGATGAGAGATATATACAATGTTGTAGTCCTGGAACAGAGTGTGCCATGAAAGACAAAATGGTGCCTCAAAGGAGTTCTAGACCAAGGGAGCTGCCTGACAACAGCATTTTAATTGGCTCCTGACCAAGTGACCAGCTTTTGTGCGAGAGCAGAGCAGAATAGTTCCTCGCCTGAAAAGGAACAAGGCCTAAAACCTCTTTCTCCTGTGTGTGGAAGATTCCAGTAATTCCATAATAACAGCTAGCTGTTTTTTTTTCTCTTCATATCTCTACAACCTGTTCTCTCTCTGAAAACCCCTGTCAAGAGGCAAAGGGAAAAATCATTGTTAGAGACATTGAAAGGCAAGTGCTCAACCAGTGAACTAAGTACCGAAAGTGCTAGAAGACCATCTCATGTCATCAATAAGAACTGAAAGGAATTTGGAAGACATCAATCAAAATCAACCTATCTAATCCAGTCCTCCATATTTGGTGCTGTTTTATCCCACCCTTAAAATCCATGTATTATGTATCTTATGTGATTTGTATGTGTGTGTGCATAGGGATTTAAGAAGGGGGTAAGGTTTAAGTAACAGTGTTAGAAATTAGCCATTCATATTTATTTCTTTTGCCACTGGTTAATGACAGTTTGTTCAATAAACAGTTATTTACTTATTAACTTTACAAATCTGGTGCTCCTATTCTGTTAACCTGAATTAAACTGTTAGGGAGAACTGGGGCAATCTGGTGGTGTGATCAGACTTATTCATTTTTGTCGCGGCTCAGGAAACATTGGGGCTTGATATTACAGCGCACTATCCCCAGTGAGTCGTGACACTTACAACAAATATCCCAGTGAGGAAGAACAATTCTAGGAAAGGGATAAACCAACCATGGTTAACCAAGGCAGTTAAGGATAGTATCAAATTGAAAGAAAAAAAACATACAATTGAAAGAAAAAAAACGTACAATGTGGCAAAGATTAGTAGTAAGCCAGAGGATGGGGAAAGTTTTAAAAACCAACAATAGATGACCAAAAAAATGAAGGAGAAAATAAACTTTGAGGGTAAATTAGCAAGTAATATGAAAACAGACAGTAGGAGCTTCTTTAAATATATAAAAAGGAAGAGAGGCCAAAGTGAACATAGGCCACTTAGAGAGTGAGGCTGGGGGAATAATAATGGAGAATCAGGAAATGGCAGAGGAGTTGAATAAATACTTTGCATTAGTCTTCACAGTAGAAGACACTAATGGCATACCAAAAATACTAAATAATCAAGGGGCAAAAATGGGAGTGGGTAGTGGGAAAGAGAGGAATTAAATACAATAACTATCACTGGAGAAAAAGTACTAGGGAAACTAATGGAGATAAAGGCCGATAAGTCCCCTGGACCTGATGGGTTGCATCCTAGGATATTAAAGGAAGTAGCTACAGAGTCAAGAATCCTTAAGCTTCCGGAAAAGTCCCAGAGGATTGGAAAAGTGCCAATGTAACACCCTTATTCAAAAAGGGAGGGAGGCAAAAAATAGGTAACTATAGGCCAGATAGCTTAACATCCGTCATTGGAAAACGTTAGTGTCTATTATAAAGGATGTAACAACACAGTATTTAGAAATGCATAACATAGCCAAGCAGAGTCAGCATGGCTTCATGAAGGGGAAATCATGCCTGATAAATTTATTCGAATTCTTTGAGAAGGTAACAAGCAGGATAGATAAAGGGGAACCAGAAGATGTAACATATTTGGTATTCCAAAAGGCGTTCAATAAGGTACCACACATAAGGCTGCTTAATAAAATAAGAGCCCATGGCGTTGGGCATAGTATGTTAGCATGGATAGAGGGGATTGGCTAATTAATAGAAGAGAGAGTTGGGATAAGGGGGGCATTTTCATGATGGCAACCTATAACTGGTGGAGTGCCACAGGGTTCAATGCTGGGGCCTCAATTATTTGTAATATATATTAATGACTTGGATGAGGGAAGTGAATGTACTATTGCCAAGTTTGCAGATGACACAAAAATAGGTAGGAAGGCAACTGGTGAGGATGACAGTCTACAGAGGGATATAGACAGGTTAAGTGAGTGGGCAAAAACTTGGCAGGTGGAATATAATGTGGGAAAATGTGAGTTTATGCACTTTGGTAGGAAGAATAGAAGAGCTGAATATTATTTAATTGGAGAAAGGCTGCAGCACAGGGGGATTTGGGAGTCCTCAGGCATGAATCCCAAAAAGCTAGAATACAAGTTCAGCAGGTAATAGGGAAGGCAAATGGAATGTTGGCCTTTATTTCAAAGGGAATGGAGTATAACAATAGGGAAGCCTTGCCAAAACTATACGAGGTACCAGTTAGACCATACCTAGAATACTGTGAACAGTTTTGGTCCCCTTATCTAAGGAAAAATGTACTTGCATTGGAGGCAGTCCAGAGAACATTCACCACGATGATCCTGGGTATGGAGGGATTATTTTATAAGGACAGGTTGAGTAGGTTGGGCCTGTACTCATTGGAGTTTAGAACAATGAGAGGTGGCCTTATTGAAACATATACGATTCTTAGGGGGCTTGACAGGGTAGATGCTGAGAGGTTGCTTCCTCTTGTTGGAGAGTGTAGGACCCGAAGGCATAATCTCAGAGTAAGGGGCCGCCCATTTAAGACAGAGGTGAGGAGGAGCTTCTTCTCTCAGAGGGTAGTGAATCTGTGGAATTCTTTACCACAGAGGGATGTAGAGACTGGGATTGTTAAGTATATTCATGGCTGAGATAGACAGATTTTTAATCAGTAAGGGAATCAAGGGCTATGGAGGAAAAGGCAGGAAAGTAGAGTTGAGGATTATCAAATCAGCTATGATCTCATTGAATGTTGGAGCAGGCACGATGGGTCAAATGGCCCACTTCTGCCCCTATGTCTTATGGTCTTATCTTGCACTGCTTTTTGAAAAGAGAGTGGATGAGGATCATAACCAAAATACTACTAATGAATGTGACCAGGATGCCAATCCACTGACTATTTGGGTAAAGACACCTGTACAGCCTGATGCAAGCACTGACTTTCATAAAGAGAAACCAGGTACAGAAGTTCCAACAATAGCTGGTGAGAGAAGTGCAGAACAAAATGCTGACTCCCCAAACACTGGTGTGAAGGCTGAAGTAGTGACTGAAACTGCTGAGATACTAGCTACTGATCTCTCAGATACTTCAGATGTACAAACAAGTGTAACTACTCAATTTATTGGAGGCAGCAGAACAACAACCTGACCCAGTAAACACAGTATAGCCACAGAACCTGGCTATATACCAGGCATTGCCTTGACCGCTGAAGCTCTCAAAATGCCAATACCTAGCAAGCAGCAAGCTCACACAGATGTGAAAGCACAGTGCACACGTGATGAACAACCATGAGCCGAAAGACAAAACCCCACAGTATTGACAGAAGTATCAGTAACTCCACTTAAGAATAATCCTCATTCTTCTGTTTGTCCATCAGGGCCTCTTCTGCACTGTGATTCTGTGATTGTGTGTGATTCTGTGAACTGCATGCACTTTAACAAGGGAGAAATATTGTTGCTCCCTAAAATAGCACTTCCTTGCTGGAAGCACAAAAATTCAGAGTCATTCCTGTAATAAATGTAATATTTAACTAGATCTGCTTTAGGTATTTGAAGATTTTCATTGCAATGGCTTTAACTGTATGAAAATGGGTGAGGCATTTAAGCCACAAGTGAATCTTTTCATCCTGACTAAGTGGTGTTAATACAATGAAATGTAATGATGATCAGCGCTGATTGAATGTAATTAAATATGTAGGGACTACACAGCAGTCCTTTAGGTGGTCAGAAATCATTTTTTGAAAAAAACTTCAAGTATTTTTTTTTAAATGTCATACTCCAAAATAAGTTTCATGTTCAGTCTATGCATGCCATGATACTGGTAGAATACTAAATAATACTTTATCAATAGTCCTCTTTTGATTATTTATTTCAAGGTTGACATATTTTTACAAAAATACTACATTTTTAGTACTTTCGTTGAAAGATTCAGCATTTTCAAATTATTAGTTTCAACTTAAAAAGGAACAGAACTTTATGAACACTGTCTAAATAAAGTCAAGTTTAATAAAGGCTAAGGGACACATAGGCACCTTTTAAATACTTAAAATTAATTTACTTAGTAACTGACACCAATTAAGTAGTGAATGATTATATATACACATTTGTAAACTAATTTCCAGTTATTTAAAAACAGGTTATTGATACATTTTATGAAAGTATATTGTGATAGCATATTGGTGAGCATGTTAAGATAATATGTTGGATAGAATAAACATATACTCAAATGATTATACTTGTGTAAAACCATTCATCATCATGGGAAGTGATGTAATATCATGTGTTCTAGTCAAGCATGCACAGTCAGTAGCACATGTAAGCTGAAGCAAAAAAGAAGCCTCCCAATAAAGCTCTGTGTTCCAACTTTTGTGCCAGCCTTTCAACTGTGTTTCTATAGTCTAAAATCCCAGATGTTCCAACAGTGGTGTACTAGCCACTTTGACGAATGCATTTTTTTTGTAATACACCCATTTTCAGCTGCATTAAATATATCAAGGAATATTTTCAAAAGCAAAAAAAGTTCTAAATTGTTGTCTGGTTGCACAGGTTCATGGCAGATTTTAATTCGGCAACGTGTAAGTGAGTTTGAGCAGAAACTTGAGCAAAACAAATTACTTAAGAAAACTACCACAAATTACACCCAGATTGTCAATTAAACCCAAAACAGATGCACTACCCCAAAATGCTCAACCTATCCAACTAATACAAAGCCACAATAAAAAATGGCTACATAGTTCAACATTCTATTGGCTAATGTCACCAACATAGCAGAAAAACTACAGATACTGGCAATCGGAAACAAAAACAGAAAATGCTGAAAACACAGCAAGTCAGGCAGCACCCGTGGAAAAAGAATCAAAATGTTTCGGGTATGGATTCTCCCTCAAAATAAAGCACATGTATGAATGGCATTTAAAAAGAAATAGAAGAAAAGAGTCAGGAAAGGAAACACAAGAAAAAAAAAGGGACCTAAAAAGTAAGTGGAAAATGGGATAGTTAAATAGCAGTAGTTACATTAGCTTGAGATAATCAGGCATAATGAAAGAAATCAAAGGCATTTATGGGACACAGTATATGAATAGCTGAAGGAGGTAAAGAGAAGGCAGGAAGAAATAGATGAGAAGTTGAGCAAATTGGGTCTATTTTCTCTGGAGTTTAGAAGAATCACAGGCCATCTCATTGAAATGTACAAGATTCTGAAGGGGCTTGATAGGATAGACACAAAAATTGTTTCTGCTGGTCAGTGAATCTAAAATGCGGGCAGACAGTGTCAGAGTAAGGGGCTGATCATTTAGGACTGAGATGAGAGGAAATTACTTCACTCAAATGGTTGTGAATCTTTGGAATTCTCTGCCCCAGAAGGTTGTGGATGCTCCGTCATTGAATACATTTATGGCTGGGATATACAGATTTTCAATCCCTCAGGGAATCGAGGGATTTGGAGAACAGGCAGGGAAGTGGAGTTGAAGCCCAAGATCAGCCATGATCATATTGAATAGCGAAGCAGGCTTGAAGGGCCACATGGTCTATTCCTTCTTCTATTTCTTGTGTTCTTGTGTTCCATGAGTATGGTAAAAGAAAAAAAATCAGTGATGCTATGACAGGGCATCCCCATCTCCAAGTGCCAACCAGCTTCCTCCCTCTATCCCTGGAACACACCTCCCAGATTTCGAGCAATTCATGTGAAAGGGAAAGTAATTAAGATCTGCAGTTAGTCAAAAGTTAGATGATGGCAAAGTATCTCTTAGAAAGACAAGGCGCTGTCCCTGCTGTTGAGTTTGAAACAATGTAGAAAATTAAAGAAGGAGAGACCAGACGGAGTGGGATGGAGAACTGAAGTGGCAACCGATAAGATGCTCAGCATAGCATTTGCAGACAAAAGGGAGGTGTTCAGTAATGTTTCTTAATCTGTCCTTGGTCTTTCCAGTGTAAGACAAGCAATTTAAAAGTTCACTGCTTTCTTTTCAATTAAGTGTCTTTAATGGGCAGAATTGAATTTTTTGGATGGCTGGGGGGGCACAAAGCGGGAGCAAGCCCGATCGCCGTTTGCGATCGGGTCTGTGCCGCCACTTTACACATGCGGGCCAATTAAGGCCCACTCAGCATACTTCTCGACTTCCAATGGCGACCCAGCAGCCTGTATAAAGGAAGGCCTGGCAGCAATGGCTGGACGAAGGGCTCTGCAGAGGGGTTATGCAAGTCCGGAGGGTAGGCCATAGGGGCAGGCTAGGATGGAGGCTAGGCCATCAGGGCAGGCCAGGCAGGAGGGCAGGTTGGGGGGGCCAGTGTGTCCCTCGTTTTTCTGATGACTGCCTTGCTGCTCTCCGAGGTGGCGGCAGCACAGCGGGAGGTGCTGGTTCCACAGGACGGGAGGAGGAGGCCCCCCCACATGACAAAACGTGCCTGGGAGGAGGTGGTGAGCTCCCGCGACGTGGTGCAGTGCACCTCGATCCAGTGTCACAAGCGCTTCAACGACTTATTGTGCCTTGGAAGGGTAAGGACAATGTTCGCATTGGTCATTTAACCCAGCAGGTCGGCTTTCCCCACTGCTGCCCCCCACCAGCCCCCGCGCCCCGCCCCAAGTCTGAGTGTAGTCACTGCAATGAATCATTAACGGCATGTGTCCAGTACTGGGTGAGTCAGCAGATATTGCCCATGCCAAGGTCAGCCTGACAGGGTGGTGAAGAGATGGGTTGTGTGCCCACAACATGTGGTACACTGAGACCAATATGACTGTTTTGGGGGCAACCTGGAAGAGCTGCACCTAGGCGTAGTGCTTGAACTGCAGGACATGTCCAAGTCAGGGTGATGATATGCTGGGAGGGGAGCTTCAAGGTGGCATGGCAACGAACCATCTGCTGCCCCCTGCACTCCACGTGCTTGCACCTCCTTGCTGTGGAAAGATATATCGTGTGGTGCCTAACGTGATGGAGGCAGCATGTGGCCAAGGGTGGGGGGGTCGGGGGGTGGGGAACAGGCCTAGCCCCTTTGTGAGTGTGCTTGGTAGCAGTGGGGTACTGGAGCCCTGATATGTCCCACTCTGGTTGGGGTGGGCCGTGCATGAAGAGAGTCCACGTACAATTTGTACAAATCAATGATCTTCTCTCATTTTCAGGGGAAGAATGCTCATAATGCTGCAGAGCAGGTGAGCGGCAGCCAGGTGCAGTTAGCCATTCTCAGCCAGTTTGAGCAAGAAGCTCTGGATTCGGAGAGGTGCCATGTGCCCAGGTCCACTGGTGTCAGCAAGGCTGGGGTGCCACGGCCAGGTATCTATGCCCAGCAGTGAGGTCAGTATTGTTCTCCCAACAGCCATAGCAGTGCTGAATGTTAAGTGATTTAATTTTGCAACATGACTTGATCATTGCTTATGGAAGGAATATGTGCATAATGATCAGGGTGGACAGGGATGCACATTGACATTGTCTCCACGTTAACTGATCCAATGTCCTTGTTCTTCCTTTCAGGATCAGCGCAGTAGGGCTTGGAGGAGGAGCAGCAGCAGAGGGCCCTTCTTACACCTGAGGGCCCTGAAGTCTCACCGTCTGCCAGGCAGGCACCAGCGCAGATACTAGCACCTTGGTGGGAGTTAGAACATCGGCTTGAGTCCTGGGGCACAGCGGTGAGGGTACTTCACAGACACTGGAAGAGTTGGCAAAGAGAGAGTGCCCATGGCGCCAGCAGTCGGAGGACTGCAGGAGACCATGCATATGCTCAGTCGGTGCCTGACAATGTGCCTCTGGAGTCGTCCGCGACGCAGCAGGGGTAGGAAATGCGGCCAGGTGTGCAGGAGCATCTGGAGGAGATACATGAGGCTATGCTTGGCTTGGTCTCCATGGCGGAGTCTACGTGGACGATCGCCAAAGCAATGAGCCACGTGTATCCTACATGGAGAGTGGCGACTCTCATGGAGAGGCTCCTCCAGGAGGCCGATCAGAGCTTCCTGGGGATGCGCTCTGACCAGCAAGCCCTCACATCGGCATTGACCTCAGCTGCTCAGTGCCAGTGTGGGAGATGGTGTGGGCACCAAGTTTCCCAGCTCAGTGTCCATCCATGGTGAGCAGGGAGGTCCAAAGCGACCTCACGTCGGTGCAGCAGCTGCCTGTCTTCTCTGTGGGCACCTCTCAGGGAAATCCGGATGAGGACAGCAGCTCCTCCGCCCCTCTCCCAATGAGCATCCGGTGAGGTTGCAATGACTGGGGAGATGTCATGTGGAACTGGTAGATCCCTCCCAGGCGGGCCAGCAGAGGCCAGAGGACGACTGCCAAGGTCATCAAGGCCAACAGGACAGCAGGCTGTCTCAGCTGCCACTCCCAGCGAGGGGACAGCACCAAGGCATAGCACCAGGAAACGTAAACATAAGGCGCCTTAGGTGCACAATGGGTTTATCATTAGTGCTTTTGTATTGGCCTGAGATGAGGGCTTTGTGATTTGCTTTGAACACTCTTGTCATTTTGTTTCATTAAGTTTCTTTGCCTGTGATATTAAATTCAGACATGTGACCGCGGCTGAGGGTGCCGCTTTTCATCTACATGTGTGTGTATGGTTTCCAAAAATGTTAGGAGTGCTTTGTGGGACATTCACCTTTATTAACAAGGCCCTTAGTTACTGTTCCTAACCTGGAAGATCTTGCACTTAGGTATAGAGTATGGAGCCTACAGCCCAGGCTTGTTCTGGAGGCCCATCTGTGGTGGGCTAGCTGAAGGTTCGTTGGATTAAAGCCTCCTGCACGTCCCTGCCTCCCTGTAGTATGCCCGGGTCAGTGTCTACCCCCTCAGCATGTCCCTGTGCATGCTCATCTTCGGACTCATTGCTGGAGTCATCATGTACAGCTGCAGCCACTGCGTCAACGTCTTCATCGTTCACTGCATCCCCCCTTTCCAGCGCAAGATTGTGGAGAGTGCAGCATGCAACCACTATCACCAAGTTATGATCTGGAGGGTACTGGAGTGCGTCCCCTGAACGGTCCAGGCATCAGAAGTGCATCTTGAGAAGACCAATGGTTCTCTCCATCACAGCCCTTGTGGAGGCGTGGCTCCTATTGTACCGCTGCTCAGCTTCTGTTCTTGGATGGCAGAGAGGCATCATGACCCACCTTCTGAGGGGATTGCCCTGGTCACCCAGCGGCCAACCATCCAGCCGGGCTGGAGCACTGAAGAGCCCCGGCACCTGGGAGTGTCTGAGGATATAGGTATCATGGGAGCTGCCTGGGTATCTTGCACAGACTTGTAAAATTAGCATCTTATGATCACACACTACCTGCACGTTCATGGAGTGGAAGCCCTTACTGTTGGCACCTTGATGGCTGCGTGTGCAGTCTATTGCAACCTGGACGTGGGGGAAGCCAGCAATTGCAGCAAAGCCTCTGGCTTGCCTGGTCCCAACGGAAGTGGATGAGTCAATGCATGCCTAAATAAGGCATCTGTAACCTGCTTGACACAACCTGCTGGACAGCTGATTGGGAGACACCGCAAAGATCACCCACCAGCCCCTGGAAGGAGCCAGAGGCATAGAAGTTGTGGGCCCATGTAACCTTTGGAGCCACTGGCATGGAGTGTCCACCCACACAGTTCGAGACCTCAGGCCCAATCATCTAACAGATATAGTTGAACATCTCCCTTGAGAGACGGAGCCTCCTTCGGCACTGCACCTCAGACATATTAGGGTAGCTGCTTCACCACCTGTATACCCTGGCAGCAGGATAGTGGCGTCTTATGCGGCCCCTTCCGCCTCGGTCTACCTCATGGCCCTGAGCCCCTTGTGCCTGTCCTCCCAAAAGGTGACTCCCCTGGTGGCTGAATGTTCACTCCTGGCCTCCTCCCCCTTCTCGCCCTCCCTTCGTCCTCAGAGGGGGTGCCTCCAGTGGAGAGTTCAGCTCCAATTCCTAGGCTACACGAAGGCTTCCTGAAACTTGCAGGCCCAAAAAAGACTCCTCACTACAGAGTGCTGACCTGAAGGTTAAGAGTCCAGACAAAGCAGCTGGTATGCGTTTTGAAGTATTGCAGATCACACAGGCAAGTTTCAATCACTTTGAAAAATCAATACTTGACAGAGCACACACGTGACCCCAGTGAGCTCTCTTATCCTGCCTGTGGATGAGGTTTATACAAATGTGTCCTACCCACCTGCCTGTTGCGCTGACCCAAAGATTGCACAGGCGCCGAAAAATCGGATTCGATTGGTGAGTCAAGGGCCTTAAGTGGCCTGTTAATTAATGGCAGGCATGCAGCGGATATTATTATGCGCCTGCCCAACAAAATATTGTGATGGCACACGGTGACACCAGGACGCGTGCCCGACGTCACCACATGTCATTTTACGCGTGGACGTGCGGGGCCTGCCCCCGCATGCCAACTGGAAAATTCTGCCCAATGTTACAACATCCCCCTAGGTGGGGAAAATCCACTGAGTGGAAGAAGAAGAATTAGGAGAGCTAAATGATGCATGGCCTTTGACATACCATATAATTTGGTAATAATTTGGTAATAAATGACAGGGGTTTTATTTTACTTTTATGACCACAGCTGGTGTTAATTGTTGCACAAACCAAATTCGAGGGGAACTCGGCTTATGGGTGATACCTTTTTTTTGTATTCTGAAAACGAGAGGATGACGTATCGATCTCAGCAGTAAGAGGTCCAGTAACACTTTTAATTTTTAAAATCCCCAAAAAGTTTCATTAAGAATAAAATACACCAAGCCTTCTTTACAGAATGACACAATATTCTCCAAAAATATTCTTTAAAAATCCATTCTCACATCAACCTTTGCAAATTCACTTTATTCTCAGGTACTACATATTGCCAATAAATGCCGCTATACATTTTGGTTATGAGCTATATACTGCGATGCAAACTGTTTATTTAAGAGGTTGACAGGAATAGGTTAAAGGTTTGAGACCAAAAAAAGTGAATGCCAGATTTTAATTTAAGCACTATTATTAATAACTTAGATAACAGCTGTACAAAATAAAATTTAAATAGGTAACAGGAAAAGGCATTTTGCTACTTGCAAGAGTTATAAGAATTAACATTCTGCTTTTAGTCCAATAAGTAAGTTCATAATACCCCTCATCTATTAATGAGCCGAGTGTGTGAAAGGGCAGGAAAAATGCTTCTTGCTGAGATGTCATTTGCATCCATAGTTATATTTAATTATTTTTAAAGGGAAGGAAATTATTAAGTCAAAGGAGCCAAATCACCTTGCAGGATAATACTTTTTAGCTACATTTTTATTTTCAATGTTACAGTAAAACGATTACTTAAATAACAGGCCTCACATTTAAAAAGTTTTTGATTTTCAGTCGGTGAGCTGTGGGGAAGAGCGAGATCAGAAGCAGAGTTAAAAACAGCATGGAGAAGGTGAGAGTTCAGTTGGCAAGCTCCAGGAACGAGCAGGACCAGGAGCAGGGATCAGAACAGCGTGGAGAAAGTGAGAGTTCATCATTGAGCTGCAGGAAAGAGTGAGACCAGGACAAGGGACAGAAACAGCTAGCCACCACCACCGCCACCAGGAGCCAGTCACAGCCCACATGCCGAAAGAAAAATTGAGGTGTGACATCACAAGGAAGCAAATAGGTGATTAAATAGTTGTTCAGTAGTACAGAACTTGAGTATTGCTGAAAAAGTGAGACATGCCTGTTAAATTTTAATTTTGTGGTGATCGTAAATCTGTCCTTTCTCCTTTCTGTCTCATCAATCAGTGCAAATGAGCAATCATAATCAAGTTGCTGAAAGATCAGCTCAAAATGTGAACTCGCTCCACCAATGCTGCCTGACCTGAGTATTTCAGCATTTTCTGTTTTTATTTCAGGTTTCCAGAATATGCTGTATTTTGCTTTGGTGTCACCCTTCATTTCTTGTTAGACTTCATCAAGCCATCCCTTAATCTTTTCAGCTTCAATGAGAAAGCACTAACATCTGAAGTTAACATTCAGAACCAGAACCCTGGTACCATCTACCTTGCCCATTGTTTTTTTTTTCCATTATGGATGCTTAAAATTGTACATATCTCAATGGCATCATAACTAAGCAGCTGTACAAGTTCAACATTACCTGTTTGCCTTCTTAGATCTATTATCAGTTTTTGTCAAATCCACTGGACAATTAGGTTCCCAAGAAATAGTGAATGACAGAACTAAGCCAAAAAGCTTACGCTCATCGAGAAGCATTTAGGTTTTTCTCCTCTAATTTCCTTCCTCCTCTTCTCAAAGCAGCTTGTCACAGTTCCAAGAAGGCGCTCACAACTGAGTTGACTGTGCCCTCACTTACTTCAGCATTCACAAGTGTATGTTTTGTGAACATGATCAGAAAGAACCCTGGCTGATTGTTATACTCTAACTCAGGGATGCTATAACCCCAACACATCCCTGGCTGAAAGCATCATGAATACAGATCAAATTTGGGTACCTCCTGGTGTATCTTGCACTAGGCTGTGCATTTGTAGAAATACTACTATTCTAACTTCTTCCAAAGAGATTTAATTCCAAATCTTGCTCAATGAAGACTTCTAACCCATTTTTAGAACACAAATCAATTCCATCAATAGCCACAAGAATTCTCTTGCATGTCCATCATAACTTTGCTTTCTACGTTCTGGATTTATTCCTTTGTTTCAGTTTGTCAAACACCCAACTGAGAAAGCAGTCACTCCATTTCTGGTTCTAAACTTTGGTAATAATCCAGAAATAATTTATAGGGATTGGTAATGCAATATAGCGTTGCTGCGTATTAGCTACACATATTACTAGTGTTGAGCCTGCTCAGGCCCCTTGTGTATTGCACTTTGTAACACAATCCAGAAGAAGGGCCTGTGGTGGTGTAAGCCTGTTTACCTGTTGTGTGCACTGCTTATGAAAGCCCCTAAAATTAAAATGAAACTACAGTTCCATAATGTAGTTGAAATGCTTGAACAATGTTCTCAGCACTCTTATTATATGGGTGTTACACAGGAGTCATGATCACCATGTTATAATTTTATCCTTGAAGTGGACTCATTCTTTTGTTATTTGTTGGAAGCTACTTGCATGAATTTCAATGCATCTTTGTATTTTTTTTATATTTTCAAGACTGAACTTACTCTGAGCTGTCCTCTATCTACTATGTGCTGGTTTCCTCACAGAACTGTCATTATCGGTTCTATATGGGAACTTTTGGTATCTTTGAGGAATCCCTCCCTATTTGTAGGTTGGAGGAGGATCAGAGGAGGCATGCCAAAGAAATCATCCATAGACGTAATCCAAGAAAGCTGCATGTGGAGATTATGATTCCCAAGGAGGCTGTGTTAGAAGTATGCAATATTCCACAGCTAGACTTAAAAACCACTTCCAGTATGGGGATGGCTTTGTCAATGACCATCAAGGAAACAGCTGGCTTAGATTGACATCACATGCTTCTTTTCAACAACAGCAGAGGATTTGGATCTCATCTTGCAATCTGCAGAGCACAGCAGCATCAACATTCCAGGGCAGCACTTTCATCATTTTTTTTCCAAGAAAGCATCCAAAAACACAATGAATCCTGCAATTTCACAGCTTGGCTGCATTCCCCAAGGGCAAGTCATCATTAATGACACAAATGTGATGATATAGATCCTTTACCCAAATCAGCCCTTTCACAGCCAGAGAGGTTCCATTTCATGATTGTACCACTGCTCTGTGACCATTTTAATATATCATGAGTTTCATTTGGAGAGTACCAGGTTTATTAAAAATTTTATCTACCCCTATAATGAGTGGTGCAGATGCCTTCAGTTTGTTTCATCTCAATATTTTTGCTTTGACAGAGCATGGTGCCTGCCTTTGACCTTTTATGCTTCCAAGGGATTCCTCTGGGGGTGAAATAAGTGAGGTGGATAGCTGCAGAATATCAGTGTCTGTCTCTAGAAAAGAAGATACCTTAATATGTCCTCAGTAGACGGCCTTGTAACTACAGGAGTCACAGGTATTAAACGGAATAGCTGACTGGGCCTGTAAATTAACTAACATGCCTGCAGCCACTTAAGCAGGGCAGTGAGGTACTATGCAGATGTAATCTTATCTGGATTTTCAGAAGGCCTTCAATAAGGTGCCCCATAATAGACTGATAAATAAAATAAGAAAATGTGAAATCATGGGACAAGCGACAAAATGGATTGCTAACTGGCTTCATGACAGAAAGCAGAGAGTGGAGTAAGGGGTGGTTATTCAGAGTGGTAGAAAATGAAAAGTGGTGTTCCACAAGGGTCAGTGTTGGGACCATTGCTATTCACAATTTATATTATATACAATTATAATTTTGGACTTTGGAATCAAAAAAATTCTTTGGACTGCCTGAAACTTCTTGGTCTTCCAGTGCAAAGAGTTGTCCCCGATCGAGTTGCAGATTGGCACAATCCAAGGTCCAGGACTATGTACTGAGGGAAGCACTAAAGTTTGGGGCAGCCGCTGCAAAGGCGCAATGGGGAAAGGTCGCAGTCTAAGACCTTTCTGCCATAGTGCACAGAGGGGCTGGGAAAAGTATAGACTCCTCAAGCTGTACAATTCACAATAAATGTATGTACTGAATACTAAACGTATCATAATTGTATTGAAGCACTGCAGAGTGCAGCATGATGTATGTCGATAACTCCAATACCATTGCACTGATTGTCTGTAATGACCATTTTGAAATGACTGTAATATTCATTGATTGTATCGAAGCATCTCATGATCCATGTGTAAAAGTTGAAAATGATTGTACTTTTTGTGAAGGCCATTTAGAAATGTTTTGAGATGTTCTTCTAGATATTTTAAGAATAAAGTACGTTTGTTGAAAAAAAAATTTCAATTGACAAAATTGGGGGGGTTGCGGAGGTGGGGGGGAAAACAGTCAATACTGAGGATTGCAACATTAATAAGCTTGCAGAATGGGCAAAAAATTGGCAAATGAAATTCAACACAGATAAATGTGAGGTAGTACATTTGGTAGGAAGAGGAGAGAAGCTACTTATTCCTTGCAATGTGCAAGTCTAGTTGGGCTAGAGGAAATGGGGAGTACAAATCAGTAATAGTTGCGCTACATTTTAGCAAAGCCATAAAAAAGAACAGCAAACCTAGTACTAGGCTTTTTTCCCTAAGAGGGATAGAATTGAAAAGTAGGGAAGCTATGCAAAGTCTTGGTGACACCACACTTACGAGTACTGCATGCAGTTCTGGTTGGCATATTATCAAAAGGATGGAGAGGCATTGGAGATGGTGCAGAGAAGATTTACAAGGATAATGCCAGAAAGGTGTGGGTATACATATCAGGAAAGGATTGATAGGCTGGAGTGGGAGGGGAAAGATCCAGTTGTCATGGTCCACGTGTATCAGTGACATAGAGGGAGCTAAGAAAGAGGTTCTTCAGAGGGACTATGAGCAGCAAGGAGCTAAATTAAAATTGGGTAAATCGATAAAGTTCTGGCCATAAATAAACTAGTGGGAAATATTTAAAGAATCAATTCAAATTGTTCAACAAAAATGCACACCACTGAAAAACAACTCCCTTATTGCCCTTGAATTGAATGGCCTGTTGGCGATTTCACAGGGCAGTTAAGAGTCAACAATGTTACTGGAGTTGCATGTCGGCCAGACAAGGTAAGGATGGCGATTTCCCTTCCTAAGGGGCATTAGTGGACGAGGTGGGTTTTTATGATAATCAACAATGGTTTCATGGTTACTATTACTAAGACTAGCTTTCAATTCCAGATTTATCATTTGAATGTAAATTCCACCAGCTGCTGAGGTGAGACATGAACCCATGCCCGCAGAGCATTAGCCTAGGACTAGCCTAGAGACATTACCACTATGCCACCGTCTCCCCCGAGACCTGTATATGTGCATAAGTCATTGAAATTGGCAGGGCAGGCTGAGAGAGTGGTTAATAAGCATATAGTATGCTGGGTTTTATTAATAGGGGCATAGAGTACAAGACCAAGGAGGTCATGTTGAACTTGTATATGTCACTAGTTTGGCTTCAGCTGGGGTAGTGTGTCCAGTTCTGGGCGCTTTAGGAAGAATGTGAAGGTATTGGAGACAGTGCAGGAAAGATTCACGAGAATGGTTCCAGGGATGAGGAACTTCAGTTATGAAGACAGAGTGGAGAAGTTAGGATTGTTTTCCTTCGAGAAAAGAATGTTGAGAGGAGATTTGATAGAGGTATTCGTAACCATGAAGGATCTAGACAGAGTAGATAGGGAGAAACTGTTGCCACTTGTGAAAGGATCACAAATGAGAGGGCACAGGTTTAACGTAATTAGTAAAAGAAGCAAAAAAGTAACATGAGGAAAAACTTTAAGCAGCAGTTGGTTGGGGTCTGGAATGCTCTTCCTGCAAATGTGGTGGTTCAACTGAAGCATTCAAATAGGAATTTGACTCTTATTTATAAAGAAAGAATGTGCAGCGTAATAGGGAGAAGGTAGGAGAATGGAACTAGTCAAGTTGCTCATTCGGAGAGCTGGTCAGTGCAGACACGATGGGCCAAATGCACTGTAACAATTCTGTTTCAAAGTAATATCACTTTGCCATGGTCAATACTCAAAAATATTGTATAATCTATCAAAAGTATAAGCAATAGTCAGGTCAGGACTAAAACCTTCATTAAAGCTTGTAAAAGTTGACATAACATGCTGGATACTATAGTGTAAGATAGTAAATCTCTGAGCACTCAAAAATTTCAGACAATTGAAACATGCAATATTAAATTAGTAACACACTGTCCTGAAAAAATCGTAAACACATTTTGAAAGCATGAAACTTATACATGGGCTGATTGTAAAGGTCATCAATTTGACTTAATCATAAAAGAGTTTAAAATCAGTTTTTTTAACCAGACTTACCAAACAGCTGGGAAGGTACAGTAATTCCATTTGCATAGGCTATATACTTCCATCGGTCAGTTCTAATCATATAGGTGGAGGCATTTACATTGCAGCCATGAAACTCACTGAAAATCCAGTCAGGTCGTGAATTTTTTATAGAAGTTTTCTCTACGAATCCTCTCAATAATGGCAACAAAGAATAACCACTTAACTTTCCAGGAAGGGGGATTCCAGCAATATCTAAATAGAAAAGGCAATTGTTGCTATGAGTTTGAAAGTGATTGTAATGACTTATAATTCTGTGCAAAAATAATTATTTGTATTTAAATGATCAGTTAATAGAAATTCATTCAACATTTGGAGAAAATGAACAATCATGCTACAGTTTCCATTCAGTGACAATAAATTGGTAAAGGGAACATTTTGTTTGAAGTCTGTTACAAACTGATAATAGGTACTTTGATAGTGCATACATTTTACTTTCTATTAATTCACTCTGCACTACTGAACAAAATTGCATTCTGCTGCTCTCAAACTTAACTGCTTGTATTAAAACACAGCTAATCAGAAAATTCCACCATCTCCAGTGGCATCTGCCCTTTAAACAGCACAACATTCTGAAAATGACTCTTTTTTCAATTAGGACAGAATTATTCGCTTCATGAGAGGAATGTCATTGCCGGGGAATTTCAAGTATTTGCACCCAATGTTAGCATCGGGCACTGCACAGTGTAGATCTCCTAATATATTTGAAAGTTAAGTTTTCAAGATGTTATCTCTTAGGGAATTTAATGGAAGAATTGCTCACTGTTATACGTCAAATTTGAAAAGCTGCAAAAAGATCAATATCTTCAAAAATAGATACTGCCCCCCCAAAAAAGCTGACAACATTAACAGTTATGATGCGTGAAGATAAATATTTACTTCTGTTTTGTACCTTAAGCTGTAGGAATATGCAATGTTCTTCACTAGTATAGATAGAAAAAAAACCAGAAATACGTGGAATCCTAAAGACGCAATTCAGGCACACAATTTGAGGTACATTTTTGGAGGTGGGGCCTGGAGGCGCTCAGGGAAGGAGTTGTTGGAGGGATGCTGGCTTCAGGTGGACAATGGAGCCATTCTACCAACTTGGTGTCTGTTTCAGAAAATTGGCCCCAAGATGTCAAACCAACAGTTTTTCAAATCCTAATTATGTGACAGAACACATAACTCAGTGTGGTTGGAAATGAATAAAATGCCACTTAATGAGCATTTAAACTAGTTGACTTTCAAAAAGTGTGCATGGAAAATAGAAGCACAAAATCCCATATTAATAATGAAATATATTATTGTTCCTCTTATAATGAATAAATTCCTATGAAATACCAGAATGTTTATATATCCGTGATCACTGCATCCTTGATTGCTAATCTAATGCCAAATTAAGGGGGATATCCAGCAATTGGAGCTGGTTTGAGACTACCCAAATTAATTTAAGATCATCTTTTGAGGTTCCCTTCATGAAAACTTTAATCCTCTCAATTAATTGATGGCAAATTAAAAGGTAGATTTCAGAAGTGAAATCTATGGAGATAATCTACATTTACCATAGATTAGGAAATATAAATTATATACTCATATTTTATACATACACATGTATTTTGCACATAATATAAATATTATTTCATTCTTATTTATCTCTGAAACATATGCATTACTCACCGAGAAGAGTTGGATAAATGTCCACAAGAGATACCAAATTTGAAATCTGTTGTCCTCCTGAGATACTTGGTCCGACCATCAATAAAGGAACATGAGAACTTCCCTCATACATACTCATTTTATAGAACTGACGATGCTCCATTGCCAGTTCACCATGATCAGAAGTAAAAATTACATAAGTATTATTTTGGAACCCAGTGTCATGAAGGGCTGTTAAAATCTCACCTGTGTAAATATAAACAATTATTCAATTATATCATTTTAACACTGGCAACTTCATTGTATGCAACACAAAAAGTGAAAAGCTTTAATATTACCTTATCAAAAGTCTCACACTTTCTAGATTTTGCTCTCTTCCTTGTACTTGTGCACTTTGAAGAGCACTCTGCCAACAATAAACTGAATTCAGGTGTAATACAATATCCTCTCAGTGCCCATGTGTCTTCTGGCAATAATAAAAACAAAAATAAAAACAAAAAACTGCGGATTCTGGAAATCCAAAACAAAAACAGAATTACCTGGAAAAACTCAGCAGGTCTGGCAGCATCGGCGGAGAAGAAAAGAGTTGACGTTTCGAGTCCTCATGACCCTTCAACAGAACTAGGTGAATCCAAGGAAGGGGTGAAATATAAGCTGGTTTAAGGTGTGTGTGTGTGTGTGTGTGTGTGTGGTGGTGGTGGTGGTGGGGGGAGACGAGGAGTGGTTAGTGCTCCAGGGAGACATAGCAGTTCCCCTTCCAATGGCTGTCCATGTGGCGAGGATCCCATTACCCCCTGCCCCACATTGTGCTGCTGCTTCGAAGCTCAAAGGCCTTTAATTTGTCCTCCAACTTTGAGAACCCAGCCATTGGCCAGAAGGAAAGGGGAAAGGGGAGTGTGTATGTTGGGAGTTAGGTGTCCAGAGAACCAGGGTGTCCGTGGGGAGGAAGAACTTGAGTGGGGAGGTGCGGTGGGGCCGGGAGAAAGGAGGAAGGTGTCTGGTGGTTGAGGGTGGGGGAGTAAGGTTGAAGGAGAGAGTAAGGGGTTAGGCAAGGGAGCAGTCTGTGGAGACAATGACTACTTCCCGTGGAGTGAACTGAGGGTAGAGGTGGTAGGAGGAAATGAGTACAGGAGGGGGCAGAGGAGGCCACAGGGGTTGGGGTGGGGGGATGGGGCAAGGGTGTGATTACTGTAGAAGGGACAGCAAGGGTGGTTGGTGGGGACTGGAGGCAGACACAGACAGGTGGGAATGAGGTGGTCAGGGATGTCAATGTGGATGGGGGTGGGATTCTCAGGAAGGTAGGGAACGTGCACTTTCACCTGGACATCCTGGAAAGTAAAGGCGTTGGGTTGGTTGGTGACGGTGGGGAGGTGGAAGGTGATGCCTGGGGTGGGGGTGGGGGGCATCAACAGTCCTGAGGGAGCTAATCAAAAACTTGACTGCAACCATCGTTGTTGAAATTGAAATGGAGGGGTGAGGGGTGGCCTCGTGTTGGACAGGCACAGGTGCTGCATGGGAGTGCAATCAATCTATCAGTGGGTGGGCAGAGATGCAGGTCAGCTCAGATGGATAACTGAAAGAGAACCCCAGCAGGTAGCATTGAAAATGCTCAGGACAGTGAGAGGAGTGTGATGGAAGGCGGTTCCGCGTGTGTGGGAGAGTGCTTGCAGGAGGCTCCAAAAGGCCCTGCCACACATACACTTCTCCCTCCAGAAGTGCTCATGGTCTGGATGCATGCAACTGAATTGCTAGTGGGTGGGATGCAGTGGGAGGGCCCGCAAAGCCTGTCAATGAAGGTGAAAGAAAACATTACACCTCATTCAGTGAAAATTAACATATTTTCAGATTCTAAAGTGGCAAACCACTTGCGATCAGAATTTCTTAACTTTTCTAGCCGCTGCCCTGACATCCATAGCAGGGATGGAGATAGCTTGTGCAATGGTTGGCCATTTTGCCTCTGATGACTTTGGCGTGCATCCTCTGAAGAGTTTGCTTTGGCTGTCCTGCTGCTGGCCAGCTGTTCCCTCTGTGGTGAGTGGGCACAAGGTTGAGGGGGCAGGCATTGAGAGGGGCAGGCGGTGGGGGAGGGGGGGGGGGGTGTGGCCACAGACAAGGGGACTTGGAAGGAGCGGACAGCCTCAGATTCCCATGTCGATGACCCAGGGGTGTCCAGCTACCGCTCTTCCCTTCGGGTGCCTGAGCGTCCTGGCCTGACTCCTTGAGGGGAAAGAGTACCTGGAGGGACGTCAAGGTGCCCTGTTTCCCCCTTGCATTGCCACTGCAGGAACTCACCCATGGCTACTGCGATGGGAGTGCAGGTCTCCACACGTGTTCTGCTAGACCAGGGTTTCCATGGCATCCGCCATCCTTCCCATGGAGACCTCCATAAGCACACATGTGGGCATCACTTCGGAGAGCAGGCAGACACATTCCTCCGACTCCATGCCACTCTGTTGAGGGCTTCCAACAGCTCTGAGTGATGTTCTGCTGCCTTCTGCTGACTCTCCACAATGAGTTGGAAGGCAGAATCCAGAGGCTCGTCATCTGACTTGGACCTTACAGGTGCCTCTTCCCTAGCAGTCTTCCAAGTGTTGGGGAGCTTGGCTGAACCTGCCTCCTCCTGCTGCAGGCATGTGTCCATGTGTTGAACACCAGATTGTGAACCTGAGTGTGCTCTAGATTTAGGTCCCATTGAGATGTGCGTCTCTGCGCTGTTGGAGGGAGTGGCTAAGTGTTGTGATGAGTCTTCCAGGCTGCTTATTTCCAGCTCTTCAATGGAGGTGGTGTCTTCTTGGCTGGAGGGAAGGATCTGGATGGAACTGAGGGACTGGCTGGCTGAGGACAGCAGAGTCACAAGCAAGAGAGAGAGCACTCATGCTTGCGTTGAGAGAAGATATTGTGGTATAGGATTCGAACGTGGGTGATCACTATTGACCTCACCACTGCCACAGGCAGGGTCCACGTCCTCACCAGTGCAATGGCACGCTCCTCAAAGTGAGTGAAGGGCCTAATGTGGGCCACTCCATCCTTGGTCTGGAACTTCTCCCTACTGTCCTGAGCCAGCATCTCCTGCATGAAAAGAGATGGAGTGTAAGAGCAGGGTGCATGTCATTGTGTGGAATGTGTGTGGTGAGCAAAGCCATGAACAGGATGAGGACACAAACTCCAGAGGATCTGACCCTGATGGAGATGTCAGGGTGTGTGTGAGAGTTAGCAGTTGTCCCTTGAGGTGTGAGATCCCTGTGGATATGTGATGGGTTTGTGAGTTGTGTGAGTTGAGACTGATGAATTACCCTGTCGGAACGGATAAGAGCATTCGTTCTTTTCCTGCACTAGATGGCTGACCTCCTCTGCTCCAGTGGCACTGATTGCCGCTGCCACCACCTCCCAGGCTGGATTGGTGACACTGGTGGACCTCCTGCAGCCAGAACCGGGGTAGAGGACATCATGGTGGGCTGCTGTCTTTTTAGCTTTCGGGGCCACCTGTTGCATGAAGCAGTCCTGGTCTGTAGACATGAAGTAGGCATGCACTCTGTTACGCTTTTACCATTGGCTATTCCATAACAAATGCTGGGCTGCTCAAATCCCAAAGGGAAACTTGAAACAACTGCCACAACTGTTTTGCAATTTGCAAAATTTTTGAGATGCGTACCTTGAATTCAGTGGTAATAAGACCACCGAGGCTTATTGGTTTCTTACAAAACTAAATTAAACCTTTATTAATAAAAGAAATGATTTTAGGTACACACACAGATCTTCAAATTACTACTACAATAACTTCTAAATCCCTTAGTTAATCTAACTCCCAATTACACGTTCTTTAAGGCAACAATAAGACAGATTTTAAAAGACCCAGGCAAAAAAACACGATACCCTGAACAATCCAATTAAAAGTGAGTTTTCTTACCTTTACTTCTTTGAAGGCAACAGCTTGAGGCATAAATGCTGGAGGCTTTTTCACACTTGTTTTAGATCTTAGAATGCCTGCTCTTATACACAACATTCACTCCTTTATACATATTTTCCCCTTTGAATGCAAATCCCCATTATTTCACTATGGGCAGAATCTTCTGGTCGGCGTGTGGGGGGTAAAATAACGTGCGGTGACGTTGGGCGTGCGTCCCGACGTGACCACATGTCATTCTGATCTTCAGTTCAGTGGGCACACACCGGATTCGGCTGTGCTCCTGCTGAACTGTCAAAGGCCTATTACAGGCATTAATCACCTAATTGAAGTAGTTGTCAGGGCTGCCCGTCCAACTTTAAGGTTGGCAGACAAGCAAAGAACCAAGGAGGCCTTCGCATTTTTCATGGAACCTCATCCACAGGTGGGATGAGGCTTCAGGAAGGGTTTATAACTTCAATAAAAATTTTTATTGAAATTCATCGGCATGTCCCAGCTCATGTAACACTGTCACATGAGGGACATGTCTGAATTTTTAAAAAAATTCTTTTCAAGTTTTTATAATCAAATTAATCTCCGAGGCAGCTCCGTGCCTCGGAGGTTCTTGCGCTCTTTCGCGCATGTGCGACTCTTGCTCCTCCCCCTGCCCACACAGGTAGCGCTGACCACTCCCGGGTGCATCTCATACTGAGCAAGCCTTAATTGGCCCGCCCACGTAAAATGGCAGAGCGCAGCCAATCGTGGGCAGCGCCCAGCGGGCAGAAAATTCTTCCCCATGCCTTTGGACTGTACCTTTAATAAAATCCACCAAAGTACCAATTTTACCCATAATCTTTGGGAAAAATGAACACTGTTTCTTAACTTCTCCTGGCTAGGTGAAAAATTTCACCCCTCCTTTGAAAGCAATCTAGTCTGGTTTATTTAAAAATACAAATGTTCCCTTTATACATTACATTTCAAACCTAGATTACCTTTTCTGTTACATCAAAGCCTTCAGACCAGCTGCCTTTAATTCAATTAAGACAGACAGACACACACAGACACATATAGTTTACAATGAATCCCAATAACATTATGAAAATTATTATTTCTTCCTGACCAGTAAAAGTTACAAAAAAGTGAAATCTTCTTGGTAATTTCTTCATTTGGGGGACATTTAGTAAATTTGGCTTAGGGCTCCCCCACGGACAGCTTTAAATATAGTGCCCAGAGCAAGGAAGCACTGAGGTCATGGTGAGGCAGATAAATCTGAGCCTGTCCACCAATGATCCAGAGCATTTCCTGTGAATGCATTATTGAGGCGGGATGCACCAGGAATGGGACAAAATAGCACAAAAGCCTGCCATTGCAGCCACAGGATAAAACAATCTTTTTCCTGCCAGCCACCACACTGTGTGCAAACCTGGGGCGACTCCTCCCATCGTATTTAATTGGATGGTGCACCTGTCCTCTGGCCATTAAATGTCTAAATTGGGGAAAGTCAATGATTGATTGTTTCCAAGGCAATGAGGGCTTCTGACCCTCATTTGAGCCTGACTGTGAGCTTCAGAATCTGTGGCGAAAACCTTGTCCAGGTCTTTTAGAGTTTCTCTTTCTGTAGATTTTCAAGATGAGATGTCGCACAGGAATAGTATGCATTTTAGCTTCCTCCAAAATTTGTTTGCCATTTTGTCAAACTAAAAACTTGCAGCTAGTAGGGAGACAATGGTATAGCGGTAATGTCAATGGGCCAGTAATCCTGAGGCCCAAGCTAATACTCTGGGGATATGGGCTCAAATCCCATCACAGCAGGTGGTGGAATATAAATTCAATCAACTATCATTGATTGTCATAATGTCATCATTGTCACTAATGCCCTTTAGGGAAAGAAATCTTTCATCTTTATAAAAACAAAAAAACTGCGGATGCTGGAAATCCAAACAGAAACAGAATTACCAGGAAAAACTCAGCAGGTCTGGCAGCATCGGCGGAGAAGAAAAGAGTTGACGTTTCGAGTCCTCATGACCCTTCGACAGAACTTGAGTTCGAGTCCAGGAAAGAGCTGAAATATAAGCTGGTTTAGGTGTGTGTGTGGGGGGCGGAGAGATAGAGAGACAGAGAGGTGGAGGGGGGCGGTGTGGTTGTAGGGACAAACAAGCAGTGATAGAAGCAGATCATCAAAAGATGTCAACGACAATAGTACAATAGAACACATAGGTGTTAAAGTTAAAGTTGGTGATATTATCTAAACGAATGTGCTAATTAAGAATGGATGGTAGGGCACTCAAGGTATAGCTCTAGTGGGTTTTTTTTTAATAATGGAAATAGGTGGGAAAAGGAAAATCTTTATAATTTATTGGAAAAAAAAAGGAAGGGGGAAACAGAAAGGAGTTTCCCCCTTCCTTTTTTTTTTCCAACAAATTATAAAGATTTTCCTTTTCCCACCTATTTCCATTATTAAAAAAAACCCCACTAGAGCTATACCTTGAGTGCCCTACCATCCATTCTTAATTAGCACATTCATTTAGATAATATCACCAACTTTAATTTTAACACCTATGTGTTCTATTGTACTATTGTCGTTGACATCTTTTGATGATCTGCTTCTATCACTGCTTGTTTGTCCCTACAACCACACCGCCCCCCTCCACCTCTCTGTCTCTCTATCTCTCCGCCCCCCACACACACACCTTAAACCAGCTTATATTTCAGCTCTTTCCTGGACTCGAACTCAAGTTCTGTCGAAGGGTCATGAGGACTCGAAACGTCAACTCTTTTCTTCTCCGCCGATGCTGCCAGACCTGCTGAGTTTTTCCAGGTAATTCTGTTTTTGTTTTTAATCTTTCATCTTTCCTGGTCTGGCCCACATGTGACTCCAGGCCCACAACAATGTGATTGACTCTTAACTGTCCTCTGCAATGGCTTAGCAAGCTGCTCTGTACAAAGGGTACTAGGGATGGGTAACAAATGCTTGCCTTGTCAGCTTCAATACCCAGAGTTTGCAGAAGTCAGCAGACCCAGCAGGGTTGAGTTAAAAATTGAAAATCCTCGGACAACACAAGTCCTGAGAAAATGTTACTTTCTGCTGTGGCCAGAAATTGCTGTTTAAATCGCAGTCCAAGATAACCAAGTCGGCGTCTGAACATGGTGACCAAGCTCACTCTGAACAAAGAGGAAAAAAATCAATTAAAAATTAATTGTAACTGAGGAGGCAGCTTTAAAAGCCCCAGCAGAAGCTGGTATTCATTCGAGAACACTGCACTAAAATGGTGAAGACTCTCACCAGTCTATACAGGCAGCCATTGTTGAAAAAAAATTAAACGCTGAGATTGCAAATACCATTACTGTGGGAGTGTGCGAAAACTGGCGGGCATGGGAAAATCCTTTGTGAAGAAACATATGGCAGCTCCATCTTGGATTTTCAGAAACCTCAAAAGGTGAATCTGCAATTTAAAAATTTTAACCATAGATCAGAAATCCACTCTTCCAGATCAATTTGGACGTGGCCAAGGTCCAGATAAATCACAAAATTGGGAACTTAGGAGAAAGAGATTCCTTAGATACATGGTCGCATCAGGACTTGATATGAAAAAAAGAGGCTAAACAAGTTAACACACTGCTTTATTCAGTACCCTATAGTCGATGATAATAATATAGTTAGACAAGGAACCAATGAATCATCTGCAAAATCTGATGAAGTTTTAAAATCATTCAATACTCATTTTGACCTTTACGAATAACAAAATCCTTGAAAGGGATAAGTTTAATAAACATGTCCAGCGGCCAGGAAGACCTGTCAACTCCTTCAATAACGACCTTGTACAGAATAGCCGAAGGCTGTGATTACTGTTATGACGCGGCAGATGATGTATGCCAGATGGACCAAATCCACGAGGGAAACTGACTTGGTCGTGCTATCACAACAGTTTTACAATTTGTATTTATTTCAAGTTGCAACACTGAATTCGGAAGTAATAAGTCCACCAAGACTTTGAGATTTTAAAAAAGTTAAATTAAAATACTTATTAATAAAATAGGCGATGTCAAACACATACATAAGACTACAATTACTACCATAATAATTCCTAAAATTCCTAATTAACTTGACTCCCATTACTACCTCTTTAAGGCAACGGTCCAAAAATAAATTTTAGATTTTAAACAGATCCAGCAAATTAACACAATATCCTGGACAGTGGAATTCCAAATGGCTTTCTTCATCTTCAGTTTTGGTCAACAGCAGCCTTACGCACAAATGCTGGAAGCTTTGTTAAGGCTATTTCAGACACTGTTAGACCTGACAGGGCTTTCTCCTGACACATAGCCTTATTCGACTTTACATAGGTTTCTCTCTTTTAATATGTAAATTATATTGTTTCATATGTCTTTGAAACTGCTTCTTCCTCACAATATAAAAACTTTCATGTTGCAACTATTTATTGTCAGTAACTTTGGGAAAAATAAACACATTCCTTAGCCTTGCTTATCTAGTTGTAAACAGATTAAAATCCCTTTGAAATCCAAATCTCCCTTCACCCATCTAAAAACTGAAATTCCCTTCACTCCATACATGCTCAGCCAAAATCCATGTTTACTCATCAGCATATCAAGAACCTAGCTTCTTTTGATGAGTTAAAGCTTGCAGTCTAATTGACTCCAAATGTAATTAAATCACACACAGACAGACCCAACTATACTTAAACCCATAAACCTACTTCACAATAAACTCGAAAAATATTATAAAAATGATTATACTTTCATGACAATTACAATGACCTGAAACCTGAGCTTATCAGGGATAGAATAGCTGTAGGAGTGGTGGACAACGCACTCTCAGACATGCTTCAAGCAAAGAAGATCTAAACTTTGAGAAAGCCATCCAGGTTGTTAGGCAATCAGAAATCTGTTTGCAGCAGAGATCCATATTAAAACATGAGCATAAGGTATACCCCACTGTCCAATTAGTAAAACAACATAGAAACAGGGACACTCCAAGCCAAGGCAAGAACTACCCTAACTGACTAGTAGGGTAACCATGCCAGCGCTGTGGAAAAAAGCATCCACTCACAGGTGTGATCAATGTCTAGCAATTTCAGTTCAATGCTTTCAACGTAACCAGATAGGACACTTCGGGAAGCTGTGCAAAGCCTAAACATCAAAATGCATAGAAGGTCCCAAGAGGATTCACAGGTTGGAGCAAGACATGGACAATATCCAGGTTTGGGGTGACAAGTGGCAAATGACATTTGTGCCACACAAGTGTCAGGAAATGACCATCTCCAACAACAGAGAGTCTAACCATCGCCTTTGACGTTCAATGGCATCGCCATCACTGAATCCCCCACTAATCAACATCCTGGGGGTTACCATTGACCAGAAACTGAACTGGACTAGCCATATAAATACTGTGGCTACAAAAGCAGGTCAGACGCTAGGAATCCTGCGATGAGTAACTCACCTCCCGACTCCCCAAAGCCTGTCCACCATCTACAAGGCACAAGTCAGGAGTGTGATGGAATGCTCCCCACTTGCCTGGATGAGTGCAGTTCCAACAACACTCAAGAAGCTTGGCACCATCCAGGACAAAGCAGTCCCCTTGATTGGCACCACATCCACAAACATTCACTCCCTCCACCATTGATGCATAGTAGCAGCAGTGCGTACCATCTACAAGATGCACTGCAGGTATTCACCAAGGCTCCTTAAACAGCACCTTCCAAACGCATGACCACTACCATCTAGAAGGACAAAGGCAGCAGATGGATGAGAACACCACTACCTGGAAGTTCCCCTCCAAGTCACTCACCGCCCTGATCTGGAAATATATTGCCATTCCTTCATTGTCGCTGCGTCCAAATCCTGGAACTCCCATCCTAACAGCACTGTGGATGTACCTACATCGAATGGAGTGTAGCAGTTCAAGGAGGCAGCTCATCACCACCAACTCAAGTGCAACTGGGGATGGGCAATAAATGCCCATCCAGTGAAGCCCATGTCACATGAATGAATAAAAAAAGAGATAGCACTCAACACAGCCAAGTGCAAAGATGAGCTTACTACCATGTCCACCCTCACAATAGGGAGAACCATCTTCTATCGCAGCTTATATCACGGCATGCCGCAGGAAGGAAGAAGAGAAAAATAAAGCACTATAGAGATGAGCCCAGTGTTCGTCCATCCCATAAAGCGTGGGATAAACGAACAGCGACCTATCACTACTACTGGGGAATCGACAAAGAGTGATTCAATGCCAAAGAACAGAAAAAGGGGATGAAAAGACAGCCAGATTCCAGAACATCCTCCAATTAAACAATATTTACCTGAAACGACAGAGCTTATCACTCCTCCAATAGTAATGAGGACAAGATATGGAAGGACAATAAGGTCTCCAAACCTCCTGAAATTATGAAATTATGAGAAGATGGCATAGTAGCAATTATGAAAATACATGGGGTAAACTGGGATAATGTATAAATACATTGGATAAAGGCTTGGGGGCAGGTGTAGTATGAGGGTCTAGCACATAAAGGGCTAACGTGGGACTAAGTACAGTACCACCCAGTGACATGCCAATTAAGTGGGCTAAGTCCTGAATGGTGTTGTGGGAGCTGCAGTCGTCGAAGCAAGTGGAAAGCATTTCATCACACTCTTGACTTGTGCCTTGGAGGTGGTGGTCAGGCTTTGGGGAAATCAGGTGGTGAGTTATTCGCTACAGAATTCCCAACCTCTGACCTGCTCCTGTAACTACATTATGTATATGGCCAGACCAGGTCAGTTTCTGGTCAATGGTAACCCCCAGGATGTTGATAGTAGGCGGGGTTCAGCGATGGTAATGCCATTGAACATCAAGGGGCGATGGTTAGGTTCTCTCTTGTTGGAGATAGTCGGTGCCTGGCACTTGTGTGGCACAAATGTTTCTTGCAACTTATCAGCCCAAACCTGCATGTTGTCAAGATCTTGCTGCACATAGGCACAGACTGCTTCAGTATCTAGGGAATCGCAAATGGTGCTGAACACTGATTATCAGCAAACATCCCCACTTCTGACCTGATGGAAGGAAGGTCATTAATGAAGCAGCTGAAGATGGCTGTGCCTAGGAAACAACCCTGGGGGACTCCTGCAGCAATATCTTAGGACTGAGTTGATTGACCTCCAACAACCACAGCCATCTTCCTTTGTGCTTGGTATGAGGAGTCCAACCACTGGAGAGCTTTCCCCCACCCCCGATTCCCATCAACTCCAATTTTGCTAGGGCTCCTTGATGCCACACTCTGTCAAATGCTGCCTTGATGTCAAGTGCAGTCACTCTCACCTCATGTCTTGAATTCAGCTGCTTTGTCCATATTTGGACCAAGCCAAGCAGTCCTAGCAGAACCTAAACTGAGCATCAACAAGCAGGTTACTGGGCACAAGCCGCTAGGCGTTATTTGGAGGACTTTGCAGGGTCAACAGGGCTGTTATCATTTGAAGTTGTCATTTCTGGTGCCTAGTTCAATGCCGGGTGGTCTGTCCAGTTTCATTTTTTTTTTCTAGATACAACTTGTTAGGCCATTGATGTGGGTCTGGAGTCACATGTAGGCCATACCAGCTAAGTATGGCAGATTTCTTTCCCTAAGGACATTAGTGAACCAGATGGATTTTTACAACAAAAAAAAATCATAGTTTCATGGTCACCATTACAAAGACCAACTTTTAATTCCAGATTTATTCATTGATTTCAAATTTTACCAGCTGCCATGATGGGAGTTGAACCTATGTCCTCAGAGGATTAGCCTGGGTCTCTGGATTACTAATCCAGTTACATTACCACTATGTCACCACCTCACCCTATTGGTATATTTCACTCCAGACTAGACTTCGCATAATGATTTCCTTCATGGCTTGTTTCATAGCTTAGTAATCAAAGAGAACAAGTTGTCTGAATTTCTGATAAATTTCATATAAGCACACAGCTTGACTGTCAGTCAAATGATTCCCCAAACACCAATGATGCGTCTTTCATCTGGTGACACTGATGGTGGATATCATTTTGACCTTAGCTATATTTGAGAAAATCAAAAACAAAAACAACCGTATTTCCAGAGTCAGCAAGACCAATGTTATCCCTCTATGCCTTCGGCCAGCACTTCTGAGCTTCTGGCTCCATTCTATTTTTCACTTTTCTTCTAATGCTAAAGGCAGGTGTGGAAGCTCAGCAGCCGGAGCTCAGTTTCTAGACCTAAATCAAGTAGTTTGCCAACAGCACTAACCTTTACTTCTAAAACACAGGCCATGTATATTCCTCCCTTATTAATACTTTAATGTCTACAAAGATCGACTTCCCCAACTGTCAGTCTCATCAGCCTCTCCAAAGAACACTGGGGACTGCATTCTCTCCCCCAGAATGTCCTATATATCAATCACCATCTGTTTGGACTTTGCATTCTGCCTCATCTACCTTTTCTAAACTTTCCTCTGCTGAGTTTCCACTTTCCACCTTGTTAAGCACTCCTTGGTGTTTTCTTTCACATTGTATACTATAGAAATGCAAACAATAATGCAACATATTGGGTCGTAACTTCTGAGCTCCCCAGTGTCGGATTTGGAGTGGGGGGTAACCCCAAAGATATGCTGGGGAATCCCTCTGGGAAGTTCTCAGGTAAGCGTTTGCATGGCAATTGCCCAGAAGTACACACTTCATCTGGACAATTGTGCCGTGCTGGAACCAACCAAGAATTTGGTTTAAATCACAAACTTCAGATGATTCCGCCAGGGTTATACCAATAGTTACTCAGAAAAAGTTAGAAGAATTTAAACCTCTAACTTCTGGGTAACTATTGTAAAGAGCCAAACTGATCTCCCATAGGTCTTCCCCCCAGGGGATTCCCCCACCCCTGGCTAATCACACACACGCCCCCCCACCTCCCAATGGTATTCCACACCCGCTGTCCCCCCACCCACACAGTACTCCTCACCCGACAGCCCACTCCCTGACATGACCCCCCGCAGCCCCAATAGGCCTGACTCTTACCCTCCTGTAACCCCCAAGTCTGACACCCTCCCCCACCTCCCAATGTCCAACACCAACCCCCTCCACCCACTCTCACCCATCTGTGGTGGCTAGAAGCTGGCTAGATACATATGGATTGCACTGGATGATGGAGCTAAGATAATATCGCATAAGACATATACATATATTTCACCAACATGAAAATTTACTTCAGAAGTTGAGATTTTCACAATGACAATATTTCCTAAAACAACTGTGTCAAAATGGAAGTTTATGTTGAAAGTTAAAGTATATTTTTAGTTGTCCATTAGGTTTCAACGTTTTACGCTGAAGAGAAAATATGTTACAGTTGTACTTAAAGAGGATGTTGCATCTATATTGTGATGTGTTTGTAAATGGACATATACTTTTTTTTACTTCAACTTAACTTCAATAGTTCTGATGAGCCCTGAAATGTGTAAGGTTCAAGGCTTATACAAGTATATTCATAATTGCTATGGTAACTAACACAGTGTGCTTACAGATGCTTAAAGCCAGCATGAAGGGATTTAATCTTTATTTCATGTCCATTGTGTAAAACTGATATGTTGAGTTTAAGCTCAGGTGCTATGGTTACCGTTCACTTGTACTGAGATCACTCATACATTTTGTTCCCTCATTAGTCATCAGCAATTATGGGGAATTAGTTACAGGTTGAATTATTCTCATATACATTGAAAGTCTAAGCTTGATTTTAACCTTGCCATCATCTACAAAGAGCGGAATGGGATACTTCCAATTTGTTTGGATGAGAGCAGCTCCAACAACAGTGAAGTCAACACCATCCAGAAAAAAGCAACCCACTTGATTAGCACCCCATTCGCTCCCTCTGTCACTGTTACACAGTAGCAGCAGTGTGCACCATCTACAAGACGGACAGTAGCAACTTGCCAAGGTTCTTTCAACAGCACCTTCCAACGTTTCAAAATGACAGCTTTCAATCTAGATTCAATTAACATTGTTTACCCCTAAGAATGGGAATGATGGAGGGAAGGGTGGTTGGAGGAGGGGGCTGATATTGAGCAGGCAGGGGTTGTGGTTGGAAGGCGAAAGAAAGAGAAATCAATACAAAGTTTGCAATACAGTGACATCAACAAGTGAAGTTTACATCTAATTAATTTGGTGTGAAGGTCACATCAAATTAATTATGGTATGAACCTGCAGGATAAGCAAGGTAATTAACATGTATTGAGTCACTGCCACCTACTGCTAAACTTCATACTGTTATTTGCAACCTTTCAGAAGCAGTCAATCACTTACCAAGCATCAAGTCTGTCTCAGCACACATTGCATAGTAAAACGCTCTGATGTCCAGGATTTCTTGTTTTGTGAAATTGCCAGTACAGTTCTTGGTGTAAGAGGAATAAAAGTCTACAGGATGCATTTCAGAGAAAGTATGCCATTTTGGAATCCTGATTGATTGATATTTCACCTGCAGTGAAAAAAGATTAAATTCTAGACTCAGAAGTGGGTGAAATTAAGAATGGCTGCTGCGATTGAATGGCTTTATGAAGAATGTTTCTTTAGTTTAACTACTAAAACTCATTACGAAGCTTGGGGGAAGCAATATCCTAGTAGTATTGTCGCTGGTTTGTAATCGAGAGACCAAGGGTAATGCTGTGGGTTCAATTCCCACCACAGCAAGTGCTGGAATTTGAATTCAATAAAACTCTGCAATTAAAAGTCTAATGATGACCATCAAACCATTGTTGACTGTTGTTCACTGGAAATCTGTTAATCTGTTGTCCTTAACGGGTCTGGCCTACATGCGACTCTTGAATGCCCTCTGAAGTGGCCTAACAAGCCACTCAGTTGTATCAAAACCACTACAAAGTCACAAAAAAAAGGAATGAACCCAGCATCAACCTAGGACATCGGAAACAACAACAGCAATCTCAGCCCTGTCGACCCTACAAAGTCCTCCTCCTCTGTGCCAAAAGTAGGAGAGCTGTCTCAGACTAGTCATGCAACAGCCTGACATAGTCATCCACACAAAATCATATCTTATATCTTACAGATAACGTCCCAAACACCACCATCACCATCCCTGGTAGTGGTTGGGAGGGAGTCCTCAATAACGACTCAGGACCCCATGAAGTCTCATGGCATCAGGTCAAAAATGGGCAAGGAAACCTGCTGCTGATTAATAAGTATTGTCTTCCCTCAGCTGATGAATCAGTGCTCCTCCATGTTGAACAATATGGCGGCAGTGGCACAGAGTGTACTCTGGATGGGGGAGTTTGGGGTACTCAGTAGATCACTACTGACCAAGCTGGTTGAGTCCTAAATGACATAGCTGGTAGAATGGGTCTGCGACAGGTGGTGAGGGAAAAACATATTTGACCTCATCCTCACCTTGCCTGCTGCAGATGCGCCTGTCCATGACAGTATTGGTAGGCGTTACCACTGCACAGTCCTTGTAGAGGCAAAGTCCCGCCTTAACATTGAGGATACCCTCCATCGTGTTGTGCTGCACTACCGCCATGCTAAATGGGTTAGATTTCAAACAGATCTAGCAACTCAAGACTGGGCATCCATGAGGCACTGCGGGCCATGAGCAGCAGCAGAATTGTACTCGAACACAATTATGGCCTGGCATATCCCCCACTCTACCATTAACATCAAGCCAGGGGATCAACCCTTGTTCAAAGAAGAGTGCAGGAGGGCATGCTGGCAGCAGCACCAGGCATACCTAAAAATGAGGTGTCAACCTAGTGAACCCATAACACAGGACTACTTGCATGCCAAACAGCATAAGCAGCAAGTGAGAAACAGAGCTAAGCGAGCCCACAACCAACGGATCAGACCTAAGCTTCAGTCCTGCCACATCCAGTCGTGAATGGTGGTGAATAATTGAATTAAATAACTCACTGGAGGAGGAGGAGCCACAAATATCTCCATCCTCAATAATGGAGGAGCCCAGTACAGTAGTGCAAAAGATGAGGCTGAAGTATTTGCTACAACCTTCAGCCAGAAGTGCTGAGTGGATGATCCATCTAGGCCTCATCCAGAGGTCCCCAGTATCACCGATGCCAGTCTTCAGCCAATTCGATTCACTCCAGATGATATCAAGAAACGGCTGAAGGCACTGGATATTGCAAAGACTGTGGGCCCTGACAATATTCCAGCAATAGTGCTGAAGATTTGTGCTGCGGAACTTGCTGCGTCCCTAGGCAAGCTGCTCCAGAACAGCTACAACACTGGCATCTATCCGGCTATGTGGAAAATTGCGCTGGTATGTCCGGTACACAAAAAGCAGGACAAATCCAACCCGGCCAGTTACCGCCTCATCAGTCTACTATCCATCATCAGTAAAGTAATGGAAGGGGACATCAACAGTGCTATTAAGCGGCAATTGCTTAGCAATAACCTGCTCACTGATGCCCAGTTTGGCTTCCACCAGGGTCACTCAGCTCCTGATCTCATTACAGCCTTGGTTCAAACTTGGACAAAGAGCTGAACTCCCAAGGTGGGGTGAGAATGACTGCTCTTGACATCAAGGCCGCATTTGACTGAGTGTGGCATCAAGGAGCCCTAGCAAAACTGGAGTTAATGGGAATCCTCTCCGCTGGTTGGAGTCATACCTAGCACAAAGGAAGATGGTTGTGGTTGTTAGAGGTCAGTCATCTCAGCTTCAGGACATCACTGCAGGGGGTTCCTTGACCCAATCATCTTCAGCTGTTTTAGCAATGACTTTCCTTCCATCATAAGGCCAGAAGTGGGATGTTCTCTGATGATTGCACAATGTTCAGCACCACTTGCAACTTCTCAGATACTTAACCAGTCCATGTGCAAATGCAGCAAGACATGGACAATATGCAGGCTTGGGCTGACAAGGGGCAAATAACATTCGTGCCACACAAGTGTCAGGCAATGACCATCTCCAAGAAGAGAGAATCCAGCCATTGCTCCTTGACATTCAATGGAATTACCACCACTGAATCCCCCACTATCAACACCCTAGGGGTTACCATTGACCAGAAACCTGAGCTGGACCAGTCATATAAATACTGTGGCTACAAGAGCAGGTCAGAGGCTAGGAATCCTGCGACGAGTAACTCACCTCCCGACTTTCCAAAGCCTGTCCACCATCTACAAGGCACAAGTCAGGAGTGTGATGGAATGCTCCCCACTTGCCTGGATGAGTGCAGTTCCAACAACACTCAAGAAGCTTGACATCGTCCAGTTCAAAGCAGTCCCCTTGATTGGCACCACATCCACAAACATTCACTCCCTCCACCATTGATGCATAGTAGCAGCAATGTGTACCATCTACAAGATGCACTGCAGGTATTTACCAAGGCTCCTTAAACAGCACCTTCCAAACCCATGACCACTATCATTTAGAAGGACAAGGGCAGCAGATGGATGGGAACACCACCACCTGGAAGTTCCCCTCCAAGTCACTCACCATCCTGACTTGAACATATATCGCCATTCCTTCATTGTCGCTGCATCAAAATCCTGGAACTCCCTAACAGCACTGTGGGTGTACCTACACCTCATGGACTGTAACGTTTCAAGAAGGCAGCTCACCACCACCTTCTCAAGGGCAACTAGGGATGGGCAATAAATGTTGTCCCAGCCAGTGAAGCCCACATCCCATGAATGAATAATAAAAAAAATTGTGCATTACACAGTGAGACAAACTGAGAAAGAAATTTAAAAATAATATTGACTGCAACTATAAAACCTGAACGTGGTGGTAATAAAGTTTCTCCAAAAGGTTTAAATATAACCAATTCATCTGCTAGCTGCTGACAGAGTAAAAAGGCACATTGGCAAAGCATCTGCTAGAAAATTAACGGCCAGTTCGTGGCATCACCATTTTTAATTGCATAACAAACCAAGTGATTAGTAGCGAGGAAAAGATATGTCATGAGCTATGCATTACCACTGTTGCTTCATGATATGCACAGCTCCATTGTTACCCTCCGAAAATGGGAACCCGCTGTCAACCTTCCCATGCTTTTCAAGAAATTGATGATTTGTGCTGTAAATGAGTTAAACTTGCCAGAGAAAGTCAGCCTGTCAATTTCACGGTATAAGGACCCTGTTAATGACTTATGGTCTTGAAATGTCACTCAATCTTGGAAGCCCAGAAAGGGAAGAATTGAAACAGTGGTACATTTTTCATTCTTTTAAAAAATATTCTCTTACTTTTCCTTTTTTTCCTCAAGCCAATTTTTCTTTGCTTCTCTATTTCTCTTTCTGTAGCTAATTTGACTAAACCATTTTATTTCCTAATCCATCATTTGCTTTGCTTCTTTTGCTATCTTTAGATTTAATTTATAATGGAGACTACTGGTCCTGTCATCCATTAAGGTTCCAGATATCCCACTGATCTCACCACGCCATTATCAATTTGCACTTCCAGTAATTTATAGCACAAAAATAATTGGCACTAAAGGGCAAGAGAAAAAAGGCAAACTCAGGGCACCTTCTAAAAAATGGTCTGTTCAACAAAATTCTGGGTTATTATAAAAGTTAATTTTTTTTTTTATTTGGAGCTTGAATCCCAGAATTTGAGCATTTGAAGAGCTGATTGTATTAAAGATTTAGATTGACAATATTTATTTCATGAATTAAACCTGAGAGATTAGTGGGATTTTAAGGCACACTGTATTTTAATTGGAAAGAGTTCATTGTACAAGAAAAGACCAAATTGTGGAAAAGTCTAGGTTTGAAACAGATAACAGCAACGTAATGGTGGAAAAAAAAGGACTCGGATTTTTATGGCACTTTTCATGATCACCAGACATCTCAAAGTGCTTTGCAGCCATTGAAGTGCTTTTTGAAGTGCAATCACTGTTGTAATGTAGGAAACAGGCAGCTAATTTGTGCTCAGCAAACTCACAAACAGTAGTGGTAATGGCCAGATAATTTGTTGAGGGATAAATATTGACCAGGACACCAGGGATAACTCCTCTGCTCTTCTCCAAAATACTTCATGGGATCTTTATATCCACCCGAGCTGGTAGATGGGGCCACAATTTAATTTCTCATTTGAAAGGCAGCACCTCTGACAGTGCAATGCTCCCTTCTGTATTACACTAGATGTCAGCCTTGATTTTTGTGCTCAAGCCCTGGAGTGGGTCTTGAACCTGAAACCTTGTGATTCAGAGTTGAGTGTGCCACCAACTGAGCCACGGTTGACACACAGAAGTACAGTAGGTCCTCCGCTTTGTATCAAAAGGTACGGGATATAAACCACCCACAATCCTTCACAATCATTTCTCAGTTTTGGAGACACTAAGCAGAGATTCAATGGTAGGAAATGATATGTATATGGTTAACTGAATACATAACCCTCATGAGAATGAGCATATTATAACAATGATTGATTAAAATAATTAATAAAATAAAAATAGGAAAGGTGTGCGTCAATATTCTATTTTTTCTCATGTGTGAGGCCCCTTTAAACTATATACTGTGGTAACGTATGAGGGCCGACTTGTACACAGAAGACACAGGGACTTGCGAGCTGCTGCGTTGCATATAGGAAACATGGACGGACGGGCTGTTTTACAATCAACACTCAGCGCGAGTGCCACTCCTTGTCAGGAGTACCTAATCAGGGAATTTGGCCCTCAAGTCCTTCCCTTTCTGATCAAATACCAGTTTGATTTGCAATGTTGCAGATTAGGAAGAAAGGGGGTCAATTTATTAAGTGTGGAGTTTAAGGTTAACTTTACTCAAAGTCCTGAATTAAAAATTGTCAAAAACTAATCACATAATACATATTTAGATTTGGAAGTTAAAATGCAAGTGAACAAGGTTTATTTACAACAGCCATAACTATTTCCTTCTCTAACATCCCATTCAGGCACAGCCAAGACTGAAATTCGACAAGTAACAGAGAAGGGAAAAGCTTTTCCTTCAAGTTGTCTCCCCACTTACATATCCCTGTATAGGTGCCTATCTGAGCCAAATGAAAACTCTGCTGCCCTCAATACTGAAACAAATTTATTAGGAGTGTAAGTCCCCTAACTGCTTCCTGAGGATATATGGAAGAAGAGTTCCACCATGCAGAGAGTACAAAATTGTTTCAAAATAATCAAACGCAATAACCTTAACAGTTTCATATGTATTAAATTTTAATTAAAAGTGGGAACTAAATATAACTTAATATAGCAGGTGGAATAAATCAATGTACCTTTTTAAGCCAGTAGGGAGATGTTTTAAATGTGGACCCTCCACATGCTTCCCCCATACTTGGGGTTGGATAGGGATGTGGCAAATTCAGACCCAAGCTCAGAACAAATGGTTGACCTAGCTGGGTTGCTTTGTGTCGTATCCATTCAGTAGCTTTATCTACATTCTGCCAGTCGCGGTCCATGACTCTCACAGTCGATTTATTGCCAATCAGAACTGTTGTCGGTCTACCCTCCTGTCTGAGCAAGAACTTGACATCCCTGGTCCAGG